>NC_084919.1:12604083-12921617 GCF_949316345.1 Pungitius pungitius | reverse complement strand
CACGTCACCATTCCCAAGCAGTTCTCGTTATCTTTTACCAGGTCATACACTAGCAGATCCTCTTCCAAAACAGCTCGGTACACAGGGGGTAGTCAGCCAGTCCAGTCAATCTGGTTACTGTAATGTTACACTTTGGTTAAATCTTCTTTTCTCTACCATCCCAAACTAGGTCTCACTTGGTCTTCTTCCTCCCCGTTGGGTTGTTTGTTCCCCTAATGCTCTCCTTAATTACTAAACTGTTCCCACCCTCTCCTCGTTAGGCAGGAAGTCAGTCCATATAAGGCTCGGGGGGTGGAGCCAACTAGCTGCAAGATACCCCCCCTCCATCACCGACCCCCTCATCTCTCCCTGTAGTCTACCACAAAGCCTAAACCACTCTGCGGTCTACAAAGTCAAAGGCAAATGGGTACATTTCACAACCTGCCTGACCTTTTACCAACACAAAGAGAGCGAGTGGGCTGCGTGGCCCCTTTGGATGAAAGGCGGCGTGGCCCTTGGCCTTATCATCAAAGGGACCATGTGTTTGATCCTAGATGTACGGGCCTTCTCTCAGGATGCCCCCCCGCCTCATTCAAAAGACAAGCAGCTGAGGTCAATGGAAGACTGTGTGGATGTGAGCAAGAATGCTTGTTTTGTCTCTCTTGCGCGCTTTGTCCCAATGTGGTGTTTACCTCCTACGCGAGACTAGGTCTGGTAGTTAAGTGCTGGTCCGTGCAATAGAACCACCTTCTTTATTGTGCTGCTGTCTTTTACCGCCTCTGTGTTCAACCATTGGAATTAAAGATACCCCTTTGTGAAGCAACGTCCATTTGTGTGTGTAATCTCTGTTGGCTCGTTGGTCACCAAGGGGTCAGAACATCTCTCTTATTAGATTAAATGAGAGTGTTAGTCAAAACACTGAAGGACCATATGCCAATCATAGATCTGTTGCAGATTCATCCAAAATTTGTTGGTTTCATTTTTTTTTAGCATCTCTTACTGTTTCTCCTCTGCACTTTTTCTCGTATTCATCTCCTGCCGTCTGCTTAACAGGCCTCAGCTGTCCAGATTTTCAGGCCAGAAGACCCAGTTCAGAGGGCTGGTCCAGAATGCCTTTCCCCATGCGGCGTGAAGGCAGGGGGTGCCAGACCCGTACAGTCACTCCTCACCAAGCAGAAGCCCACACAGAGGTCAGCTGACCTTTGTGGCTCACTCACAGCGCATATTTTTCACATTGCATGTACTACTAGTGTGTTTTACTACAACATACCCTTTAGGCTACATTGATTTGGTTTATGGAGTCTTATTGTGATGTCTCCATTCACCGCAGACTGCTAAAGACTGGGGGCCTGAACATATCCTTTCCTCCATCAAAATTAGCAAGTAAGTCCAATGTTGTCTTTTTATCTTGGGGTGTTTATACCATAGATGGGTTGGAATAACCAAATGGGAAGAGATCCATCTGAGAAACGGTACATACCCATAAAGGGAATTATGATTAAAAAGGTTATAAATGAGTGTTGAACCATGTTGACCTTTCTGATGGCCGTCCAGGTATGAGCTGCAACCTCACATGAGCCGCATCCCCATTCGGAGGGCGGCGTCCACTGAACGCCATCCTGCAGATGGCACTGAAACCTCCCCGACCTGCATCGACTCAGTTTCACCTGGAGAAAAGGAGGAGTCAGCCACCCTGAGGGTGTGGAAGCTACTTAAACCGGACCTCCATCACAATCTGTCAGGCATGTCTACACACACACACACACACACACACACACAGATGTTTGGCCATCAGAGTCTGACCAAATACTGGAGAGAAAAAAACTACCTCAGCTTTACTTTTCAGTGCTAATCAGAAAAGGTTAGCATGCTGACGGCCCAATGGTGAACACGGTAAACAACACACTAAATATCAGCATGTGACCATTGTCATCGGGAGCTTTGAATGATGCAGACGTACGCATTTAACTCAAAGCACTGCTGGGTCTTGGTACAGCTTCTCAACGCTGTTAGCGGGGCTGTAAAGTCCTGTTTGAAGGTCAGAGCTGTTACAACATTTAAGCTGTGATAACAGGGAGCACCACATGAGAGAACACAGCAGGCTTTTAAAGAAACAGGACACAGTCATCTTCAGAAAGACCATTTGATAGCTTTTTAAACGTCTGCTCCCCATTTCCATGTGTTTACCACTCTGTTTGGCTTTGATAGGGGCTACTGTATATTCCCATATTATTGTCCCATCATTACAGCAGATATTTTAAGGTTTAAGGTGCTGCATGACACTGCTTTTACAATTCCTCTTCCCAGTATGTACACCGCCCATGTTGCCGGTTAACACCACACGTGTATCTGCGGAAGAGGGGGCCAAGCAGCTGCCTTCTAAAGCACCAATGAAGAAAAGCCCAGACAGGAGTCTCCACCACACAGGAGACACTATTATAGAAAGAGCTGACGAAGAGGAGGAAGCAGTGCAACAGGTGAAAACAAACACACATTACTTGCCAAGTAGGGTTAATCGCAAATTATTGCTAAACATGAATGAATACAATGTGTACACCTTGTTGCCTTTTGAAGCTTGAGGAAACTCCAGCGATGCTCCTACCGGAGACTGTGACCTTGTACAGAGAAGCCTAGCAGCAACACAGAAGAGGAACCACCCGTGTCACCATCACCGTATTTTAGTTGTTGCTTTGAACAAAAAGATGTCAGAATGTCAATTCTCACTAATACTGTAATGCACTGGGGTTCATTTTCATTTGGACTGCACCTTTTTATAGCCTTATCTCAGTTGTGATTTTAAAAACAAATGTGAGTGAAGAGGGTATTTAATATTATTATTCCAGAGGTTTGCAGTGTTATGCCTCCTATTTTCCATGCCTTGTGTTACACAACTTAAAGGCAATTTTGACAAAGTGTGGCTGTGAAGAAACTGAAAAGTGAAACTGTAAAATAGCAGTGCAAATATGGAGAAAATAAGGAGCGAAAGATGTCCTTTTGAACTAAGATCACCTGTGTGATACATTCTGTGTGGCTTTGAAGGGTCCAGCTCCTATTCTGAAAGTACGGTAACAGTTAGGTTACTGAAAAAGAACCAACCCGAGGTGTATCTAAGTAACCCAAGGCTGTAAGTATTGCTTGGTACAGAGAAAGAAACCTTTCTTATCTGCTCCCAGCTGGTCACACTCTAGTTGGAATGCCTGTCAAAGACCTTGTCCTTGTGAGCACAATCTTAGTCCTGGTTCATTTAGAGTTTCTATTCAAGTGGAAACAGTAAAGTCGAACTTTGGGTTTAGCAGACTGTGGGGTCATATTTAATACACACCACATCATGGGTGTTGCATACACTTTCGCTGTCCCAATCCTGTGGAGCTTTTTGCTCATCAATATTGAAATAATAAAAACATAAATGTACACCCAGTACTACTAATATAGTATGTACTATATACACTTCCATCATCTCGAACGAGTCCGCCCCCTCTACTCTGACCTCTCACATCAACAAGGCATTTTCGTCCACACAACTGCTGCTCACAGTTGATATTTTCCTTTTGGGACCAATCTTTAGAACTCCTAGAGTTCAACATCACCGTTCTTCCCCATTCTGAAGCTGTTTGAACAAGTTGTCTTGACCATGTCTACGGGCCTAAATGCATTTGTTTTCATCCATGTGATTAGCAATTTGTGTTGACAAGCAATTGAACGGGTGTACCAAATAAAGTGGTCGATGTGTGTATATATATTATATACATGTGTGTATAACATACAAATTATACACTAGCAAGGTGTACCTTATATAGTGGCCGGTGAATGTCAATGCAATATATACATCAAACTAATTTTTATATTAGACAAAGATGAAACCTGTAACTAAAAGAAAATGCAGTTTTTAAAAGGATTTATTTGTATGTTTGTAAATAGGAAACCAGGAACCATAAATACTTTTTAGTGACCGTGTGTGTGTGTAGATATAGATATATCCACTACCATATCAATAGTTTGTGTAAGGTAAATAGTTGTATTTTTTTAATGTACTCACATATAACTGATTACCACTCACTGTGATAAATTATTTGTTGAATCTTCAATTAAACTTGCTGTATAAATACATGCACTTGAAAACCTTTTCCATTTGGTTTTTCCACAATAACTAACTTTTATATCTCTTTTCTACTCCTCCTACGAAGCTCTTTGTGACTACTTGTCATCACTCACCCATTCATACATTGATAACAGAAGCTACCATACACAGTGACACCCTTCCATCGGACCGCTCAGGGCTAATAAAAGCAGGAGCCATTGGAACTTAAGTACCTTGTCTCAGGACACATTGGACAACGGTGGAGCTGGGGGCAGTCCCCTCAGTATGAATGCATGAATAAAGGAATGAATGCAACAGTAACGCAAATCGGATTCACACATCTTTAATTAGAAAAAACACGACTGCAACCGTAGAAAGAAATTCATGTCTTGGGCTTGGAAGTTGGGAATGTTGTCTCCTTGGAGGTGGCATTGAGTCTCATCTCACCTGTGGGGAGAAGAAGACTAGGTAGTTTCACAGATCTTAAAAAGTATAGTCCTCTTTAAGCTTAATGTGCTTCAACTCTCAGGTGAGACTATTGCAAGTCCTTGGCCAGCATTTAGGCTTCCACCACATATTTACTGATGCTCTATAATCAAAAGGGTATCTCGTCATACATGTATTCACTTGGGAAGACTTAACTACATCTCCATTCAGTGTATCGGATTTGTTTAGCCCAATATTACAGAACACACATTTGACCTTTCATCCGCTGCATTGTACCAACTAAACACTACACTACAGAATTCACTTTCAAACAAAGAGCATAAGTGAACAAATCCCACTGTGTAGTAGCATCGTCCTGAAAACGATGCACAGGCACGATGGAGCATTATTGACAGTGTCAACCACAATGACGCTTGACCTGCACTGCACTCACCTGTCGGCCCCACCGGGCACTCTACTCCTGCTTCTTGGGGTTATTCACGGCAACATAGTGATACAACACGACCAGCAGGAACAACGACACGCCAAGCATGTTGGCAAAGATGGCCAGCTGCACGTCCGTCACCATTCTGGGGAGCAGGACGAGAAAACCACACTTTAGACGAAAGCAGTGAGGGAATATTGATTTTACTCGATTTGCTATCAAGGAATGTTTACCAAAAGGTCACCTTTGGGTGTCTCAGCAGTGATTGTACAATCAACGTGTTGGTTAGATCTTGTTATATACATGAGTATTTAATATACACAATAACAGTAAGGATGACGTTAACGTTTAAATCACTGCGTGTGACGTTTTTTAAAACTTAATTAATGAAAAGGTAATATATGACTCTAGTCAGGGTTAAGTGTACAGTTATAGTAAAGCATCAGATACCGGTGGCATCATCGTATATATTTAAATACTGAATTATGACATCTCCAACGTTAGTTGCTAACGTTAGCTTACACAATAGGCTGTTACCTGTCGTGTAGACAACGCAAAGCAAATTCTCGGCGTTGTATCATGGGCATAAATACATTTTACGGGATTTATTTTAACAATCCGGGATACCATGGTTGTTGTGAATAAATCTACCAGGTCGTGGTCCATTCGGATGTTGCTCGCTACCTAGCTAACGTTAGCTAACTGACTTGGGTCAATCTCAACGAGCACTAACGTCAACCAATAAAAGCAGACGCTATATATGAAGAATCGAGGAATTTTAAAAGTGAAACGAATTTATATTCAACTGAAGTATTTTCACTACTTACTTTATAAGTTAGTTTAGGATTTTTTATTCTAGATCCAAAGAATATCCCAACTGGTCAGCAGTAAATGAGCAAACGTGTCCCTCTCTTCCGGCAGGAGCGCAAAGCCACGTCACTTGTAAGACCATCGCAATACCTCTGCGACCAAATAACACAAATAAAGGTTTAACATTATATTAATCAAATCATCAACTGTTGCCCCTATCCATTTTCCCAAGTGACACTACGAATGATTAAATTGTGTCATTTTGAATAATGAGACATAATTTCATCGGGTTTATTTTCATTTAGTACGAGTCTCAGACACCCAGGACAGAGGGGGCAGTAGTGAGCTCCAGGCAACTAACCGAGCTACATGTTTGCGCTCCGCAGGAGTGGCTCAAATGTTTCGATCACCTCGCCCGGCGTGAACGATAGCAGCCGATCTGACTACATGGTACTTCGCCTCGGCAGCTAACGTGGGGATTAGCTTTTCCGAAGACACACACTTATTTATGTCCTTTTGGAGCCAGCCTGTACCACCATGGCTCTTTACGAATATGTCACTCACGACCAGCTTGCGGGCTTCGACAAATACAAGGTATGATTCATATGTCGTAATAGCATGCTAGCAACGCACCATTGTGTGTGTGTGTGCGCCTGCGCGCGTGTGTGTGAGAGAGAGAGAGAGAGAGAGAGAGTGGGTGGGGGCGGGTGTGTCAAACCAATATCTCTCACGATTTGCAGTATACATTCTCTGGCTAAATTAATATAGATTGCTTTAACCATTCCAGATGCTGATGAAACTACTCAAATAAAAATACACGGCAATATGATATTGTTCATTTTATTGTAGCTCGTATGCTTTTGCAAATAATATATGGGGTGGTCCTCACTGACCATCGATTAGACGGTCGTCAAGCTTGCAGCCGGAAAGGAGAAGACATCATTGGAGATGGGAAGCAACGTTATGTCTTCCATGTTGTACGTGGTGCTTGGACACTCGTTTGTTATTACAGGTTGGACTTTATTCAGTTTAAATTAAAACCGTAAGTATGGTCATTCGGGCTGTTATAAGACCGACAAGTACAGCAAAACAAATTAGGACATTTCTTATTGTTGACGAAATAGTCATGTAATTATTTTGAAAGGTGACTGCCGGAAGTGTCCGTGGGTGCCGGGTTCTGCTGGCCATTGGCGTAAGTGTGCTAATAGCTAGCTACTCTTCCTCTTCGGCTGTGCTTTGCCATGGAGTACCTCTTTACTTTTTAGTTTTCTGTCACATTTCATAAGTCCACCGTACGTGTCCTCCAGCACTTTAATGTGTGCTTGGAATGTAGCCACAGTAACCATTACAACAAGTAGCTGTTGTAATGGGGACTCCATTGAGGGGGAACCACTCAACATGGACCAGTATACCGATGAGAAAATAGTGTCAAATCCATTTCAGAGATCAGGAACTGTTGTAGCTCAAAGCAGCAGTATCCTCGCTGCATATCGCACATTATTTTAGTGTTGAGTTATTGTGTTGCAGCATTGACAGAGCTGTCACTGGCCATGCGACTGAAGTAAACAGGGAAGGCAGCGATTTAAACCATCTGACAACAGAAGCCAGTGTTTACACAGACTATTTAGTGGTACATAATGACAACCCGTTTTTGCGTGCATATTCCACGTAGTTCTTCAACACTGACTTATTTTTCCTTCAATGACACAAAGATCTGCATCATTTTATCACTGGTGTAAAACTTCTCCCACTAACTGTTTAACCAAGTGAGAGCTTTTTCCAAAACCACTTGTCAGGGGTTCATGCTGTATGCGTTACTAAAGCTCGATGATCGATGGCTAGGGGAGTGTGGAAGATAACCAATGTCAGAATGACATGACTCTATAAAAAGTGTTCGTATCATGTAGGTGCACAGAACAAACGATAGTTTCACTCATGCTGTCGTCCATCTTTTGATTCCTCTTTTGTCGCACCTAACCAGAGACTGCTGCCCCACCCTGAGGGGAAGGAACCTGTATGTCTGTGTGTGCAAGCGTGCAACGCATCTATCTGCTTTTACGTTTTTACATGATTTACAGTATGTGATTTTTTTAGGATTACGTCTTGACTGACTGAATTGTGTTGCTTTGCAGTACAGCGCAGTGGACTCCAATCCCCTTTCGGTCTATGTCATGCACCCTTTCTGGAACTTTGTGGTGAAGGTGAGAAACACCTGTTTAGCTCTGCATGTGTGCGTTTGTGTGTGTGTGTGTGTGTGTGCAAATACATCATTAATGAGGTTTTCGTACTGTCTGCCGTGGTTCCGGAGAGCTAGATTTATCGTTGCTGTAGTGAAGCATCACAGAAAAATATCTGAATCGTTGTAGTTATACAATCACATATAGTGAACAGGAAGTCTTAAATATCTAAATTTACGTATACATCATTAATTTTGGAATTCTTTTGCCAAATGAAAAAGGATAATCAACCTTTCTTCATTATAATGCATCTACTACGTGATGGATGTCTACAGATAGTAAAGTAGTTTATAGATAGGATATTTGAATCAATGGTTGAACAGTGAACACCATCCTCCTCCTTTACAATCCATTATAAATGTGCTCTGGTGTGTGAGATAATGATGCAACAAAGAGTGTTTTGAGCGCAAACAAATCTTTGTTTGATCATTGCTAGACTACAAGCTGTGCTATGTGAGTATAAACATAGCTTAACAAGATGAGCCTCATCTATTATCTTATTTTTCTGTGAAAGAAAACACCAGTCTCGGATTATAATTGATTTTTGTGGTCTTTTGATACAGTTCTATATTTGATAAAATACGTGTTAGTGCAGATATGATACACTCTCTCCGGATGACTTTGCTATTGTGATAAAGGTCCCCATGCATGTGCGGCCGCTTCTGCTTTTTTTATATCGATGATTCGTTTTGTACGGCACCCCCTCCCGACCGGAAGAAAATGATAAATGACTGTTCTTGTATATATATATAACCCTTTTCTAGTCTTCCAAACACTCAAAGCTCTTTAACACTTCATGTCATCATTCACACACTGATGACAGGAGCTACTATACACAGTGCCACCTGTCCATCAACGACTAACATTTGAATCCTTCACACGGGTTAAGTGTGTTTTCCAAGAACACATGGACATGCAGGTTAGCAGGGCCTGGGATCAAACCGCCCATTCTCTGACCTAGAGGACAACCGAGCTCTCCACTCACACACGGCTGCCCAACAAGTACAATGGATGTGCACAGAATGAACAGCATAATATAATTACAACATTTATATTATCTATTTTAAAGATTTTATACATATGAGAGAACAACTAACAGACATAGTAATGGGGAAAGTATCACTAATACCAATAACATGCAGTAGATACAATAGAATGATGATGAAAAGCGGTGAGAGAAATGCGTCTTACAATAATAGAGTAGCTGTGTGTATCAACAAGAGAGCAACAGTCCAGATATACCCATAATCCACAGAAACATCCAAGAACTTACAGTCTCAAAGGAAAAAAAGTTTGCCACCTACATTATTAAATGCTTTATGAAGAAGAGAGGACCTCAGTGTGTCCTACGGCAGTCTAGGCCTACAGCAGCTTATCCGAGGCCTGGTCCAGGGGGACCTGAGCGAGCAAACTATACATTTGAGCCAGCCTTTGAGGTGACTGTCTTGTATATGACGTTTTAAAGTTTGAGGGTAAATCAGTTTAGGGCAGAGGTGGTTAATATTTTTAGAATTGTGCTAATGTGACAACCAAAATAATCAGTATTCTGATTAGAAGAAATTAGATTTGTGAGCCAACTGATGCTTATCAACTGTTGCAGTGTAAACTGTTATCTTTTCTTCAACAGTTTCTACCAACATGGTTGGCTCCAAACCTCATTACGTTCACAGGGTTTATGTTCCTTGTATTGAATTTCCTTATGTTGGCATTCTACGACTTCGACTTCACTGCCTCTGGTAGGTCCTCAGTGATGTGTGTGTATATGTATGTGTGTATCAAGGTTATATAAAAGGAAACATTGATCGCTTTAATCTGCTCACAAAAACTAAAGACTTGTATGTGGCCACTTTTTTTATTAAACACAAAGTCCATCTCCTGCTGATACAAGTGTAGGTGCTTGGAGTAATCACTAACCCATTACACACACACATACACAGAAAGAGCTACTACTAACATGTAAAACTAGATCTCATCTACAAAGACTAACACACAAGTCTATGAACGTACTTTTCTTTTTCATCTTCTGACATGACTCACACTTCAACCTCTACTACAGTCAGAAATATCCTCTCAACAATGTCTGCCCTCAGGAATCAGTCCTTACAAAAATAGTTATACCAAGTTAAACACATGTCTGGCATTCACCTACCAATACACCACCCCGAGGTGCTCGTAGTATGTAGTAGTCTGTTTCTCCTTTTAATTTGGATGTGACCTCAAAGATGTGATCTACATAGTCTGATTCAACTTCTAGTTAGTGGGAATATGAAGGAACAGCACCACTTCCATTTAAAAAAGAAATAACTATATTTAACTCCCATAACATTGTAGAGCACTAAATATATTCAGACGTTATGAATGATTCTCTCAAATCAGTAAGGGCCCATAGAAACAACTAGAAAATAGAATTCGGACGTGTCTGTCTATGGATATGCCAGTGCCACCTCAAGCTACACACACTCACACTTATTATTATTTTTATTATCTGACACAATAGTTGAGGAAGATTTATCTACCTGTGTATGTGTGTTGAACTGTATGTTTAAAGTGTTTTCTTTCTCAGCTGCAGGACATAAACATGTGCCTAGCTTGGTCTGGGTTGCTGCAGGGATCTTCAACTTTTTGGCCTACACACTCGGTGAGTCCTCACCCTGTGTGTTGTTCTGCTCTGACTTTTGAGAGGGTCACATTCTTTTCCTTGGAATACATTCAGTACAGTGACTGGAAACATGTAAAGGTTTGATCTTGGTCCATTCTTTCTTTGTCAGGTTTTGTTCAATAAACAATCAACCACGTTTGTGTGCTAGAATGTGAGTGATGAGGAGTGGACACTATTGGAAAGTGAGGGATTGGAGATTTTTCTCTTTTCATATTCAAAGTTTCCGCAGGCTATTTGGCAGCTAACGAAACACAGATTTATGATTCTGTAGCATTCCTGCACCGCGTTTCTGCTTTTATTCAAGCACGTACTCTGCGATTTTTAAGTGAGTTAAGTCTAGCTGACAATTTAGTGAACCATTAAAATATATATATATATATATATATATATACTATCAATGGGGTGTCAGTGTCAATTTGTGGATGAAATGACTGAAGTCCACTTAACTACAGTTTTCTGTGTGAGTGCAGTAGAAATGTTTAACATTGAAAAAAATGCTTGTTTTTTTGTTGTACTTTTCTAATGATGCCTGTCTTCATACCTTTGTTACATATAGATGGTGTTGACGGTAAACAGGCACGTCGCACCAACTCCTCCACACCACTAGGGGAGCTGTTTGACCATGGCCTTGACAGTTGGGCCTGCATCTTCTTTGTGGCGACGGTTTACTCCATATTTGGGCGCGGGGAAAGTGGCGTCGCTGTGGCCACCCTGTATTACATCCTGTGGGTGGTGTTGTTCTCATTCATTCTATCTCACTGGGAGAAATATAACACTGGCATCCTGTTTCTTCCATGGGGCTACGACATCAGCCAAGTGGTAAGGACACACAAATACGGGTGTCCATCAGGACCTACGAGCCTTCCAATGCACTAATGTCTTGTGTGTCATCTCCTTCCAGACAATCTCGCTCGTTTACTTGGTCACTGCTGTGGTCGGCGTGGAAACCTGGTACCAGCCAATCCTGTGGAGCTTCCTCTATAGAGACCTCTTCACCTTTATGATTATCGGTGAGCTGTGATTTGTCACTCCAAGTCAATTTATTCACTTCCTGTGCTGTGTGTCAGGAATTAAAAGCGCTATTTAATTAACGGCTGGATGCTTACCGTTTGGTGCAATTGGCAGACCCATTGCAGGGATATTTTAGTAGCACCTTAATAATAATCCATACAATTTGATTGCCAGCTTGCTCCTTTACTGTCACCGTACCCATGAGCCTCTACAATGTCCTGAAGTAAGTCAAATTTTCCATAGCGTTTCATTAAATTAGAGGATTATGAGTTCACAGTGATCTGAACTCTTCAACATCTGTCGTCTTGCAGAGGTCACCGCGCAAACACTCTGAAGCATAGCAGCTTGTACGAAGCCTTCCTGCCCTTTCTTTCTCCCGTCCTCCTCTTTCTCTTGTCTACCATCTGGGTGGTTTTCTCTCCATCCGACATACTCGAGCTGCAGCCCAGGATCTTCTACCTTATGGTGGGGACAGCCTTCGCCAATGTTACGGTGAGGGTCTTCAGATTTTTAACTACTTTTTTTTTTTTTTGTGCTTTGAACACATCATGCAATGCATACATGTATTTATTCATGTGTGTATTACTCTTGCAGTGTAAACTGATTGTGTGTCAGATGAGTAACACGCGTTGCCAGGCGCTGAGCTGGCTGTTGCTGCCCATGGTGCCGGTGGTGTTGTTAGCGGTAACCGGGGTGGTCGCCAACGAGGTCGCACTGCTTTATCTGTGGACAACAGCTGTCATACTAGCCCACATCCACTACGGCGTTTCAGTGGTAAGCACAAACCCATACCGTGAAAAATAATGTCTTGCGCTAAATATGAAACTACAGATAGCAGCCGGTTGACTGAGCGTAGCTCACTAATTACCATTTTTGTTTAAAGCTGAAATGTAACTGTTTCATTCATTACTCTATAACAGCACATATATGCGTGTTAAACAAACAGGACCTGGCTTGTGAATAAATTAACTTCCCATTCTCGTAAACGGGATATCTCAGGACCCCTTGGAGGGAGACACGTTAGATTTGACTTTAGGTCACTGTGACCTCACAACAAGGGTTTTTAACCATACCGTATTTAGGTCATACATTCATATGCTAATTATGCATGCTAATTACAATTTCATAGTGTGATTAACAGGGAAAAATGAGGACACTGTTAAACTGATTTAACCTTCAACCCGATTGCTTCGAAGCAGTAATTCTAGTTAATGTGTGCAGAATGAACAGCAAAAATTCATACGACAGAAATTATTCAGATATTGCCAGATTCGCGTGGAACTGCCATGCGTGGAAAAATAACACACCTTTTGAGCAAGGTGGGAAGTAATTTCAGGGTGGGGTATGATTGATATTCATAATGATTATAAATCGAAAAATAGTGCTGCTAGCTATTTCCAATGCAACAATGCTGCCGTGATCTGCCCTGATGGGGATTTAATGTTAAAAATTATGAAAGTGAAATGAAAGTTGTTTTTGTTGAACCAAATCATGAAACCATATAAAATAATTGTATTTTCAGGTACAACAGCTCAGCCAACACTTCAGTATCTTGGCCTTCTCTCTGAAGAAGCCTAACAGTGACTGACAGGAGGTGGATCGAATTGGCTTGAAAGAAGCTGAGGTTTAGGCTCCTCCTCTCCTTGGCTTATCCACACTTCACTGTCTTCACCAGGGAAACCGCATCCCCTCCCCTACATCCATGAGGACACTGCAAGTGGAAGGAACTGACTTTCTACTTCTCTCAAACGCACGCCTGCACACACACACACACACACACACACACACTCCCGCAGAGACACACAATCAATCCCACTTTACCAACCAAACTGGGTCTGCGATGGGGGGCGGACCCAGGGGCTCTGGCTTCCGTCATTGGTGATTGGCCAACTTGTTGAACCAATGAGGTGCAATTGTTTCCTAAGGAAATATGCTTCAGTCATGCGGACAGGAGTCACACATACTCAAACATACATGTACATACATTATTCTGCTATAGTGCAGATCATTTTTCTTTTGTCAAATACGAACACATACAAACAGCACTCACGTAGTATTATGAATGTAAAATATGCCTTGGGGAAACAACATTTAGGTTTTATTATATTAACAGGATTGCCTCAATGTTTTTTCAAACTCAACCAAATCTCTAGATTGTTTCCGTTAACTTCTATGTTTAGAGTTTGAAGGTTAATTACCTTTTTCATCATGGGATGATTTTTTATTTGTGTGTGTGTGTGTGTGTGTGTGTGTGTGTGTGTGTGTGTGTGTGTGTGTGTGTGTGTGTGTGTGTGTGTGTGTGTGTGTGTGTGTGTGTGCGCACACACTGCGTTGAGGCATTTTATTTCCAGACTGAAAACAATTAATTGAATTCTGTAAAAAAAAAAAAAGGTCTGCATTTCTCTTTGTGATGACTGAAGTTTAGGGTTAACCACGATAAGGGTGATCTCTGACCTTTCTTTAATTCTACTAACCCATAACCTAAACCTGTTCTGGATTTCCCTACCTTCTGAGGTGTTGTTCATGCTAATTCTGTCATTTCAATTTTAACATTTTTATATAAATACATATTTGGGCGTATTTTGTTAATCTGTTGCCATGGCAATGGTTTGTTGTTTAGTTGCGCAGCGCTTGAATGAAGAGTGCGTTCAAAAACCGTTAATGGAGCGGACTCACTCTGAGGGAACGAGCCGTTGCACAGGACACGGATACAAATGTACACCCCCCCCCCCCCCCACACACACACACACACACACACACACACACACAGATATCATCACTCTTTTTATACTGTCTGTCAGATCATTTCTGGATTGTTGGTTTTTTGATCTGTGAAGCACTGTTTATCTGTGTGATTCTAATGATGTTCCGGTGGACTGGACTCTGTCTCTAATATGATATTCATGGGCAGGCTTGGTCAGCTGTCATTTTTCACATAACAACATAAGAGTGTTTGTCTATAGTTCAGAGGAAATATAATCTTTTTGTGTGTAACCTGACTCCTTTGTTGAAAAGTGACCGGTCTTGTCTATATACAAGGACTTTCCCACATCTCCAGTATCTATTGAGAGTACTGCCCCAGCGACACTCGGTTATGTTTGTCGGCAATATTTTTTTAACCGTGGTTTTCAACCAAATCTGTGCCCACAAAGTCAGGTTCACAAGTCATTGTCTCACTGTTAGCTGTGAAAGACGCCTGATGTTCACACCAACAACGATACCAACTGTTGGGAAAGCCTTTGTACATCCAAGTCCACGTCTGTCTGAATGTGATTCTCTCGTGTACAGTGAGTGTTACCATACTCTATGATTAAAAGGTACAAGGAAACATGAGAATACACTGGGAATGAGAAATGTACAAGTGCACTTGGAGCTTGATTTCACGTACGCAGTTCTACGTCTTCCAGTAGTTCTTTTCTTTGTTTTTGAAGAGATGCCAGGTGCAGTTATATGTACACAAAATATTATTTGAAATTAGATTAGTCCCAGAACTGTGACTTAGGACACTGTAAATCTTGGTGGTATGAGAACAATTGACTGAGAATTCTGCAGCAAGAAGAAGACATGCGCTCTCTGGGTATGATCCATGTGTACAAATCCCTTAATAGATGTTAGAATTGTGAGGATATCTGTGGATATACAGTTATAATTTAATTTCTTTAATTTGATTAAATGTGGGGCAGCATCAGCACCTCATTTTGCAAAGCTATAAAATAAATCTGTCAATGGTGATTAAGGCTGTTAAAATTACTCAAATGATGTTTGAATTTTGTCTTTAAAAACATATATTTGAATATTTGGTTGTGCATTGGGCACGTCAATAACCGGACAAATTAATACGAGACATAACTACTTTTGTATAGGTAATTGATTTAAGTTTAAACACGTTTAACAACATTCAACCTACACAAAAATAAGTAAGTGAACTAATGTCTAAGATCGCAGACCGTGCTCTCGCTCTGTCAAACATTAATTGAAGTTGATAGAACCGAGCGAGCTGTGCTGTGGTGAGCCTGCAACTTTTCCTTGGCATGAAACAAATCAGGTCTATTTTATCCATGCATAAAGTCCAATATAAAGTCACGCAGCTGCTGCCGCTGACGTGTTTTTTTTACATTTTGAATGTTTAAAATAATTGTTGATAGCCCTAATGGTGGTTACTAGTTTCTCTCAACAGTTCTCCTCACTGCTGCTTCACTGGCTCATTAGGATCTGGGCCCTGTTTTTCGTAGGTGGTTCAACTAAGTGGATCAAATGTCCCATGATCCAGCTCAAATTACCGAGATGATTGACATCAGGCTTTAAAGATTCCTCGAAGGTGGATCGCGGATCAATTGAACATAACGTACATCTTTTAGGTTGGTCATTCTACACGTCATCGCAGTCCGTCCATCCCGGGGGAGGCTCCTCCTCTGTCTCTATATAGTCGGTGAGCCAAGTCTCAAAAATGGGTTGAACCTGACATGGTCTGCCATTCTTTTTTATTTGTGTTTTTTTCTGTTAACTTTGACCCTCCGAACCAATAATTGGGTCTGCTCTGCCGAAAATATCGCAAAAAAATGTGCCCTTTTTAGTGTATGCATGCTTTATTTTTATCAGAAAAATGTGAAAAAAAATGTTTTCCTCAAATCCTCAGTGAGATGGGTAGGCCAATAATAAATGCATTCCAGATACACAGAACTCATGTGCTGACAACATCCACTGAAAAAAAGAAAACGCGTGTCTACATGATTAGACTTTAGACAAAGGTTAGACTTTTAGAAGTATTTCTGTGGAATGAGTACGGGTTGGTGAAAAGAATGGCATATTGACTGATGTCACAACTTAGGGGAATAGTTGATTACCAATGAAGTAAAGCTAAAAATATTGTAAAAAAATGAGGAAAAAAAATTCTTTGCATTAAATTAATGCAACATTATGTAAAAACGTGTTATTTTTTCAGTGAATGTTGTCAGCACATGGTTGTGTGTATCTGAAATGCATTTATTACGCCCCTCTCAGTTGACGCCCCCTACGCCACATCAGTGTCAAATGTGAAAAAAAAGATCCGAAAGTGAAAAAAACCCCTGATCTACGTCATCTCATCCTGAAAATTATCCGGCTAACTCGGTTAACCACGTACAAGGAACCGGGCCCTGGTCTTATCGCTGGGATACTTTGTCAGGGGGATAAGCTCTGTTTGTGAGATCCTCCCACGCCAAACACTTCTGTGGGATAGGAAACGCGATTCATGCAAATTGATCAGAACCGATACCCCGAAAGTTCAGGGTGCCTTTTGATTGTTTCAGGCGACAAGAAATATTTGTGTTGTGTTTGGTGTGAACACACCATAGTCGGTCGTAGCCAGATATTTAATTTTTAGAAGGCTGAGTAAATCCATTAGAGAGCAGCAGAGAGCACCTTCGGGGACTGTTCCGTAATGTAATTTCATGTTTCTCAAATGCATTACAAATGTAAGTGTTTTTAACTGAATATCGCACCACCACTCGGTCATAACACACTTCAAAAGCAACAAACCTTTCCTACACACTTACACACGGCTCCAATTTGAAGCACGTGTAGAAGGCTCTGAATATGGCACAGAATTCCGAAATATTGCTGCAAATGTAGGTCCACACCATTTAAAATTGTAAGCATTCGAACCATAGCAAGTGGACCTGCACTACACAAAGCCGGCAGCAGAGGGAGTTGCGCGCCAACTCATCTCGTATTGGACCGGATTTTCTGCATCTCTTAAAGGTAAGCATCATGCCCACTGTGAAGCATGGAGATGGGGACCAGTACTTTCAAGCATAAAAGCAAAAAACTAAATTGCAAAGTATCTTAAGATAACTATAAAAAACTATAACAGTATGAAAAACAAACTCAAACTGGAATGGCTACAAACAATTTGATGAATATAAATACAATGAGAGGGAGACAAATTGATTAAAATCAGGACCATTTTTTACAAAGAAAGTGGGAAATAAGACTCAATCTAAAAGAGGACACTGAGTCAGCTCAGCAGATTATTCCAAAGGCTCGAACTTAATATGGATGACTGATTAGTGAGTTCAGCTTATGAGACGAGGAACCGCTGAATTAAGGTTTGACCCTTTAAAGCAGGGGTCATTTCAGGTTCGGGCAAGATAGTGCCCACTTCGACCGAATGCGGGCCACTGACGATCGGTACGGCTGACTGGGGGAAGTGCGCGCTGACGGTCCGACCGTATGTGGCCCGCGGGCCGGGAGTTTGACATATGTGCTTTAAAGGCATATTTTTGGTGTGGGTTGTTCGATAGGTTTGCCGTTTGTGTAATACCTGCTGGAGACGGTTCTTTTTGGATCAGTAGGCAGGGTACTTCCAAGGAAGCGAAACAAAGTGTACGCTATATTTAGAATATCTCCAAAAGAGAACTGAATTGTTTCAAAATGGAGTGTCTTACGCCTTGTAGAGAGAAGAGATATGTTTTATTTTTTTCTGTCTGAGGGATTGATAAACCCTGAACGTGTTTAGAGGAGCCTTTCGTCTAGGTATCTAAAGCAGGTATTGCTACTGGCCCAGAACACATGAGTACGTTGCTTCTGCTTCAATTTTGGTTGTCCTCCTACTGAAGGTACGACACTAACTATGGATGATGTCCCTCCTCCCAAACATCCAAAGTATTTCTTAAAAATAAGAAACCATAAGTATAAGTATTTATTAATGTGTTCTGTATTATCCGGGCTATTTGCAAGTTTTGATGAATAAACATAGTTAATGACATGATCTTTTCATGAATGATGTTTCTAGATGATTCTATAATTAATTCTATAATTAATTAAATTGTTTGTTTTTCTTTTTTTGGAAGAATTTAAATTCCAGCCAAATAATTAAGAACAGCGATGCATAACAACAATTCCTACATTCTGTATGGTTGGGTTAATTTCCAAGATATTGTCTTGTTTTTCCTATTTCTATTAAAATAAACTTTATCTAGTAGCGTGGTTAATGAGAAAAGTGGCGTTCACTTCTGAGATAAACATGGAGGGAGAGTTTACGGCCGTTTTTACATGACCCGGTGTCCCTCTGGTCCTGCCTTTAAGTGAATTAGCTGGTGTTGATCCTGGACTGACAGTCCATCGCAGGGGGCATTAATTAAACAGCGTTAAGCTCGGGTTGCTGCTGGACGTTTTGTGTGCCGCTGACCCCTGTGACTCAGACACACAGAGCCTACTTAACACCACGGCTCGCCCTGTGACGTGACACTCAATTATGGATGACCATCATTAGGAATCAGACACGCCGGGACACACACACACTGTTAATGGCATGGCGGTTATTCTAAAAGACACCCAAGACCATTGAAATGCCAATCGAGTAACACCATCCATTTAATTCCATAACCTCTGAACCTGTAACCCCTGCGGCCTCCGTGTGACCAGTAGTGTGAATATTCCATACAGCGTCCAACTAACCCCAAAGTAATTGCATCATGAAAGTGGTCTATACAATAACAATGACATATCCATTGTATCTGGAATAAGGTTGGGGAGAGCATTGGTTCTTTTTTCTCATGTTTTTGTCCTGGATCTCGTCTATGAAAGTCACAAAAAGCTTTTATTAAAAGCAATCAGAACAAAGTAAATACACATTCATCATAGCTGCATATTGTCACAACAGGTAGGTGGAAGCAGGACTGTAACTATTGAAGCCAGCTGTTTAGGGGCGGAGTTGGGTACTACCAGCCAACCCGACCTGGGTGAAGGTAATGAAAGGTGGGGATTACCTCAGCTCTGACGGCATCCCGGTCCCTGTTCTATCTTACGGCAGTCCAAGCCCCAAACACATTGAAATATCAATATGTATGCCTAAAGCATAAAGCAGTGTTCAAACTTCAACAAGTCTCTCTGGATTGAAATACATGATGGCTGTGTCTCAAGCACGTTGCAGTGATGCATTTCCAATCGATTACATTTTCAAATCCTCTCAAAACTTCAATTTTCAACTTTTTTATCTTTTCCAATCTTTCAGCTAAAGACACCAATTTAACTTTAAAATGTTGACACAAGTCTTAACAATTAAAAAACGGTTTGTTGATATCTATTATACTTTTTTCATAATAACTAATTATGTTTCATTAGTTTTTGGGTCCCTTTCGAAGTTAGAGTGTGGACAAAGTCAGAAAGCAACAGAAGGTACATGTTTTGTAAACTGCTATATGAGCACTTTTAAAACACATAGAGACATGAAAGCTACACTCATGCGTTCGGTAGAGTCTTGTGTCTCTCAATATCCCATTATTTTTTGGCTACCCCAAATAGTTTTGCTCCAGAAAGCATTTGTTTGAGGTGTGGATTCTCAGTAACTCATCGTCTGTCTGCCCCTGTGTGCTCATTAGTGGCCGCACCTTGCTCCGTTGTCACGGCAACTAGCTGGGGCTCTTTCTGTGACCCACAGCTGATCCATATTAGCTGATTCGTGCAGCCTGACATGACCTCCTTCTTTCCACCTTCTCTCATGATTTCAAAACAACCCCCAGGGAGAGAATTCTTACTGTAATGTTTGATGAGGCATATAAATTTATAGCTTCTTATTTTGAAAAACAAATATTCTGTCTCTCAACCCCTCCACCCACTCACCCAATACCATCATTTCAAAATAAAAGCTGCAACAATTATCTGTAATTTAACTATGAAGCTTAGGATAAAGCTGTTTCGTTGAATACTTATTGCTCTTTCAAATAGTACTACAACCACTGCTAAAATTTCTAGTACTTCTAGTAGTACTAGTCATAGTATTTCAACTGGTATTATTACTAAAATAACTTTTACTACTACTAATATTACTAGTACTACTAGTATTTCAACCACCATGGAGGGAATTCTTACTGTTATGTTAGATGAGGCCCATCAATTAATAACTTTTTTTTTCTTTATCTTAGCTTAGTGCGACTGTGGGTGAGTGGGGAGCGCGGCTGTCCTCCAATCAGAGGGTTGGCGGTCTGATCCCAGGCCCGGCTAACCTGCATGTCAATGTGTCCTTGGGAAAGACATTTAACCCCAGCATTGCTCCTCTAGCTGTGACTACAGTGTGTGTGAATGTTAGTTACTGATGGGCAGCTGCCACTGTGTATGGTAGGTCCTGTCATTGGTGTATGAATGGGTGAATGATGTTATGTAGTGTTAAGGCGCTTTGAGTGGTCAGAAGACTAGAAGAGCGCCGTACAAATCTATTTTACCAAGTCCATTTGCTTTGAATAACAAAAATTCTGTTTCCCAAACCCTCCCACCCAATTCCATTATTTCAAAATAAAAGCCTCAATGATTATCTGTACCTCAACAATAGGTACACCACAATTGCTTTCAAATAATAGTGAAACTAGTACTGACTTCTTCTACTGCTGCTAGTACCACAATTACAAATATAGTACTAAACCTTATATTACTACAAAAAAATGTATTTTTTAATTCACAGCTTTTCCTATTTCTATTCTTTCAACAACGCTTAAATTCATTTCAGGTTTTATTATTTCTGTGTTTTCAAATTCATAGAAGCTTCTACCATTTCGTTTTTTTTGCAATTCTTTCAAGTTCATTTTAGCTTTTCTCATTTCTGTATTTTCAGCAATTTTTAAATGTATTTCAGCTTTTTCTATTCATTCAGCAATGTTTAGAATAATTTCAGCTTGTTTCATTTCTGTACTTTAAGCAACTTGTTGAAATTATTTTCAGCTTTCTGCATTCCAATGCATTTTCTAGTTTTATTTAGTTGTTGTACCAGTACCAATGTTTTTTATAGATCTGTTAGTTGACGTTATCAAATTTCCTCTATAATCCACTTGTTTGTGTAAAGAATTTGAAAATTAAATCCAAACCCAATGGACGATCTTTATGCCCTTGAATTTAAATTAAGATAAATATTGCACTCATGGATTTAATTCAACACTGTGTTCTTGAATTTGCTTGAGTTACTCCAAGAGAGGAGAAATAAGGCAGCCTTTTGGGCTGCCTCGTTGGCCCCCACCGTTTCCCCCCACACTCTTACAGCACGCAAAGATTTGTTAAGTCTTCTCTCGTCTTTGTTTTAAAGAATGTCTCTGCATCTCTTATCTCTGATCTTGAGTCTCTTTTCAGTGCAAGTCACCAAATTTTATTCTCTTAGACAGTTAGGAGTTACTTCATAAATCTTTTGCCTTTCTGTAACAAACAAATGACCTCTTATAGGTAAATTGTAGTAATAGCTTGTTGAATTAAATTCTTTTACATCAGTCACTCATGCTTCAACCGCTTTTCATTTTTTTTTCACTGCCAGCCTTTTTTTGCACACAGCTCTGGTCTGAATGTGAGAGATAGCCACGCCCCCTGATTTGCATATAAGAACGTGAAATGAAATAAAGTGGCATTATGAAATAAAAGGGCCATTAAGTAAATAGAAGCGCCATTATGAAATAAAAGTACCATGAAATGATTAAATTTATTTAATATTTATGTATTTATTGCCTCATTTATTTATTTCACGATGTATTTCAAATGCATATTTCATTTATTTAATTTTGAATAAAACGGCATTCCATACTACTATATCTGGACTAGTTAGCACTTACAAGTGCACTTAGTAAATTAGCTTTTCTTTGTTAGCTTCTTGCTTTGCTGTGGAGTTGTGCATAAGCACCGCCTTGTGCACATTTTCTAGACTAATTTGGAAATCATATTTTATAACTTGTTGAAGAATTTTAAAACAGATTAGTGCCAAGACTAATGTTTTGAACTGTGTGAAGCATTTATTTATTTGTTTGGGATGAGTGTACAATATTCCTGTAGGAATTCTGTTCTGTTCTGGCTCGGTTCTCTACCCCTTAGATGGGGACTCTCGGGTGCAACAGGTTTTAACTACTAATCATTCACTTGTCTCTCCTGATTGAAAAAACAAGTGACGTGACTTAACTGTCTGTAACTGGTTTCTCAATTAGTGTTGCCTTTTTGCAAAATGATTGTGTTTGCATCATGGTTTGTATTGTTAAGTAACTGGAGACGTAACTGGAGTTTCGGTTGTGTCTCAGTGGTTTTAATCTGTCCTCATTGGGCTTACGCGGCATGCACGATACCCCAACACACACACTAACAGGTTTGAGCATTAGGTAACAGCGCCTTAATTATTTAGCAGTGAAGAAGAGCGGCACAAAGCAGATTTTACCACATCCTTCCATATTAATGAACTGGAAACAGTGGCACAAGGGAATAAGCAAAATGGGAGAAGAATGGAGGAAATGCTTGTCAGTTATTTGTGTTTTTTTTAAAGTTTGAATTTTGAGGTTTGAATCAGCTTTTCAATAGCATGACACATTATTGAGCAGTCACAACCAGACATGCCAACCCTCCAGATTTTTCCGGGAGACTCCCGAATTTCAAAGCCCCTCCCGAAAATCTCCCGGACCGACCTTTCTCCCGAATATCTCCCGATTTCCACCCGGACAACAATATTGCTACACCATCCGTCACTGGGCACGCCATTTCAGACCGAAAGATAATAAAGGTTACCTTGAAGTCAAGCGCGGCAATTAGAACGGCAAAAGATGAGACTGGTGCTGCAAAGAAACACCCCCCCCCCGTCGACCGCTAGTGAATGTATAGGAAGATGTTACCGCCTGCTGGGCATTGCTGCCTGTCACACCTCTTCCGGTGCCAATGGGTCAGCTGGTGGGTCATCAACCAGAAACCACCATTCACCAACGTTTTGCTCCTTTAATTCTGGAACATCTCCTGGTGGCGGAGCAGTGACAGGGACATCTCTCTGTCACCCCCTGCACCTGATCGTTGTTCTCCCCTGCTGCTGTTGTCTGGGGTTAGGTGTTCTTCCCCCAAACCTATTCTTCCTCCTTAGCCAGAGCCAAAAGCTCCCTTTCTCAGCCTCCTCTGCCAGGTCCTTTGTTGCCCTCCTTAGCCGCCCTCCAGTCACTCCTGCATCCCTCAAGAGGCGTGTGGTTGACAAACCCAAGAATCCTCAGCATCCGACCTCCACTGGAGCAGCCAACTCTGAATACTTGGCCTTCTTCGAAGGCGGCCTTAATCCCCTCCTCCAGTGGTACTGTGAGCTTGATGAGGTGCACAGATCTTGCCTTGGTTGACCACACAACTATGTCTGGCCGGAAAGATGTGGTGGTGATCTCCGTGGGGAGTTTAAGCTGCCTGTCGAGGTCAACCCTCATCTTCCACTCCTGGTCGGGGGAGAAGGTTCTTGATATTTCTCTTGGCCTGGTGTTTCTCCTTGCCCCTCCTTCTGAGACAAAGCTGGAGTGGTCCTCTGCTGATGGTTTATTGTTACCCTGTCGACACACCTTCAGCACTTCAGCTAGCTTTCTCAGGACCTGGTCGTGGCGCCATCTGTAGCGCCCTGTGAAAGTGCGATCTTGCAGGCTGATAAGATGTGCTGGAGGCTTGCGTTGGGGGCATTGCAGAGTGAGCAACACTCCTCATTCCCAAACCACTGGTGAAGGTTCCGAGGACAGGGAAGCGTGTCGTATGTAGGAAGGAGAGTCTTGCCTGCAGAGTCTTGCCTGCGGAATCTTCCACACATCTGACCAACTGATTCCGGTTTGCAACTCCCTCCCAGGTTGTCCAGCTTCCTTGTCGACCCTGCGAGACCACCTTGATCTTTTCACCACCACCATCTCTTTCCTCTCCTTACGGTTGGTGTAGGAGCCGCATTTAAGTTTTTGGAATTTTGAGTGATTTATATTTTTTCCCTTTTTTCTATGGAATTGCGAGTATGCGCCCTCTGTAGCTGGTGACGGTGCCACCCTTGAAAGGACCGACGGACGCGCATGACGGGAGGAAGGCGGGCGCAAATATCGTCATTGACCTCAGTGCTGAGGCCGTGAACCAGGCTGTCTCCGTTTTGGGCCTGTTCAGCTTGTTATAGTGATTTTGTTTTTGTGACAATTTTTTGTACAATAAAACCGGCAACATTGGATGGTCAAACTCCCTTTGCGTTGAATTATTGGATTGAACTGAGAGTCTTGACATTGCTTTTCCTGCTTTCCTCATGGTGGTAAAATCAACAAGGACATAGGAATAGGATCTAAGTGTGTTACGTCCCCTGTTCTGTGTATAGGTTTGTGTATGTGTTCTGTTTTGTGTGTGTGTTCATACAGGTGGTACTGATCATTCATGATCTCCGTTCATCTTGGCTCCACCCCCGCTCGTTACCCGGTTCAGCTGTTTCCACTCATCTCCAATCCCATCATGCCCTTCTGTCAGTATATGTACCCCTGTGTTTATTTCACAGGGTGTGTGGCACTCTGGTTGTGTGTATGCGAGTGCTGGTGTATGGTGGGGTAATTATTAGTGCTAGTGATTTGGTGTACTGTGTATTCAATTAATTGAACAAAAATTTTTCTTAGTTCTTTTTATTACAGGGGGATGAGGAGTAGTTTAGCCCTGCTCCGGAGTTTACATACCTGCATGTAGGGTTACTCTCCTGTCTAATCACACTAGCTACACCTGGCTGGGCCACCTACTGTAAGTTTGGGTAGGTTTAAAGGAAAAAACTGTTTTTTCCACTACAGTTGGCCTTTGACCAGAAGTGTGGCGCTTCTTCCAATCCTAGCCATGTTTTTCCTGCCTGGACTCTGCCCATTATCTCCCGGTGTGGCAACCGACCGACCGCTTGGTCAACCTAGGTTTGAGGATTCCACTTGGGGCCGGTAGGGACCTTGGCATTTGCATTCCTTACAGACTGGTCTGTGGACTCCTGTAGTTCGAGAACCAGCCTGGTCTTCTCCTAAATATAGCCCAAACGTATGGACTGCAGTGGCAGCTGCAGTGTGTTCTTCCCAAATAGACCTGTTTCAGATTGGCACCGTGGCAGCCCCAACCACTTTTGGATGAATGATTTGGCTTTTCCATCCATCTTACTTGCGGTCGATGAGGGTATCCGACTCATTTTCAGGGGCCACATTACCCTCCTGTAGTGTGTAAACTGGTAGCACTTCCCAGGGAGTTGGCTTTGGTCAATCCTGGTCAGGCCGTCAGAGAGCTGTTTCTTTACAGTTTTCCCCATCTGCTTGTCAGACAGTTCTGCAGTATACTGCCTCCCCAGGCAAAGACAAAGATGGTGCTGTCATTTCTGGCTCCCCTTCTGAGTGACAGGCTAAGAGATTTGGAAGGCTTGATCTTCCTCCTTGCCCACTCATCCATCCTTTAAGCAGTCTAGATGTACATGCTGCTGTCTTAAGGAGGCTGGTGACATCATCCATGTAGCTCCTCTGTGTGGGTAGCCTCTGATCAGTAACCATTTGTCTTGCGCCGATGAGAATTATCTCAAAGGCTGCTTCAAATAGTATTGGAGAAATGCCGCAACTCATAGCGATTCCTACTTCAAGCCTCTGGCAACCGGTGGTGTAATCCTGGAGGGAAAAGCACATCTGCAGATCGTTGAAATACTGTGCCACGACATTCCTACCGCAAGTGGACATGTGGAAGAATTCCATGGAATAGTTGATCAGCTGATATGGAACTGATCCGTATGCGTTGTCAAGGTCGAACCAGATGACATGCAAGTCAGTCTTCTCCCTCTTGGCCTTCTGGATCAGGTCCCAGTTTATCGTGGAGTGCTCTACACATCCTGGGAAACCTGGGACCCCTGCCTTCTAGCAGTTGGTGTCGACATAGCCATTCTCTCTAGCAGGTCATTCTTCAGGCTAGTACTGAGAAGATCTTTCCTTCTACATTTAGCAGGGCGATGTTTTGGAATTGGCCAATATCTTTGGAGTTGGTTTCCTTTGGAATGAAGACTGCTACCGCTCTTTGCCACTCAGATGGTATGAATTGCTTTTTCCAGGCAGTTCTCTTTAGGTACTATAGCAGCTCTAGTACCTTGGGGTAGTTCTTGTAGAACTTGTAGGGAACTTCATTAGGCCCTGTTTCTGAAGAGGACCTTGTCTTCTTAACGACTTGCCTGACTTCACTGAGCTTGGGGGGCATGATGTTGAACTCAGCTGTTGGCTGTGCAGGCTGAGGCACGTATCCTGGTGTTCCTAAAGGAACATTCCTTCGTGGATCACTGTACTGTTCTTTAACATGTAGTTCCAATTGCTCCCTGGTTTCAAGCTTGCTGCTCTTCTTTTCCTCCAGCAGTTGTCTGGCGTGCAAAGGGATCCTTGAAGAAACTGGCTTGCTCTTTTTGCTTCCGTTTGCAGAGCTGAACGCATTCCCAAGCGCAGCAAAGCCCAACTAGCCTTTTCCTGACCTCCTCCCACATGGCTTTCAGACCTCTCTGTGTGGGTTGCCTTCTTCCAGTTCCTGCGGAGTTGCCGAAGCCTTTGCACCAGCTAGAGGATTTCTTTTTCCCTCCTTCCCTTCTCTCTGTTTGGGGACAATTTCACCAAACCTGTCCTTGCAGTTCCGATATATGATGTCCCCAATTAGGTTAAACTTAAACTCTCCCATGCAGCGATCCCCCTAGGGTCTTGATCAGGGCAGTGTCCAATGTGCGCCAGGCCTCTGCTTCATTTGACTTTGGCCACTTGAGCTTGCTCCTTCTGGCTGGTTTCTTGGTCTCTGTGTTTGGCTCTGACCACACTTTGCTTTCCCCTGGTGGATTCATAAGCCTCTAAACGGGGTCACTTTCTACCATCTGCATGCACACTTCCGGAGGATTTTCTCTTCATTTGCTGGAGTTCTGGTATTCTCAATGTCAGTTTCGGTTGCCATCGTCACTGTGTGGTCCGTCCTGTTGGGCCTACCTTTCATCCCGCCTCTCGGAGGGCTGGGGTTGTTTTGGGTGTCTCTCTCATGTTATTGGATAATTATTGTCCAAAAGTGTTGGTTCTCTTCCATACAAAAAAAAAATACAATTTTTTTTTTTTTTTTAAACTTACGTTCCACCAAATGTTGTGATGTATGAACGTATAACGTATTATAATAAGGGTAGATTAAATTCAGTGTTCTAATTTGTTAAGAGTGATTCACGGGGTGTGCATTATTCAGCGATAATGCACAGTTGCTGTTCAAATTAACCCGAGCGTTCGAAAGGAGACCCAATGCTGTTTACATGCACTAACGGGGACTATTTCTCTCTAGACTACTGAAATGCGATACACAACGTTTGGTGGCTACAACTATTTTGTGAAGAAAAAGGCAGCTATTACTATACTATTTATAATTTGAGACAGTACTTTGAGGGTTGCTGTCCCTCCGCTACGTGTCAGGTCTAGCCGACACCCCCGAACTGTTAACGATAAAGTACCGCCTTAAGTACTTAAGTAAAACATTTTAATGGGTCTTAAAGTCCACTTGAATTATTGAGATGTTTCTAATTTTGCATTTCTTTGTAACATACTTGCCTTCTGTCGATTCCTTTTTGGTCAGGTCATTACCTCAATTAAGACCTTGTTTGTTAAATGTCTTATTTGGTTAAATAAAAGACAAATTAAACCCTATTTGGCTCGAGTGGAGATGTCATAGCTGAGCATGATGTTGAAAGACAACTCAAGAACATGACATGTCAAAATCAAACTCAACTCAACTACTACTACTAAAAATTTGTAATTGAGCTGGAAACAATGCCAGTCTGACATTTATCAACATGGTATGGTAGCATTGATACTTGGGGCAACTTGTGTAGTACCACACAATGCCAAACCCCAAGTTTCTCCCCGGGGCCCTTTACAGCATCCCATTGCTCATAAATTGCTTTGCAGGGCTAAAATACAGGACACAATTCATGTGTATATATTTCTTTAATTGAACTTGTGTTGGTACAAAAATGTATTCATGGACAACAACTACTATCTGTGGGCATTCTGCACATCCCATCAAGCTGGAGATGAAAATGGAATTTCAGACGAAGGAATTCTTGCAACTAAAGGCTGAATTAAAATGGATGAGCTTTGAGTTAGACTATTTGGCACTGCAGCATATATGAAGGTTGCATACTTTTAGACATTGTTGAGCATGGCCTAAATGGAATGAGAATAATAGTAACGTTAGAATCTTTTTGTAGCTGCCATTACACTTTCCACAAAAGGTCTCAAAACAGCTTTTATCTGCTGCCCAATATTTACTCCAGATTTCATAGCATCACCCCCTATTCCTTATCCTCTTTTGTTCCCCTTGATGTTGCCACTGATTCAAAAGAATCAAGCCAGTATTTCGAAAATGCTAATCTGTTCTAAATGTGACACTAAATTCAAGTACTCTTTTCTTCTTTTGTCAAACCTTTTTTCTGGCCACTATCAAGGCATTTTTATTTTGGCCTCCCATCTATGGAAGGACACTAAAATCCATGTTTTGTAGTTGGCTTTTGCTATTTGTCATCCTCTGCAGAGTTGTAGGAAGCAGTGGAAGATTTAGGTCCACCACCTGCCGCTGGAGAGATGAACGTAACTGAATTGAGTTCCTTGTAGGTCCATTTAGCCCTCCTCCTGCAATGCCTCTCTCTCCTCTTCCTGCAGACAGATCTCTCCTCTTCCCCTTTTGCTTCCTTAAACTTTTAATGACCATAGTATGTTGTCTCTGTGAGGGAAAGGCGGTAGGTTTAGACCCATTCAACAGCAGTCCTGGGGGCCTGGGACGGGTTAAACCTACCCATGTCATCTTTCTGCCTCGTCCATCTTTTAGCCCCAGGTTCTGCAGGCGGGGCAGTGGGGTAGAGGGTGTCTGGGGGGTCTCTGTGACACCGAGCTGGTCTCTGTCTGAGGAGTGTGTTATGTGTTTAGCCTCAAGGAACATCCTTGGAGAAATGCCCTTATTCTCAGATAAATAGAATGTCTGCAGCTTCTCCAGACGCTCGTTGATGCTCAAGTGATGAGAGTGGTCATCTTGGCGGCAGTTGTCATGGCAGCACTGTGACACAGGGTTAGCTGCCCCATCTGATTGCGTTGTCCTTAGCAGATGCGTCTGCCGAATTGGCCTCAACGCGCTGCTGTCTCTGATTGGCTGAGCAAGTAAGGAGACTTGGCAGGGGGTTGAGTCACAGAGTTGAGATGCAGAGATTTTAGGAGGAGACAGATGGACGAGTTCTCTTTCTCCGAAAACAGACACTGGAAAACATGAACAGAAAGACACTCAGGTCATAAACTTTACTGCAAATACATGTAGCTTTGGTTGTAAATTCTTACCTCTCGGAAACAGAGTTTCTTTGTTTTCCGACTTAATGGCAATCTCCTCATCAGTGGCTCCATCTTCTGTAAACTGAGGGACGGGGAAGGGAGAGGTAAGACGAGGTGGTATTGAGGGGGAAATAGAATGAAGAAGCTGGGGTAAAGATGGAGAAGGGGTGCGATTCTCCATATCCTCTCGTTGATCCTGTCTGTATAGGCGGTCCTCACTCCTCTTCCTGTTGATTGGACATGCAGTTGTCTGTTGGGGTCTCAAAGGCTTGCTGGACTGCTTTGATCTTTTTTCATTGGTTGGTTCATTCTAAAAAGAAGAGGTTATTAGTCATACAGGCTAGTGTAACACAGACATATCACATCACCTTATATTATAGTTTGATATTATTTTCCTTGGATGTTGATTAAGCTCAATTATTGCACAAGGTGAAATCGTCTTTCATTACATGCAGAAAATTGTCCCCAAAGCACCCACGTGCTGCAGGACTTCTGAAGAATTATAAATGAGCCTTTTTAATCCATCCAACCACATCCGGGGCCCATTTTTACTTAATGTATAGCAGGGGGGCCCACAACTTTGTTACTCGCAAGCTACTTTTTAATTGACAGAGTCATGTCGATATATCCCCCTGACCCCTCCGTTGGGTGGTCCTGGTCAGTCACTGACCACTACTAAATTAGGATTGCTAATTAGAACTACCATGGTTTTCATTATCTCCTGCAGTCGACCCTGCATGCCCGGTGACCCTACGTGATTTATTTTCAAATGGCAGGCGTCGATCGTGATCGACCTAATAGCCTGATCCATAGGATCAAATGGTTACTGGTGTATTGACACGGACAGATGGGAAGTCAGAAAGTGTGGAGTCATGGGCCACTTTGGGATTCCTTGACAATAAAACCCTTTATCCCCTTAATGGGTGCATGCCATTTTTTGTATTTAAATCATCACAATATTTTGTTTTTTTATGTAATTTTAAAAAATTACCGGTTTCCTTGATTCAGAAGTAAGTTTCTCTCTCCGTGTATTCTGGCTTGGAATACTCAAGTAGCTGCCTTTGACTTTCTGCCAAATCAATAATTTTAAGATGTTAAAATTCCATCGCAAAATATTTTTGACTCACCTGTGTCTTTGTGTGCTTGAAATAAGGAACCTTGCTGGGCTTGGCCCCCTTCTGGCTCCTACTAAGCTTGTTCAGCAGCAGATGATAAGAAGCCATGATTGCAGAGGGTCGGTTGATGGTGAGTGTGTGTATGATTTCAGAGAGTGAATAGCCCAGTGTCTCGGTCATATACACTCACCGGCCACTTTATTAGGTACCCCATGCTAGTAACGGGTTGGACCCCCTTTTGCCTTCAGAACTGCCTCAATTCTTCGTGGCATAGATTCAACAAGGTGCTGGAAGCATTCCTCAGGGAGTTTGGTCCATATTGACATGATGGCATCACACAGTTGCCGCAGATTTGTCGGCTGCACATCCATGATGCGAATCTCCCGTTCCACCACATCCCAAAGATGCTCTATTGGATTGAGATCTGGTGATTGTGGAGGCCATTTGAGTACAGCGAACTCATTGTCATGTTCAAGAAACCAGTCTGAGATGATTCCAGCTTTATGACATGGCGCATTATCCTGCTGAAAGTAGCCATCAGAAGTTGGGTACATTGTGGTCATAAAGGGATGGACATGGTCAGCAACAATACTCAGGTAGGCTGTGGCGTTGCAACGATGCTCAATTGGTACCAAGGGGCCCAAAGAGTGCCAAGAAAATATTCCCCACACCATGACACCACCACCACCAGCCTGAACCGTTGATACAAGGCAGGATGGATCCATGCTTTCATGTTGTAGACGCCAAATTCTGACCCTACCATCCGAATGTCGCAGCAGAAATCGAGACTCATCAGACCAGGCAACGTTTTTCCAATCTTCTATTGTCCAATTTCGATGAGCTTGTGCAAATTGTAGCCTCAGTTTCCTGTTCTTAGCTGAAAGGAGTGGCACCCGGTGTGGTCTTCTGCTGCTGTAGCCCATCTGCCTCAAAGTTCGACGTACTGTGCGTTCAGAGATGCTCTTATGCCCACCTTGGTTGTAACGGGTGGTTATTTGAGTCACTGTTGCCCTTCTATCAGCTCGAACCAGTCTGGCCATTCTCCTCTGACCTCTGGCATCAACAAGGCATTTCCGCCCACAGAACTGCCGCTCACTGGATGTTTTTTCTTTTTCGGACCATTCTCTGTAAACCCTAGAGATGGTTGTGCGTGAAAATCCCAGTAGATTAGCAGTTTCTGAAATACTCAGACCAGCCCTTCTGGCACCAACAATCATGCCACGTTCAAAGTCACTCAAATCACCTTTCTTCCCCATACTGATGCTCGGTTTGAACTGCAGGAGATTGTCTTGACAATGTCTACATGCCTAAATGCACTGAGTTGCCGCCATGTGATTGGCTGCTTAGAAATTAAGTGTTAACGAGCAGTTGGACAGGTGTACCTAATAAAGTGGCCGGTGAGTGTATGTCAGCACAGAAGAGTTGAGATCCTCTGGACACAGCCTGGGAAATAACAAGGGTGTGGGGACAGTTACAAATATAACGTTTAAAAAGTGAAGCAAAGAATGTTTGAATCATGAAATACTTGTTGAATAGCAGTACCATTAACTGAAGAATGTTACATATCAACTGTGAGTACGAAAGACTGGAGCAGTTTGTGCTTCACTCTTGTGAAAATAAAAAAACCCTTAGGTTTGCTTTTCCTGAGTAGAGTAGGTTTTATGATACAAACATACATCCTTTGGCTACAAATATATAAATATTATATCAAATTTGATAATGTGGTACTGATTTACACAGCTTTTTTATTTTGTAAGATATGTTAAAATGTATCAGCATGCATCACCTATTTAAATAAATTAGTAAATTCTATTAAATGAAGCATTAAAAGTATGTCAGATTGTTATACCTGCATACAAATAATATGTGCTTGTATTGCCTCAGCCTAGCATTGTATTGTCAAACTATAGTTGTTATATCACTTGACCGGTTTTTATGAGAGTGTGTGTGTGGTGGTTTCTTGGCATGTCCCTCGTTGATCCATCTCTCCTCTATTGCAGCTTTGACACTAGGTCTCTTAGCTGGGTCAGGCTCCAGCAGAGACAACACAAACGCAACCGCACCTGAAGCAGGAGCATAGGCGAATCAGCAACATTTGTTTTCTTCATTAATCATTGGAAGCAGTTTTTGGTCAGAGTTGTTAGACTAACAGGCACTACAAGATTTATTCATGCAGTTTTCACTGTTGCAAAGGCCAAGTAAAACTGTCAATGTTGCAGGACTGCTCAAGACTGACAGACTGATATGTGGTTCATTAGTACGTCACTGAAAGTGCATCAGAGAGAACATGGATAGAAGCCGGATTTCAGCCTGTGACATGGAGCTTTGCTCTGGCAGCCAAGGAGGGTTGATAGTTTGGCTCCAGATGAGGACACAGAGATTTAAGCCAAGATTGCTCCATTCAATTCAGTAAGATTGTTCATTGATTTTAAACGATACATTTCCTTATCATAATACGGTGGAAAACAAAACAATGATAAAAACAGTCGATACAAAAACTGAGTGAGCTAATGGACTAAAAAAGGACAGTCTGACAAGAATTCCCGGCGGAAGATAACTCATCAAAAGATTAGCGGAGTTTGAAGGAAAACAATCCCATTCGGCGGACCGGTTGAAAGTAGCTGTGAAGACTGACTCCCAGTTCGCGTTTGCAGAGGCTCATTTCCAAAAAGCTTGACAAACATTGTTCACAGTTTACGTTGAGCCACCTTTATGAGATACTATTACCCAATTACTGACTGTATAACTAGGTGACCATTTCACAAATGCAAGACCAAAATTGGACTTTTATATCTGCTGAACATGCTTTTGCTAATTTATCCAATTTCGCAGTACATCTTGTTTATTTTCTGTATTTTGTTTAATTTGTTTTAAAGTCATGCAAGTCATATTCACTCAAACAGAAATACATTTATTTTTGGGGGAAATCTCAAGTTACCTTTGCTGATGTCACTGGGAATGCTGTTCATCTCTCTGTTGACCATCTTTTGGTGCAGCTGCTTGATGTTGAATGGCTCCACAGTGAAGGGCAAAGTTCCTGTCAGCATGGCAAACATGCTCACACCTCTGCTCACACAAGCAAAATGTGAAGAAACAAACACATTCTCAAGATGCATGAAATGCATTGTGTCCGCTGTTTCAAACAGTGTTACAGAGATGCACACTCTTCCACACTCTTCCAGCAAGCTTCCTCAAAAAACACACATTTGTAACACTTACATGGACCAGACGTCCACTTTGGGTCCATACTTCCTGTGAGCTAGCAACTCAGGGGCTGCGTAGGCAGGGCTTCCACACTGGGTTTTCAGTAGCTCCAGAGACAAAGATTCAGCCTTCAGAGTGTTACTCAGGCCAAAGTCTGTTTGAAACGCCATCATTTTACCACAGGAGCTCATGCACAGATGTACTACATGGCTGGGGGGGATCTGTCCAACACGGGATCAACAAAAAGGAATAAAGAATATAAACATACCTACAATCTTTATGTTGTTATGCTCGTCCAGCAGAAAGTTTTCAATCTTTAAGTCTCTGCAGAAGAAAAGAAGAGAGAAAGAGAGAGAGCTGTTTGGTCACTAGTGTTTTCATGAGCTTTGTTCTTAAACCTATGGGAATTTCTAAAGGAATTTTTCCCTCCTTGTTTTGGAGTAGTTAAACCATTATATTGGTAGTTAAATTGAAGAACTCTAACAGTGTGTTTATATTTACCGTATATGGTACCAGACAACACCCACAGAATCAGAACCATATAAAAACCCAAGCTAAATGTTTGTAGGGCAGGGCTCAGTGTGAACAGCAAGTGGTAATTTGGAGGATACATTATTTTAGACTCCAGTCATCATAGGGTTCAGGCTCAGGTCAAATACAAATGTGGCCGAATTAAAGCCATTCATGACAGGGCGTGTTCACAAAGAGCTGCCTTCAGCGCTTTTCTGAGCGCTTTTTGCTCTTTGAGCACTTCACAGCGAGAATTCTGTAACGCCCCTTAACAACAGGCATTAGACATTCTAGCAATACATTATGATCTGTTGGTTATCAATTACTTATTGTTAGCTAGCTACTATGGCAAATAAAATGCAATTATTTGCTTTACCTTCGGCTTTTGAGAAGGAGGAGGAAGAGGGTGTTTGGGAGCAGCCAGGGAGCCGTTGATGGGTGTATAAAAGATCTATCAATCTGTTTCCAGATGCACGCTTTTTTATGTTTGCTGTATCTTATGTGACTCATGTCATATAGGTCTGTTTAGTGTAAAACGGCAATCACAAGTTGTTTTACTGGTACCTTGCTGCACTTTTTAAACGTTTTTTAGAAAGGTGTCCTTTTACCATCCTTTTCCTATAGGGTTCTCTCTCACACCATGATACGTGTGTTTTTACCTGGAGAGGTTATCTCACTCTACTTAAATTACCCAGTTCTCAACACCCACAACAAAAGCCCTGCTCTTCCACTACCAAGCTAAAGTAATATCTGGGGTCTGAAGAAACAGCTACCCTCTATAAACTATAGCCTGGGAATCAGACATTTTCCTTTCATCTGCCTTCATCTAACCAACAGAAACTCCAGAAAACACTGCTCACACAACCCGAATAAAGTTCAAAGACATACAGAGAAAGAGCGAGAGCAGACGTCGTTAAGGAGAAATTGTATGTGGTAAACCTACTGGATGTGGGTGGTAGGAGGTGCATTTAAGTGCAAATTTTCCATTTATTTCCAATTTAATCATCTCTATGTGGGACTGCGGTGGAGAGCGAGTGCAATAGAGTGTGTGCCAGTGTACGAGTATGTGTGTGAATGTGACCGGAGAGAGGTGCTGTTGAAGGGTTGAGAGCGCCATCGTTGAGGGAGTTCATTAGAGAGGAAGTCCATGATGTTGTGATGATGTGTGAATCATGGCGCCGGCACAGGATGATGAGGTCATTGCCTGGTAATTACATTCCCACCTTCGGAGGAGCCAAGGTCTTAAACCAAAACCCAGTGTGTATTGTGCGTGATTGCAGCCTAACAGGGTGTACTGTATGTAAGTATTGAGTCTCTAACACCTACACATAATAAAATGCCAGTATAGTAACACTCCTAGCTCCCACGATGCAATGCATGCATTGCATTTCTTGTAGCATTGCCTTGTGTGTTGATTGTTAATTCCCTTAAAACTACTCTTATTGTGTTTGCACGTGTATGTGGCGTATTTGTTAGGGGCAAAACACATTTGAGTGCCTTTCTTAATTTTACTTACTTGATTAAATCTCTAATAATCATATGCGCTCAGTAGTCTTACTTCAGATCAAGGAGCATTGCATGCCAGAAGGATCTCCAGATCTTGGTTTAAAACTTTGTGAATTTGTAGCAATTAAGGTCCAATTAATACTGAAAAATATACAAAATATCTAAAAATGATGTTCACTAGAAATACATGATAATATTACATATGAGAACTATATGGTTTGGATAATGGATTAATAATTAGAAATACCATGCATTTCTTTTCAATTGATTAATCAACGTATTCATTAATTCAGAACTCCTATTCCCTCCTGGATGATTATGAACAAACAAACATTATTAGCACACAGCACGTCATCCAAAAGCCAAATCCGAATCGGCACCTGTCTATTTCATTAAGGATTTGGTGCAGTACTTTTCTATTAATATTTTCACCATTAGTTAGATTAGTTTAGATTAGCATGTAGTTTCATTAGACAACTCCTGAGACCATGCAACAATTTAGAATACTAATTGTCTCCAATAAATGTAAAAGAATTGCACATTGTGTGTGTGTCACCTGTGTACGATGCCACGTTGATGCAGGTGTTCCACTGCAGAGAGGATCTGATGAGTGTAGCGCCGCACCTCCTTCTCCTCTAGCCTCTTCCTGTCACAGATCCTGTCCATCAGGTCTCCCCCAGCACAAAGCTCCATGGCCATGTAGTAGCTGTTCTCTGTCTCCAACGTCTGAGACACGGTTATCAGGTGCATATTCAGTGGTAGACAGTATAGTATATGCAGTATATAATACTTACAGGTGACCTCATTATCACGACAGTATATGCCATCAACATATTACATATTAATATTAATATGGGTTTTTAATTTCTACCTCCAGCAGAACAACAATGTTTGGATGTCGGACCATCTGATGAATTCGAGGTTCTCTTTTCATGTTCTTCAGCACATATGGGTCTTGCCGCGCTTTCTTCTTGTCAATCACCTTAATGGCCAACTAAACACACAATACACAGACAGTTATCAAGGGATAAAGGTTTTGTCTTTTTATGAAAAGTTGCTGAATTGGATTATCTTTACACCAATCACTATTTGGTAGAAGTTGAGGCTCTCAATGGCACTTAAAGAATAATTGTTTGTTTTTCTGATGGTGATTTGAGAAAACACAAGTAGCCTGAGAGTGGTGAGGGGGAATAAACCTGGTGTGAGCAACAATGTATCTGCAGGGCAGCAGAGCAAACCCAACTGGAGAAAAATACATTTTTGAATGGACAGGAAGTGCATCTTCTGGACGAAGGTTTACATCTGTTCGAGCCATCCTCCCCTCTGCAGCATGATATGGATTCAGGTGAGTTTACTACATTGGAGTAAGATGTAAGTGGACAATGAGGAAAAGAGACCAAACTATGATGCATTGGAAGGGATGACAGGCTGCATGATACAGTACCATTGTAAACATGTGACATAGTAAATAATTAAATTGTAAATATTGTTATATATTGCGTTTATTTGAGTCACTATGACCCATTTTTGCGTGAAATGTGAGTTTCTATGTCCTTAACTTGGCAGCTATTTGAGTTCAACTAATTTTGCGTCAATGATGATGAAAAAAAGGCCAGAAAATGCAATTCTTTAAGTTGATATACAGTTCATCCATAATTAGTTTGTCCAGATAATAGTAGTTCAAATAACTAACACATTTAGATGACTAAGTTTATTTCCATCATTTGTGTAAAGTGTGCCATCAAAGTATTTTATTTTAACCCGAAAAGTTGTACTGTGATTGCACACTTGCATTCTCCGCCTCCACAGATCCTGTGCCTGCATAGGTAACTAGGGTCAACAGACGCAAACACCACAAGCGTGGTTTAGTCATTACTATGGCAACCAAGTCAGGTGTATCGGAGCTGGTTTGAACATAGGTGGTGAAGAGTGTGCTGATTTGAGTGTTCATAAAATAATTTCTAAGTGTAAATTACTATATTCAAACAGCTGGAAACAATAATGACTAACAGCCTTATGACATTGTGTATCAGCTAAAACATATTTAGCCTAAAAGAAGTGATGTTCGTTTACATGGAATGAAGAGAGTTTCAGGAAGAGGGCCCCCGAGTAAATTAAAATGGAGGCTACGAGATACGACAAGATTTCGCATAGATTGTTCTTATGTTCGGGGTTCTTGAGTGGAAGTATTGACAGTAGTGAACTGTGTGTGGTGAAAGCTCAGAAAAACCTCTCTATCACAATTTCTAGTTTTTATTAATACCACTTTATTATAACTCAACAAATCCTGAAGTTCTTTGTCCCATCCTAAAGGGTAGGAAAATACTATTAGAGAATGAACATGAATCCTAATTGCTACCTCAGTTTTTGCACTTCTCTTGTGAATTATCTGTTTATTTTTTGTATGGGAGTCTGAATCGTCTATATTACTACTCTATATTTGAATATTGAGAGTAGTAGTAGTAGAAATCGAATGTATTGTACATCTTGTAAGTTGTACATTCTCTACACATGACAGCCATTGCATTATGTCCATCCTGATAGAAGGCCATTCTCCCTAAGGTTTCTTCCTTTATTCTCCCCATCAAATGTTTTTTTTATTTTAGGGGAGTTTTTCCTGTCCCAAAGTGAGGCTTTTGTCACCTGGGTTCAGACGGTGAAGTCCTGTCAGGCAATTTTGCAATTTTGAGCTATATAATATAAATTGACTTGAATTGAATGTATTCATCAGAAACAGACCCAGTTCCGACCATAACATCTTTTGTACAAAGCTCTGTTCATGTAAGAACCCTCAAATATTATCTTTGTGAAAAAAGCAAATAGAGATAGGCCTGAGAGTGTTTTTTGTAGACATAACAATAGTAATAACAGGCAACTGCCTTCTTTACAGGTGCAGATAACAATCAGTTTAAGTAAACCATGTGATCATAATCTTGCATGAGTCTCTTCATGTCAGGTTCACGTCACGTCTCTTCTCACCACGACAGAAAGCACTGACCTTTTCCCCCGTGCCGATGTGCAGCCCCTCCATCACTTTGGCAAAAGATCCCTTGTTTATCATTTTCCCTACCAGATAGGATCCCACCCGTTTGGAGTGGGGAAAGCTCCGCAGAAGCTCCCTGGGGACCTTTAGAGAAGACAGGGGCAGTCGCTCCCGAGCCGGCCCTAAGGCGTCTAACTGAGACCCGTGGTCCTCTCGGTCGCCTCCTCCCTCTGTCGCAACGTCCTCCGGAGCAGACTTCAATGCTACAGCTGGCATCCCGGACAGGACCAGCACCTGGCATGTGTCTGCCCCTCACTCAAACATACAATCAAGCCCCAAAACTGGACAGATCACATAGAAGTTCACATAGAAGATGGTGGAAAGGAGAAAGCCACTTAAAAATCCTTCTTCAGGAGCAAGTGTATGTCCTTGGATACAGATTTGTTAACCTTCCATTGTCAGGTAAGTATAACTTCATCCTTTAGTCCAGTGTTAGACGACCTCTCTTTTCTTTGCTATTCTGACTTTTTATTAAAGGCAAGTGTCTCAGTTTGAATCAAACTGTGAAGAATGCAACTCTGGCTTCTCTCCCGTTCGCTCTCTCTCTCTCTCTCTTCAAGTTAGTGGATGATTAACTGTGCTCTTAGGTCAACTCCAACGACGAGGAGGACATTCTACACCGTAATCCCCCCCACCCCCCCAAAAATCCTTTGCACACAGAACCTTGCTGTTTTCAGTTAAACAGTAACTCTTAAAATGCTATTACTTGGGAAGTAAATGATTACGGTTGATGTAAATCTTATTTAAATAGTAAGAGGACAGTGACCGCTAAATACTACAGCCAAAAGCTTGTATGACTCGGCACAGGCTTTCCAAACATAACAAAAGCTTTTTGTAAATACAAGCTACTTTTCTGTTGCAATCAAACAACACAATATTTTGTTAATTGCTAATTAATAAATGTACGAGGAGCTGGCTGGAAGATTTTGTTACATATCCATTTGTTCCCACTTTTCATGCTAATGTTAAAATAAAAGTCTGCTCCTTACGTCATATTATATATACATATAAAATGTAGTTACCTGAAGTGAGTTTTCAAGTGATAACAATATGATATGATGTAATACTGAGAGGGATCCGAGCCTCAGAGGCATGTGTTATGAGAGTGCTAATAGATAGAAAGCTACCGTGAGGGTTTGTGGTGACGAGTGATTGACAGGATTAAAGTATGTCTGCTGATTTGCTATTGTGTGTATTGAAGTCCATTTGTGTGTGAGTGCACACGTCGAGCTCAGGTTGCAGTGTGTTGCTGCTCGATTCTCCCTCACTCAGCTGATGAAAGGAAGGACAGAGCCTTATATCTAACATGTAACCCTATATACTCACACACTGTCAAGCATGCACACCTTACACAACTATTACTGAGTGACTTTGCTATCCAAGTGAAGCTTCTAGCTTATTTTGTTTTAAATATGTCGTCATTCATAAGGCATGAAAGTTCTCTTCTCTTGTATGTGCACTCAGGTGGCTTTAAACTAATTACATTTAAGGGAAATCACTTTTTTCCCTTCAGATGATCAGGCAACCATTTAAAAAACTTAAAGGCATGTAAAAAAGACACATGAATATAAAACACACCAATATTGTACATCAGTATCAACAGTGGATACAGAACATTTTATATTGAGCCACAAAACAAAGAGCAGTCTATCATAGTTTGTTTTAGTAGAATCCCCTCAGAGCAAACTTCAAGGAAATCTTCAATTCAAAATGTCTTCCTTGTATCCTTCTATTGTGTATTTATCGGTGCCCATATGGCAGGGGGGGGTACACTTCATAAACAGGTCTTAAGGCCCTGGCGTGTGTGTGGGAGAAGGTGTTAACACACCCTCCCTAATGCAAGGTAAGGCTGTCAAGCTCTAGTTCTGGCTCTCTATCAGACAGAAAGAAAGGAAGAAAGAAATTGCAACTGATGAGGAAAAGGAAGTGAGTGACTAACTATAAAGTAACAAACCAAACTTTGTTTAACACTGCATTATCTAAAATTATATATTTTGGTGTCTGTGTGTTTGCGTGTCGGTGTGTTTGTTGGTTTCAATATGTGTGTTCAGAATGTCCTTACTACCAATCACCACATTCGGTGTGTGTGGTTGGTGTTTATAAAACACATATTTGTTAGGATTATTTCCAACAACTACTCGCATGCATATTTGAGCATAATTTACATACTTTGCAGAATAATTCTGCATGTATACATAGTCAATTATGTGTGTCACTTTGGGCGGAGGAATGCTGGCTTGGCCGCCTGCTCAGCGGTCACATTAAATGAGAAGAAACCCCCCCCCCTCTGCTTCCTGCCTGTAATGAATGGATCCCCAGCAACCATTAAGGCATATTTTGACACCAAATAACTCCCCAAAACCACACCAGACACAGCAGGCTCCATTCCTTTGTCATTTCTCTCACGCCACGTCTTTTACTCGGTTTCTTTCATTTCTCTATATTGCCTTTTGCTATATGTTTAAGTAAGATATTTCCAAAGCCACAGTATGACATCATCACTTTGTAGCCTCTTAGAGTATTTCATGAGAGTTAATCTTTTCACAGTCTCAGTGAATGAGCAGCAGTGATTGTGGACAATTTGTGGACCATTCACTGTGTCTTGGTGTCCGAAGTTTGACCCCCAACTCCACCAGTGTGTCCTTGGCAAGACACTTGTTGATCTATAGCTGTGAATAAGGTGTGTGAATGTTAGTTACGGGGAAGGTACCCATGTGTGTGGAAGCTCCTGTTATGTGTATGAACAAATCTGAATGGGTGAATTATGACATGTAGTGTTAAAGAGCTTTGAGTAAAAGGAAGACTAGAGAAGAGATAAACAAGTAAAGTCCATTCAATGAGGGATCAATTCAAGCTGGACAATTTTATAGAATTCATCAAATCAAAATGTGTACCTGGCACATGATTCATGGGACTGTATTGATTTAGTTTATTGTACTTATTGATGAATCAATATCCAACATGGAAGCCTACTTGAAGGCTCCTGACTTAATTGTATTTACAGTATATCTGTTGTAACATATTATACAGGCTGTCAGTGTAAATGTTTATCTCTTGTGTCCACCTGATCAGAGCTCCTGTCATTTTCTGCCCTCCAGTGGAAACAAATGGTACATTTTAAATGGACAACAGTTTAATTTCTCTTTTCTTGTCTCCTTCCTATCCTCTTCAACCCTTCATGTCATCATTCAAATCCACTCATTCACTGATGACAGGAGCTTCCATGACATCTGTCCATCTGTAACTAGCATCCACATACCGTAGTCACAGCTACAGTAGCAATGTTGGGGTTAAGTGTCTTACCCAAGGACACATGGAAACACGAGTTAGCAGGGCCTGGGATCCAACCGCCAATCCTCTGATTGGAGGACGGCCACACTCTTCACTCACCCACATTTGCTGCCACACACTGATGTCTGTGTCTTTGATGGTGGTTGTTCCTGCAGTGGTCCTGCCATACACCTGGCTTACTACTCGCAATATGCGAATCATTTCTGTTGTAGGAATCCATTGTAGTCTGTCAATCCCAGGAGAGGGATCTCTCCTCTGATTTCTTCCCTTTGTTTCCCTATGGAAGGGTTTTCATTTTTTAGGGAGTTTTTCCTGTGCCGATGTGAGGGTCGTTTCAGGATAGAGGATCTCGAATGTGCACAGACTGTAAAGCCCTTTGAGGCAAATTTGAAATTTACAATTTTGGGCTAGACATATAAAATGAATTGAATTTAAGTGTCACATAACAGATTCATACAAGGCCTCAACTCCAGAATCCAACATCTCAACTAAAGGGAAGAATTGATCAGTAGATGAATATAAATAGGTGTTTCTGTCTTTCTCTTTACTTTGTTTCTCCTAAACTTCATCAAAAACATTTTGGATCAATCATAGAGGCTTCCTTCCAAACTCAACAATGGCAATCACACAACAAAGCATGAACACACTGCTGCATTATATAAATGTTGTGGTTGTTTGTTTAAATGGATTTGCTTAAATATAAGAAATAATTAACTGAAGCCATTGATGCAGCTTGAAGGAATGTGAGTCACTTCATCACAAAACAACTTGTGAAGAGCATAGATTCATGTTGTGTAACAGCGACTGAGATGCTTGATGGACTATAGGAGAATTATAAACCTGATAAATAAGCTGATATGAGAACAAATGCTGACAAATGTCAGAGAAGAAAGTGCTAGCGCTCAGTTCATGTTTTTAATTAACTGATATTTCCTTTCCAGGATTTGGCCTAGTTTTGCCATTAGGAAGAAGGGTAACTGGCTGTCAATCCCTGATGACTTAATCTGAGGCCGCAACCTTCTTGACATGTTATATGTCAGTGACACCCGCCATCACTTCCCTGTGTCATCATTAGTCAGTTAGGCGCAGGATGCGTAACATGTGATCAGTCAGTGCATGCTGTTGCTGTGGCTTAAACCTCTCATTTTCTGTGGTTTCTGCTTCACAGATGCTGATTGGAAATGATTATCTATGGTTTCTAAACAGGCAAATAACTCACTACACTCAAAGACTTTAAGCTGCACCAAACCGTTGCTGCCCACAGAAACACTTCAATGAGATCAAGTTACTTCAGCTATTTCACTAGAAATTGTGCTGAATTTCTTCTTTTAGCTGTTAAGGGAAGCATCATGTGCCAAGGAAAACTGAAATAAATACAGGGTTGAATTAGACACCAAAACACTAGTAGTATGCTTTGATTAACGACTATTCTGAATTTCTCTCACGTTTAGTGTGCAGATGAATATGTGTTGACCGATCAGTTAAACTTAGCATTACTTTCCAAATGCAAAACCTTTTGAAAAAACAGCTATTAAAAACTAAATCCCGGACAACTGACTTTCACACTCAACACTTCAAGGCACTAGAGCATTTGTCATGCAACTTAGTTAAAGAATGTGTGACAATACAGAGAAACACTGTATTTCAAACAGTAAAGTTGTTTATTGAACTATTCTGCAATAGTTTATGTACAACATAGTTTTCTTTATACTTCTGCACAGGGTTTTGCTGCACTGGATATCTTTTTTGGAGTAGAATACTGAATCCTTCATTTAATTTAAATGTTTTAATAAAAGCAGCTCATAAACTCCATCTCAAATGACACTGTAACAAATTGGTGTAAAATTATGATATATTTTTCAACACCTATATACTCGTTAATACAGTTGAACACTAAAATATAGCAAAAGTTGACATCTTATAGGAAAATATTCTTTTACAGCAGGCTACTGTTTAAAGTTGCGGTGTACTACTGTATTTAACTCCACCCAATACTCACATCATATAATTACATTGCATCAAGAGTCTACTTATTTATCACATTCAAAGACACATTTTATTCTTACATTGCACCCATTCAGCAGACCCGTAGTCCATCCTGCCCCTGTGGCTCACTAACCAAGGTAACATGGATTTTATCACTGTCAGCATTACCGTGTTCAGTCATTTTGTGTGTAATTTACATTGTATTGATTTTTGCCGATAACATGACTTGTTAACCGGATGTGTCCAGAATGCATGCTGTTTATAGCTAACTTAAGCTAACGTTACTCTCTGAAGTGACAACTTTAATGTCTGTAACGTTGTCTGTTGAATCAAGTTATTTCCTTTCCATCCCGATGTGGCCACACTGATAAAAAACCTCTTTGACTTTATGTGGCCATCTGTATATTTCCAGACACGACATTGGACATTGGAAAGATGAAGAAGAACCCCAGGATGCAGTGTGCTACCTCTCTTTCCTCCCTAGGTTCAGTTCCCTAGAAATGTAATTCTAAATTTTTGAGAATGTGTTCAGTGTTTCGATTGTATTGAAGTTATTTAAATATTTTGAAGGTTTTTTATTGTTGAATATGTTTGCATTTGCAATAAATTACATTTTATACGACTTTGTATTTTTCAAATCCATTGCTGACACTGCTTTTAATTTAATAAGTTTATTATTGAAAGGTTCTCTTGTTTGAGTCCTTTTTATGTAAGCAATTCTAAGGGGTTTTATTTTTAAATGTAACACTTTTAAATCATTAAATTATAATCGAGTCATTCGGTAAATTTACATTCTACAGCAGTGTAAAACATTTTACATTAATTAACTCAACTAGAAAATGCATTTCCTGCTGAAAATGCGTTGGAATGCAGAAAGCTGAAATTAATTTCATAAAGTTGCTTAAAGTACAGAAATGAAACAAGCTGAAATTATTCTTAACATTGCTGAAAGAATGGAAAAAGCTGAAATACATTTAAAAATGGCTGAAAATACAGAAATGAGAAAAGCTGAAATCAACTTGAAACAATTGCAAAAAAACAAAAATGGGAGAAGCTTCTATGAATTTGAAAACACAGAAATAAAAGCTGAAATTAATTTAAACGTTGCTGAAATAATAGAAATAGGAAAAGCTGAGAATTAAAAAATACATTCTCTGTAGTAATATACGGTTTAGTTATATACTAGTTATAAAACTAAACTCTGTCCTCAAACAGACGTAACCGGTGAACAACATCAGTCTCTGACACCACATTAAAACGTATGAAGACTCGTTATAGTATAGTTATGTAGCAGGTCGAACCAACCATATAGAAAGTTAAATTTCAAAGTATGATTTAATTAGAGAATTTTAGAACAATTATTTCATACTGAAACATTTCCCCTTGTTCATGACCATGCTTTAACAGGGAAACACCAGTCTTACTCAAGGGGGAGTTATTCTAACTGAAGGGGGCTCAGTAACCAGAACAAAACAAATAAATTCCCCGTAACAACGTACATTAATTCCACTGCGTGGTAATGTCATTAGCAACATATAGCCATAGATGCAGTAAACGACAGGCCAAGCTTAACACTGTACTGTAACACTGAATGCAGCAAACAAGTAATCACAGCATTCAAAACTACCCATAACGTAGACATAAAAAAAGGAGCCACGATCAGCTGATCACGTTGCTGTTCGTGGACAAGGTGGATTCACGTGTGGCAGGATATTACTCACGTCGGGTAGTGGCGTGGGAGAGGGAGGGAGAGAAAGCATGCGTGCTGCTGGCACATCACGGGCTGTAGAGGTGAGGCGGCTGGCCGTCGTTATTCGCTGGCGCGGTGAAGCCTTCAGCGTTGGAGACGAGCTAATAAAGTTCCTAAAGTCAGCTAAACACTTAACTAGCGGCTAACATCCTACCGTTGCGCTTCCTCAATCACAGGTGTACTTCCCGGGCTCCGCCAGCAGCTTAATAACAACACCGAAGGAACGTCACGCCCCCGGTTTAAGTCCAGCATACGGGGAGTAGCCTCGTTAGCAGTTATGCTAGCTAGCGCTCATCTCTCTCCCATGTTTGAAATAACTAACCGTCCTGCCTCCACATTACTTACGGTCCGCTCGTCCGGGGTCCCCCGTAACTTTCGACGTGCTTATTAACCGACGGACCTTCTTGCGGTCCGCGAAAAGTTTATTAATAGTATCACACCACGTAAGAAAATAAACTCACGTGCCTGCAGCTCAATCACCGAACAACGTCACGCCCCTCCCCCGTAACTTTTGACGTGCATATTAACCTACGGACCTTCTTGCGGACCGTGAAAAGGTTATTAATAGTATCACTCGCGTAAGAAAATAAACTCACGTGCCTGCAGCTTAATGAAAACACCGAAGGAACAACGTCACACCCCAGCAGAAGGGGAGTAGCCTCGTTAGCAGTATAACTAGCTAGCACGTATCGCTCTCCCATGTCCCAAATATCTAACCGTCCTGCCTCCACATTACTTACGGTCTGCTCATCCCGGGTCACCGTACCCACTCACGACACGCACGTCCATGTCATTCTTCCTCGACACGGACCCTGAACTTAACTTGAAGCTAAACTTGCGATTAGCAGACGCATCTGCCATCGTATCCGCCATTGCTCATCGCTCTTAGTCTCTCCCTCGTCCCGCCCCCTCCGCACTCTCCGTTCGCCTGCACACCAACTTCCTGGTCAATGATTGGCCGGACCTATGGCCAAGTTCAGGGGCGCTATTGGGTGTGGAACTTCAGATTGACATCCCAAAGTAATCTCAGGGGCTGTATATAAAGAAACATGTCCGTATTGTTATTTTTTTCCATGACTGTACGAACCCTGGTTGAAAGAATAGCTGTGTCACGTGACGACACTAATCAGCCGTTATGGTTCAGCTGGGTGAGACCAACTGACAGAGTGGAGTATCCATGGCGACGGAGAAGCTGCTCACAGACAGGCGGTGATTTACAGAAAACCAACACCTCAAACAAATGCTTCCTGGAGCAAAACTATTTGGAGTAGCCAAAAAATAATGACATTTTGAGAGACACAAGACTCTACCGAACGTTTGAGTCTAGTTTTTATGTCTCTATGTGTTTTAAAACTGCTCTACGAGCAGTTTACAAAACATGGACCCTCTCTTGTCTTCCGACTTTGTCTGCACTCTAGCGCCCACTCTAAATTCAAAAAGGAGCCCAAAACTAATGAAACATAATTAGTGATTATGAAAAAAGTATAATAGATATCAACAAGCTGTTTTTTTTAAATAATTGTTAAGACTTGTGTCACCATTTTAAAGTTTAAATGGTGTCTCTAGCTGAAAGATTGGAAGAGCTAAAAAAGTTGAAAGTTGAACAAGTTTTGAGAGGATTTGAAAATGTAATCCATTGGAAACCATGTTAAAAAAGGTTGATGTTTTTAATTTATATTAATTCAATTATAAGAGCTAAAAAGCTGAAAAGTCATAGCAGACCTCTCCTGAAGGAGCTGAATATTTTAATATTTGAATGGTCTTAATAGCTGAAAGTGTGAAGGAGTTGAAAGGGGGCGCGGAAGAAATAGAAGAATAACTAGAAAATGCATTTCCTGCTGAAAATGCGTTGGAATGCAGAAAGCTGAAATTAATTTTTAAAATTTGCGGAAAGAATAGAAAAAGCTGAAATACATTTTTAAATGGCTGAAAATACAGAAATGAGAAAAGCTGAAATTAACTTGAAAGAATTGCAAAAAAAAAACAGAAATGGGAGAAGCTTCTATGAATTTGAAAACACATAAATAATAAAAGCTGAAATAATCGAAATAGGAAAAGCTGAGAATTAAAAAATACATTTTTTGTAGTAATATAAGGTTTAGTACTATAGTTGTAATTGTGCTACTAGTGGTACTAGCAGCAGTAGAAGTAGTAAGTACTAGTTTCACTAGTATTTGAAAGCAATTGTGGTGTACCTATGGTTAAGGTACAGATAATCATTGAGGCTTTTATTTTGAAATAATAGTACTAGTGGTACTAGCAGCAGTAGAAGTAGTAAGTACTAGTTTCACTAGTATTTGAAAGCAATTGTGGTGTACCTCTTGTTGAGGTACAGATAATCATTGAGGCTTTTATTTTGAAATAATAGTACTAGTGGTACTAGCAGCAGTAGAAGTAGTAAGTACTAGTTTCACTAGTATTTGAAAGCAATTGTGGTGTACCTATTGAGGTACAGATAATCATTGAGGCTTTTATTTTGAAAAAATGGAATTGGGTGGGGGGGGGGGGGGTTGGGAGACAGAATGTTTGTTATTCAAAGCAAATGGACTTGGTAAAATAGATTTGTACAGCGCTCTTCTAGTCTTCTGACCACTCAAAGCACCTTAACACTACATAACATCATTCACCCATTTACACACCAATGACAGGACCTACCACACACAGTGGCAGCTGCCCAACCAGTAACTAACATTCACACACACTGTAGTCACAGCTAGAGGAACAATGCTGGGAATAAGCATCTTGCCCAAGGACACATTGACATGCAGGTTAGCCGGGCCTAGGATCAGACCGCCAACCCTCTGATTGGAGGCCGGCCGCCCTCCCCACTCACCCAAAGTCGCCCTAAGCTAATAAAACTAAAGTTATTAATTGATGGGCCTCAAACATTACAGTAAGAATTACCTCCATTGGGGTTGAAATACTAGTATTACTAGTAATATTAGTAGTAGTAAAAGCCATTTTAGTAATAATACCAGTTGAAATACTAGAAGTACTACTAGAAGTACTAGAAATATTAGTAGTGGTTGTAGTACTATTTGAAAGAGCAATACGTATTCAACAAAACAGCTGAATCCTAAGCTTCATGTTTAAATAACATAATCATTGCAGCTTTATTTTGAAATGATGGTATTGGGTGATTGGGTGGGGGGGTGGGGGGGTTGAAAGAGTATATATTAATTAATAGGCCTCCTCAACCATTACAGTAAGAATTCCCTCCATGGGGGTTGAAATACTAGTAGTACTAGTAATAGTAGTAGTAAAAGTAATTTTAGTAATACTACCAGTTGAAATACTAGAAGTACTAGAAATATTAGTAGTGGTTGTAGTACTATTTGAAAGCGCAATAAGTATTCAACGAAACAGCTGAATCCTAAGCTTCATGTTTAAATAACGTAATCATTGCCGCTTTTATTTTGAAATGATGGCATTGGGGGAGTGGGTGGGGGGGTGGGGGGTTAAGAGACAGTATATATTATTTAATAGGCCTCAACATTACATTAAGAACTCCCTCCATGGCGGTTTGAAATGAAGAGAGAAGGAGGAGAGAAGGAGGTCATGTCAGGCTGCACTAATCAGCTAATTAGGATCAGCTGTGAGTCACAGAAAGAGCCCCGGCTCGTTGTCGCGGCAACGGAGCAGGTTCTGTTAGCCCACAGACAGTTACTGAGAACCGACACCTCAAACAAATGCTTCCTGGAGCAAAACTATTTGGAGTAGCCAAAAAATAATGACATTTTGAGAGACACAAGACTCTACCGAACGTTTGAGTCTAGTTTTTATGTCTCTATGTGTTTTAAAACTGCTCTACCAGCAGTTTACAAAACATGGACCCTCTCTTGTCTTCCGACTTTGTCTGCACTCTAGCGCCCACTCTAAATTCAAAAAGGACCCCAAAACTAATGAAACATAATTAGTGATTATGAAAAAAGTATAATAGATATCAACAAGCTGTTTTTTTTAAATAATTGTTAAGACTTGTGTCACCATTTTAAAGTTTAAATGGTGTCTCTAGCTGAAAGATTGGAAGAGCTGAAAAAGTTGAAAGTTGAACAAGTTTTGAGAGGATTTGAAAATGTAATCCATTGGAAACCATGTTAAAAAAGGTTGATGTTTTTAATTTATATTAATTCAATTATAAGAGCTAAAAAGCTGAAAAGTCATAGCACACCTCTCCTGAAGGAGCTGAACATTTTAATATTTGAATGGTCTTAATAGCTGAAAGTGTGAAGGAGTTGAAAGGGGGCGCGGAAGAAATAGAAGAATAATAATAAGTTGAATAAAGATTAGAAGAACAATACTTGGAATGCTTGAAGCATTCCAACTAATAATAAGTTGAATAAAGATTAGAAGAACAATACTTGGAATGCTTGAAGCATTCCAACTAATGACAGTAAAAAAATGGTATAATGCCATCTCTCTCCAGGACTGTACTGTGTGTTTTTACAGTATTATGCTGTTCTTGTAATTCACAGTAGGTATGCTGTAAAATTATAGTAGAATACAGGAAATGTTGCTGCCAGTAGATTACTGTAAATTAACAGGGAATTTTGTTACAGTGTACTAAATCATTTTTATCTAACTGGGTCTGTTTTTGTCAAAAGGTTTGGTTTTACGTCTTATTGCCTGTAAGGTCATTTTGTGCTTTGAGTGTGCAGCATAAAGTAGATTAAAAAAGACACACAACCGCCCCTCCCCCACACACATACAATGACATTTCCATGAAAGTGTCTTTCCCAGAGCTTCAGTCCCTCACACTTTGTTAATCCCACACAATCCTGACCAAACCTGAAATTAGAGTTTGTGTCACGGGTGGTTTAGCGGTTCATATGAGAGAGAGAGAGAGAGAGAGAGAAACTGAGAGGCTAAAAACAGAACTTTGTGACCGTGTGTGTACGTGCCTTAGCTGTGTGGCCATGTGTGGTTGTGCTTGTGCATGTGAGTCTGTGCGTGTGTACGTGCAGATGTGAGTTTGTTTGTGTGTGCTGGAGCAGCCCGCTGCGCCACTCCCAAATTGAAATGTGAAAGAAATGTGTTGGAAGGTGTTGACAAGAGTGAAGTGAACCAGTCGTTTCCTGAAGGCCCAGGCCAGATGTGTCGCACACAGAGCTTCAGAAAGCTGCAGCACATTTCTGTTTAATAACCAGGATATTTAACCAGCAAAGGCAGGAAGACAGGGGGTGAAACTGACCGGGTGTGTGAGGTTTTTGTGTTCGAGTGCTAACCTATGAGCACACATGTGTGTTAAAGGTTTGTGTTTTCTGTGGAAATGTGTATGTACATAAAGGAGAGACAGGGTGCGTGTGTGTATTGATGCTGGATGGGATGTGTGGTTCATTACTTCCTTTGGAGATTTTCAAACCGCAGTGCTGCAGAAAGAGAAGGAAAGAACAGGAGCAACAGTAGAGAGAAAAAAAAAAGCCTGAAAAGACTTATGGCCACCACTCCAATCACCACTCATGACACGCGCGCACGCACGCCCGCACACGCACACACACACACACACTCAGCTTCTCACCACAATACCCACCACTTCCTCTAGGAGCAAGCTATGGCGCCTAGAATAACAAAGAAAATATTCAGCACCATATGTCTGATGTCTTAATATTTCCAACCGTTCGGTTCTCATTTTTGCATGATTCACGGATTATAACTTCAAAATGCCATTAGATCCTTTTCTCTCAATCCTTTTCCAGTTAAACAAAGCCTTTTGATTAATAACTGTAGCAGGAAATATTGCAGGGGTGCAGGTTCTGCCAAAGAGTACACTGTGGGTACAGCATATTAAATTAATATTTGATATTTGAGTGCTATAAGACAATATTGAAAGTTAGTTTTCAAGTTCTAAAAGTATAAACGGAGGGTATTACTTGTGATAATATACAACCACTTGCTGCATATATATGTAGGGCATAGCCAAGAGCACATGTGTGCCAAATTTAAATCTGTGATCAGGGGCAAAAAGCATACGACAATATACCTCTGGGGGGTGCTATAGGGACATTACTTCATGCCTAAATGTACCTAAATGCTTGACCCCAAAAATATATATTTTTCACCAGTCCTGATATGCATGCCAAATTGATTAACTTTTGGGATATAACAAAGGCTAAAAACATTAAAGAATAATACTAGCTACAAAATGAATTTCCTGCTGAAAATACAGAAATGGAAAAAGCTGAAATGAATTCTAAACATGGCTGAAAATATAGAAACAGGAAATGCTGAAATGAATTATTTTCTAAAGATTTTTCCTAAAGATACGTGGATGGGAAAAGCTTAAATGAAACAAAGAATTGCTGAAAATACATACATGGCAGAAGCTTCATACGATATTCAGAAAACTGCTGAAAATCCAGAAATGGCAGAAAATAACAAAAGCTGATAGCTAAAAAATTTATTTTTGTAGAAATACAAGAAGCATTATAGTTGTAATTGTGGTACTAGTGTAGAAGTACTAGTATAATCAGCTGTAGTACCAATACTTCTAAAAGTATTTGTACTAACACTAGTAGTAGATGTAATATTAATAGCAGTAGAAATGACCTTCCGATGGAAACTAAAACCACACCTTTAGTGTTGGCGGTCGTAACTTGCGGGTGCGGTGAGTCTGTTGCGGTGAGTCTGTTGCGTCACTTCCTGTCGACAGCGTGTTTGATGTCATTGAACTTTTTCAAAGCTCTAGCGATACCAAGTTGATTCTGTCGTGATATTGTCAGTACAAGCGGCGAATTATCTAGGTTGTGAAACGCCTCACCGTCCAGCACTTTGTCGTTCAAACGAATAGTTGCTTAGACGTTGTTTGCCGTTAACGCTACCTCTTTTAGCATTAGCTTAGCAGCTAACCCTGTGATGTCTTCCATCCCTACCTCCCCTGCTCTTTCTTGCTCGGTGTGTCACATGTTTAGGTATTCTCCTGACTGAAATCGACCATCTTGTCGATACTGCCACAGGATCTTTGAAAATGGCGCTGGACGGTATTGCTCCCTTGAAAAGAAGAATGGCTACAAGAAGGAAGTTCGCCCCTTGGTATAACATTCAAACCTGGAACTTGAAGCAAACTGTGCGGAAACTTGAACGGTTATGGCGTTCCACCAAATCACAAGGATCTAGGCTAGCTTGGCAAGACAGCGTTAAAACACATAAGAAGGCTCTCCGTAACGCAAGAGCATCTTATTACTCATCATTAATCGAGAAAAATAAAAACAACTCCAGGTTTCTCTTGTAGCCAGACTGACAGAGAGTCACAGCGCTGTCGAGCCGTGTATTCCTGTGGACCTCAGTAGTAACGACTTTATGAACTTCTTCAATAATAATATTCTCACTATCAAAGAGAAATCTGATGGTCTCCTGCCCCCCACCGGAGTCTACCCGTCCTTGGATGTAGGAACCTTGGATGCAGCAGTGGGCCCTGATACCTACTTGAATGGTTTCTCTTCCATCAACCTTGATCAACTGACTTCTACAATTTTAAAATCCAACTCTTCCACTTGTCTCTTGGACCCGATTCCAACTAAGCTGCTTAAGGAAGTTTTTCCGTTAATTAGCACGCCTTTACAGAATATTATGAATCGTATGTTATGAGTCTTTGTTGACAGGACATGTACCACAGTCATTCAAGGTAGCCGTAATTAAACCTCTTCTTAAGAAACCTACTCTAGCTCCAGAGATCTTGGATAACTACAGGCCTATTTCTAATCTTCCCCTTCTCGCTAAGATCCTTGAGAAATCTGTCACAAATCAATTATGTGACTTTCTACAAAACAATTTTTTGTTCGAGGATTTCTAGTCAGGATTTCGAGTGCATCATAGCACAGAATTGGCACTGGTGAAAATTACAAATGATCTTTGTACATGCATCGGACCAAGGACTTCTCTTTTCTTGTCTTGCTGGACCTCAGTGCCGGATTCGACACCATCGATCACTGTATCCTGCTGCAGAGACTAGAACACTTGATTGGCATCAAAGGAACTGCACTCAGCTGGTTTAAATATTATTTATCGGATCAATCCCAGTTTGTGTTTGTGAACGGTGAACCCTCAAGGACAACCAATGTTGGTCACGGAGTCCCACAAGGTTCTGTGCTTGGACCGATTCTATTTACCCTGTATATGCTTCCTTTGGGCGATGTTATCAGAAAACACTGCATAAACTTCCATTGTTATGCAGACGATACTCAACTGTATCTATCGATCAAGCCAGAAGACACCAACCAGCTTGTTAGACTTCAGGATTGTCTTGGAGACATCAAAACTTGGATGACCTGCAACCTGCAACTGATGCTAAACTCGGAAAAAACTGAAGTTATCATGATAGGCCCAGAGCGCTTTCGAAGTCAGCTGTCACGTGATACAGTCTCTATGGATGGAATCGCTCTGGTATCCAACAGCACCGTCAGAAATCTTGGGAGTTCTCTTCGACCAGGATATGTCCTTAAACTCTCATATAAAGAAGAATTCCAAGGACTGCCTTTTTTTATCTACGTAATATATTGAAAATCAGGAACTTCCTGTCTCAAAGTGAAAAAACTAGTTCATGCATTTGTTACTTCTAGACTGGATTACTGTAATTCATTGTTATCAGGCTGCTCTTGTAAATCGCTTAAACCTCTCCAGTTGATTCAGAATGCTGCCGGGGTGTGGTTAACTCAGCTGCATAGGAGAGAGAGCGGGCCAAGCGGAGACAATTTACAACGGAAGAAAAAGTGCTTGTATTGCTTCCTTCCAGCTCAAAACTCGCCATACCAAGTGGCAAGGGCCAGTTGTGGTCACATGGTGAGTAGGGGACGGAAATTACTAGGTGGTAGGATCTGACAGGGATGGAGCTACACAGATCTACCACCTCAACCTATGGAGGGAAGCAGAGTCTGTTTTACTCGTGTCCGCTGAGAGAGAGGAGCTGGGGCCAAAAGTTCCAAAGACCACCAATCCGGCCAGGCTCCAACAGACTTAGGCCAATTGCAGCATCAGTTTAACAGTGTGTTCTCCCTCCTGTCCGGTCACACGGATCTCAGTGCATCACATCAAGAATCCTACAGGTTACCTGAACACAAGAGGAGAATTGGCGGCTAAGCTGGAGATGGGGGTAATGGAGCAGTCCAACAGTGCCTGGTGCAGCCCAATCATTCTAGTCGCCATGAAAGATGGCTCGATACGGTTCCGCTTGGACTATCGCAGGGTGAATGCAGTGTTATGGTTTGACGAAATCCTGGACCGATTGGGCACTGCACATTTTTTTACAACGTCTCATGGACCGGGAGCTGCGTCCGCATGCGGCATATGCTGTCGCCTACCTGGAGTGTGCAGTTGGGCGGAGGGAGGTACGGTATCTTGGGTACCACGTGGGCAGCGGGCAGGTGCCCTCGCAGGGGGACAAGACTGCAGCGATCGCAGCCTGCTCATGCCCCATAACTAAAAAAGATGTGAGGCAGTTTTTGAGCCTAGCAGGATATTACAGGAGGTTCCCGAGGATTTGCAGAGCTGACCAGCCCCTTAACTTACCTGACCCATAAAGGTGCCTCAGATCCGGTCCAGTGGACAGTGGGCGGTTGAGGGGGAGAAACAGGCCCTCTGTGGGGAACCACTTCTCCATAAACTTAAGTTCTCTCTTACCCTGCAGACAGATGTGTCGAACAGAGGGCCATTTTGTCCTAGCAGGTGCAGGGGGTGGACACCACGGTCCTCTACATCAGCCGGAAGCTGTTGGAAAGAGGGGCCAGGTACAGTACGGTGGAGAAGGAGTGCCTGGCCATCCGTTTGGGGGGTCGACTCCCTGCGTTACTACCAGAGGTGGGATCAAGTCACTGTTAGGCAAGTCACAAGCAAGTCTCAAGTCATTGCCCTCGAGTCCCAAGTCAAGTCGAGTCAAAGACGAAGCAAGTCCCAAGTCGAGTCACAAGTCACAGCCAACAAGTCTCAAGTCGAGTCACAAGTCGTACCATTTTAGTTTCGAGTCATTTCGAGTCATTTTATTATAGTGGGGACGGGGAACCCTGGGTGATGGTGCGCTGCCTCACAGACCTAGACTACGAAGGGAAGGGTAACGGTGGATCGACTGTGACTGTGTTATAGTACTGTAACGCTCACCCCAATGCTGCAGCGTAAATAAGGAGGCGATGACTGGCTTGCAACTCCGCTGCATTTATTTATATAAAACAACTCAACTTCGGTCACTGTTGGCCGTCACCACGCCGAACGAACACTTCCGCATACACGGCCCCCCAAAACTCGGGTTGTCTCGCGTAACTACAGCTGGTAACGGAGCATAACGTGAACACATGCAACATCTGCATAACTGATTAACTAATAACTTTAACTCAGCTCATTACACTACTTTAAAACGGACGTTGACATAATGTTGGCGAGGATTTCCATCGGAGTCTGAATCCGGGTTCAAAAATCCCCATTTTTGTAACCATGAACGAGCTGTCTCGTTGATACGGTCAAATGGACTGCAGTGATTGGATGTCGTGCAGGCAGCGCGCGCTCTCTGCATACAGGTGGCGCACATTTTTTTGACAGATGCAGATAAACAGAGCGGCGCGGTGGTGTGAAAATGTTTTCCCCCAGTTGTCATGGGAAGTAGCAAGTCTTCTCGAGTCAAAAGGCTCGAGTCCAAGTCAAGTCACGAGTCATCGGTATTCAAGTCCAAGTCGAGTTGCAAGTCTTTGTAAGTTTTGTCGAGTTGAGTCTCAAGTCATCAAATTCATGACTCGAGTCTGACTCGAGTCCAAGTCACATGACTCGAGTCCACACCTCTGGTTACTACCTCCTGGGACACCAACCCATCCTCTGTTCAGATCACGCGCCGCTGCAGTGGCTCCACGACATGAAGACGAACCAACGCCCAGATCGGGAGAAATTTGGGGAGAAAGGTCGGTCCGGGAGATTTTCGGGAGGGGCTTTGAAATTCGGGAGAAAGGTCGGTCCCGGAAAAATCGGGAAGGTTGGCATGTCTGCTTCAAGGTGTTCCATAGGCGCAGATGGTTATGGCTGACATCCTCTGTCGCCTTTGTGAGAAGGGGTGGGTTAGGACTTAAAAAGCAGAAATACAGAGTCTGTCTTTCCAAAGAAACCCGCAGGGGTAGCTCAAGCATGGCTACAGTCTGTAACACACTTTGGTCAAAATACCACAAGGATAATTTTAAACGGCACCCTTTTTACCCTGTCTAAAACAGCACTCCACAGAGTGACTCGTTTTGAGTGCCTGTTCCTTTAAATGCAAATGAGCGAGCCCCCCCCCCTCTCCCCTCTGTGCGGATCTGGGCATTCGACCACAGCGCATCTTGAGTACTTAATTTGCTTCATGCTGCTAGCTAGCTATTTCAATTCTAGCCTAGGTTTACGAAAACGAAGTATTGTAGCGACTCTGTTCAGGAGTTCTTGTTTGTGTGTGTGTGTGTGTGTCTGGTCATCCCCCTCACTCTGGCCAATCATGGGGAGTCAATGTATACGCTAGATAGGAGCGGGCAGTGATTGGGGAGATCAAGAGATCAGGGAAGGGTGTTCCCATGTTGTGGGCTAGTCAAGTTAGGTAGAAGAGTTCCGGTTAATAACAGTAAGTAACGTTACAGCTTATAGTGTCTCACTGTGTTCCTGAACAACAATTGAAAAAGGATTCCTGCCTGTACGTCCTTTCGCCACTACACCTAAGACAGCAGAGGTGTTGAACTAAAATGTGAAGAGGTCCAGTTAGAGAAAATTTCTAGAAGCAAAAGTCCGGAAGATCATAACGTGACTACTTAGTGTATAGAGTAGATAGAGTAGATCAACATGTGCATGTAATCATACACGACTAACAAATCAAATGAATTTAGTACGATTATAAAACTCTTGACAGTATTGGTCACGTAATAAAGAACTGAACATATATGTGACTGCAAACATGAATGTTCTCTCAAAAGTAGGGCTGCATTTAAAAAAAAACTTGAACATTTCTGCATGTTCAAATTAGATCTTCCTGTTATTTTATTCAAAAATAAAATAAAAAAATTGTCCTCATTTTTCTCAACCGTCCCTTTCTCTCACTTTCTTCGTCTAGTCTTTTTCTCAAATTTCGCTCTTTTCTTCCTACCGTCTTTATTTGTAATTTTCCGCCACCTCTTGTCTCTCCTTAGAATTGATATATAATCGTCCTGCCTGGAATGCAAAGACTTGATTGGTCGAGTCGTATCACGTGGGATGGTTTAACTAAAATGCAATTGTTTTGGGCTTTAAGTTACTAAGGTGAGGACGTGCCAGTCTAAAAAGTGCACTGTCACGTTTAAATCACAACATTAGTCTTTAGCTTTTGGGTTGGTAGACAGCCAGATACCAAAATGAATGTGTAGAAGCACTAAAAGAGGAATTTTCATTATATGTCCCTTTTGAACAACGTTTTCAATGAATCATGCAGCATCTCACATGTTCCAACTCAGCGAAGGTAAAGACACACAGTCTTTGTGAAGTCATAGTACACAAACGTAGTTGTACACCATTTTTACGACCTCATTTGCCCGGGCCAACGAGGTGTGCTATTAACAACATAACACATGCTTAATGAACACACACTCCCACAAACATATCCAGGCACTCAACATACAAAATATTACACAGTTAACGCAGACATTTAAACACACATTTGGCTTGGCCCTTTTGATACACCCTAAATGAAAGGGAAAATATTTTATTATCTTTATAAAATTGCCTACATATCTGATCATGTTTATACTGACACGAAAACGTTTGCTCAGAAACTTTTTATTCTTAACTTCTAATGGCAAATAGATTCTGGACTACCGATGCCTCTATATGACCTACATGAGTAAACAACAAAAAGACTAATGGCTAATATAGCTATTCACAATGGGGCCACAAGGTTGGAATCAGATAAAATCATGCACATTCACGAGGATCGCCTACAGCTCCAGCGGGCCCTCTCTACTACCTCTTTACTGACGGAGATCTGGCTACTGCTTCCCAGCCACATTAGCTTTCTCTCTCCCCAGCAGTCATGCCTCTCCTCCCTAGAGCTAACACCACACCACCACGCTACTTGAAGCTTAGGCCATGTTGCTGAGCCTGCTGTAGGGAATGGAAGCTAAAGAGAATCAATTAGGCAGACTGCACATGACAAAAACCTTTATTATTTTTAATAAATTCCAGGAAAGTAATGCTTTAATTCAACTAATATTCATAGAAGCGAGGCTAGGGCTGAGTGGGGAGCAGGGTTATCTTTAGTTCAGAGACAGGGTTATTGTCTTAATTTCACCGCAAATTGCTCCCGTAGCTGTGAAGGTGTGGTGAAATGTTAGTTCATGAGGAACGAGCGTCACTGTGTATGGCACCCCAAGCCTGTCATCAGTGTATGAATGGGTGGGGTAAATGACAACAAGGATTAAAGCATGTTGAGGGGTTGGAAGAAGCAGTATATGTACAGTCCCTTTACCATATCTTCTATTGTATTTGTGTGGTTAGCTCAGTTGCAGAGTGGAGAGCGGGGGAGTGGTTCAGGGAACGGTGCAGGTTGTTAATGAGCTCAGCTGTGAGACAGATGGTCGACATGGGGGGGGCACAGTCATTTTCAAGTGGGCGCTGCTGCCTGGAGTAAAGCCGTTGGCGAAAAGGTCTAACCCTGGGGCCCCCACACTTTTTCGGATCGCGAGTTACTTTTCACTCAATTTTTTTATCCAAGTCATGACGATCTACTGTCACGGTTTGGTCCCTCTTCCTGTTTTAGTTTGAAGTTTCATGTTCCTTGTGGTCCTGGGTTAACTTCACTTCCTGCCTTGTCTTGTGATTGAGTGATTGTCTCCACTTGTGTCCAATCACCTGCACCTCCCTTGTGTATTTAAGCCCTGTGTGCCTGTTGTCCTTTGTCCCGTCATTGTCTAATGTCTCCCGTGGTTGGAGCACGTCGGTTTTGTTTTTTGAATAAAAGGCACTTCGTCGGAAATCCTGCGTTTGAGTCCTCCCTGCATCCTGCTCCAGCTGCAATCCTGACATCTACCTCCCGCTTGGGCAGTTCGCCCAAATAATAATAATTATGAACAGTAACCAAACGGAACAACCGCGCTGCATACCAGGAGCGTAAAACGAATCGATTTAAACAAAAAACAAAACAAGCCTCTCGTCTATCAGAAGCGATCGTGCATGCATGGTGACCTGACATTTATTGTCCAATGAAGAGCTCTAATGAACGACCTGGTCCTCCTGGTCTAACACTAGAGCTGCAACTAACGATTATTTCGATTCATCTGTCGATTATTTGTTCGATTAATCGTATAAAAAAAAAAAAAAATTAAAACCATTAATTTCCAACCCTTTATTGAAAAATACAGTGCAAAACATTTAGAAAGTGCACAAACCGATTGCTCCTTGAACATCCCTAAGTAAGCAAATAAAATGGACTAACACAAAAAACATACACACATCGCATGATGTATACTTTACAGCTGCCAAATTAAATATATTAGGCACAAAAAATATTTAGATTTTTCCAACATGTTTCCGTTTAAGGTGCTGAATCATCGCCGTGGTGCTCCCGTGCCAGGCCATGTCGCATTTGCATATCTTACAATCAGACATGCCAACCCTCCAAATTTTTCCAGGAGACTCCCGAATTTCTCCCGATTTCCACCCGGACAACAATATTGCTACACCATCCGTCACTGGGCGCGCCGTTTCAGACCGAACAATAATAAAGGTTACACCTTGAAGTCAAGCGTGGCGATTAGAACGTAAAACTACTGGCGCTGCAAAGAAAACCGCCAGCACCCCCCCCCATACCTGGGAGGATTTAGGTCGCATTGGTTTCTCTTCCTCCGCATGTTACAGTATTACGGGTCTCTCCGATGGTCTTTTCTCTTCCTCAGCGCTGCTGGGCGGAGCTTTTTTTCTTCTCTGTTCTGCTGCGCGAGCGCTGAACTTTTTTTTCTCTCAGCTCTGTGCGGCGCGCGCAACTTTTTTTTAATACTCAAACATAATAGTCGCGCGATATAACGAATCGACAATGAAATTCGTTGCCAACGCTTTTAATAATCGATTTTAATCAATTTCATCGATTCGTTGTTGCAGCCCTATCTAACACATGCGCTGACTTACAAAGTGTCACCCACTGTGGACTTTAGGAATAGCAGCTTATTTTGTAGAAATGCAATTTATGTTTTCTGCAATTTTCAAAATAGTAAAGTCATCCGGGGGTCAGCACTGGACCACCCGGCGGGCCAGATCCAGCCCTTGAGTTTGACACCTATGATTTAATACATCTTAAACATAACAAGCCTCTGTTTTACTGTACAAGTTTATCATTTAAAAAATAATAAATAAACTTAATTGAGCTTATTGTATATGCAATTATCAAATAGCAGTAATAAGACTATTCAGTAGTATACAGATTCAAAGTGTTTAGATATTTTTGAACCAAAACAAACAAAAATTAAAGCTGCGAGTAGCGTTGGACACCCGGGTCCTCGCTACTCCTTGCATGTCGGGGCACTGGCCAGACGGTTATAAATTCTGCCGAGGAACCCTGCGGCCGTCGTACAAAGCGTTCACAAGTCAGTGGTCGTCAACCGTGTGGAGCAACACCAGGAATGCCGATTTGCAAACTTTATCTTTGACACTATCATGGTCTTAGGCCTTTTATGTCAACATATAACCAGGAGCTTCTGATGTAGCATTACAAATGAAAGCCTCTCAGAATACCATAGATGAGTAAATTTCCTTCAATATCTCAATCACCAGACTACATTTTGTAATTTTCATATTAGATGAATGTACCATTCGAAAATGAACCATTCGAAAATGAAAGCCTCTCAAAATACCATACAAGAGCCAATTTCCTTTAATATCTCAATGATCAGATTAAATATAAAAGGAAACAATCAATACTTTCATGACCATTCCACTTCAGGTTGTTAGTAGACGTTCCCAAGGTGACACTTATGGATAACCAGGACATTCTGATGTTCCATCCCAAAATAAAAGCCTCTAAAAATACCATACATGAGCCAACTTCCTTTGAATTTTTTTTAATTGTGTTTTTTTTTTAAATGCGCCCTACGCACATAGTTTAATATTTCTTCCGGCCAAAATGCATCTTTTAGAGGCCAAGGTCTCAAGAGCACACTGCGTGGATTTGAATAGAATCAAGTTTAATCCCTGGGAGGAGTTGGGTCTTTTACAACTGTAAGAAATTATGAAAATATGCCAAAAATCTTTAATTATTAAATGCAGCGCCCCCTAAACTTAAAAAATAATGAAGAAATTAGGGTGTGTTCAGGGGTTCAATGTTTACACATCCTGCCATTTTGGTGAGGGCAGGCCAAGCCATTTGGAAGTTAATTAGCCCATCACATCAAAACAATGAGTAATCAGCACCATTCTGAAATATCAAGGGCACATTGAACCAATAATGATCTAACGAAGGTTTCGTGACAATCAGACTCAGCGTTTAGGACAAATTGCAAAAAATGTCACACTAAGTGAGGGGAAATCTTTCTTTAATCTTACAATGAGGCCACTGTCTTTTCCTGTCATCACTGCTCCTCCATCTGTGGCGATACTGATGAGATGATTCTTCAAATACTCATCATCTAGTTTTGCCATCATCGGACTGTTCTTAAGTGCCTTATATACATTTTCTGCTGTTGTTCCCTCATCAAGTTCAACAAGATCAAAGAATATGTTCTCCACATCCCCTCTACCTGTAACATCTGCTCTTACATAAATGACCAGATAACTAATGCCATATGCACTGCTTTCATCTACTGTAACACTAAGGAGAGACCCATTGTTCTTTATTTTAGATATCACCGTTTTTTTCATCTTAACAGCCACATGTCCTATCATCTCAATACAGGCGTGATCTGACCTGTGCAATTGGCCCATTTTTGCACCATTTGTTTCCTGCAAAGAAACCAAGCAGCTCATTTTTGTAAATGCCAACCTCTCCTTTGCCACAAAATATGCAGTTTTTAAAGCATTGGCAGTTTCTTCAAATAGAGAAGCAGTAACTGTTGCAGCCATGTTCGGAAGAACTTCTTTCTCTCTCGGTTTCTCTATCAGGGGTCGGGAACCTTTTTTGACTAAGAGAGCCATGAAAGCAAAAAATTTGGAAATTTATTCGAATCGATCGATTTTTTTCATTGACTTAGCAGGCTGTGATTGGAAATCGGGACCGGAGCTGTACCGGCCGGGATTGCCCATAATTCGGGATGTCCCGGGTAATACAGGACGGTTGGCAACCCCACAGAAACAGCAGGTGAACATAGCACATGGAGGAGGAGAGGTGACTAGCCATAGCGATAGCAGTGCTTGCGGCTCGCAGGCAGCAGAGGAGAAGGTGCAGCAGGTGTCTGAGTCCGACAGTGAAGTCAAGGAGGGACAGAGTGAGCAGGAGAGTGTTTGTGCGATATTTTGAAGAATGTCGGTAATCAGACAGTTGATGGACCCCATTGACTTCCATAGTATTTTTTTTCCTACTATGGAAGTCAATGGGGTCCATCAACTGTGCATATCTACAGGGACCGCAAGGATAGTGTACTGTTTGGTGGTTGTGTCCGACCGATTGTGGTGGGACGGTCTGAGCAAAAATGCCAGGGCCCATTTTTTGTCCCAGTCCAGCCCTGCCCTTGATGAAGTCAGCAGAAAAAAATGCTGGTACTCGTTGACAACGACATTGCCAGTTCATAGTCGGCAAGCTCGAAAAAAACGTGCGTGGTTCTCATGTCGTCGTCCTCCACTCTAAGCCAATCTTCCATTTTTCAATGGTCGATGAGTCAGTGGATTCTTTTTGAACCTGAGATGGTGACTGAGACTGGATTTGCTCTCTGCGCACTTACACGTCTGATCAGGAAGCGCTCCATTTTTTCAAGAACATTTGATTGCCACATGTGGAACATCCGTCAAGACGGGAATCAAAACATTTTGTGGCAACTGGACCAGGTTATTACGGCTATGATGTTTTCGACATGTCATTATTGCTAGAGGAAATTATGGGGGCATTTTTTTGCCCCTCTGCTAGTGATATCAGGGGTAAAGTTTCTTGGGGGTTTCCGAAGCTGGACACAATGCATAAAAATAGAAGTGTGTGTGTGTGAGAATACTGGGTTTGACTGCATGGAAATGAAGCACACTTTGTTAAGTGGTCACAGCGGGTAGAGCAGGCAGCACCTTTCGTGTCCAAATTAAAACAGCAGAAATCACCACATCAATTGAGAACCGATTTTCACTGAGGTATCTTAATAATATCGTCAACTATAAAGACATACAAAAACACATGCTCACACAAGCACACCGAAATGCAACACTAACAAACCCTAAAGTACTAATTGAAAGCTTCAGGGCTCTGGGTTTTCTACTTCTAAGTCTATGTGTGTTTACATGCATCAGAAAACAGACTCGCTTTTCCAGTCTGTTTCCTCCCCATAAAAAGGAACACTTAGCACTTCATTCTCAAGCAGTTCTGACAACATTATGCAGGTTAGTTTAAGAAAAGTGAGGAAAAATCAAAGCCAGAATAAGCGAATAGGGAGAGAAAATATGAAAAAAACAGAAGCCTGGTCACTCAGGAATATTCAGAGAATTGAGAATTGTTTTTAACGAGTCAAGTAAATTCACCTACAAATGAGGTGAGAGAACGAGAGGGGCAGGCAGAGGTGGACCGAGCCAGGGAGTGAGAGAGAAAGAGGGAGGTGAAGTTGAAATAAGTGTTTGGCGTGGTGTTGGGAATATTTTACAAGCTGCATTGATAGCCGTTGTTAAAATGCTGTGTACGGTGTGGGTGCGTGGGTGAAGATACTGCACGGGACCGCAGGGTGGTGGGTTTTAACACAATGTTTTATTTCTCTCTCTGTACACGATTTCTCGCTCGGTCGGACCGTTCCCTCTCTCGCTCGCCCCCGCCTCACTGTTAAGTAGGGGAAAGCACACACGTTATTATCCCCAGGTGACTGTTATTATTTTCACCTGGCACTGTTCCCCGAGCCACTCCCCCTCTCTCTCCCACCTGCAGCCGGGCCGAAACCACGCCCGCCACCACATGCTGCTATTAAGAAATGTCCATAATGGTGTATAATATGAGTGATTATGTTCACACACACAGGCTCATACAGACGTACACAGACGTACACTAGCCTAAGCAATTAAATGTATGCCATTCCAACACCTTTTCCGTTAATTGCAGCTTCCTTCTGCACAAAACTAACTGCATCTTTTACACAATGTGGCCGTTGATTCTGTTTAGCTGTAGCTGATTATAGAACCATTTCTGGACTAGAACATGTGACATTCTCCAGTAGTAGCGCAGGACACAAGCCAACCCACGCTGTGTAGGTCCTACTGTGGTTTTATAACATGTGTCCTTTGGTGTTCTGCCACCAAAGGACACAATGTGAGCTAGTTTTGGAACTATGAATTTAGGCAACTTTTTTGTGATACAAAATTGATACAATTGAATGGCACTCTGAGAAGATCCTTTAACATTTTTTCCTCCCCAGAATCTAATGCTGATAGTCATAACTCAGTGAATGTTTCACTTAGATATAAGTTATGGATATGTATGTGATCTCTGTATGATCTGCTAGCTTCATTCAGTAGGTCCTCAATGGTACGGAGTGGGCTTAGTTTTGGCAAAATATCAATATATTTTGGTAACTTTTTAAAAATTATGTTAATGTTGTGTTTGGGGCATGTTCAAACAACTAGTTGTTATTAGTTGTCGTTGTAGCCCAAAACCAGGGACTGCATTCATATGTATGTCCGAGGCCAGAGCAGATGACATTGAGTCTTCTCTTGAACTGCAGGCTAAAGAGAAGCATGAATACATTAAAATTGTAATCAGCATCGGCGGCAATAATTCCCGATTACACTACTCAATATATCACTTTAAGTTTACTTGGAAATGATGTGCATACGCTAATACAATTGTAGTAGGGCTTCTCTAAGCCAAAGTTCTCTGGCCAAGGAACGTCAATCTAACAAATGCTTCAATATATGTTACATATCTTTAATTTCTATACAATGAGCATGAATCTAAAATAAATGATTCATATTCCCCAAAATCCCTATAATTTATGCACTTCTGGCTTTTACAGAGGGGAAAAAGTGTAATGTAAACTGTTGTTGAGATTAAATATATTGTTTATAGTTTGACGTTTTGTATTTCTTTATATTCACAAAATATTTTAAAGTGTATTATAATCTATATGAATTTTAAAAAATTGCCTTGTAATTAAAAACCCCTTTGTTAATGTTGTCACTTGTTGTTTTGAGTTGTATTTGTTTTATGTGTGGGTGTGTGAAGTGGGCAGCGTGATGAGCAAGACATCTGATCACACTTTGTGTGCCATGCATTAAACGGTGAAGACCTACCCAACATTGCCCTCACCACCAGACCCATGACACTCATCACCTCAGGCAACCATTCCAAAACCCTTTCCTTTTATGTCCTGGACTCTTCTTGCACCCGTAGTTCTTGAACATCCCTGGCTCATCAAACATAACCCCAGAATAGACTGGCAGCAGAATTCGGTGTCGGAGTGGAGCAGTAGATGTCCTTTTTCTCTCCCCTTTTTCTCGACTAATTTGGTCTAGGCCGGACAATAGGATGCATCCATGCACGTTTTTGTCACATCGCTTTTCCCCGGCTGAACGCAATTATGACATTGGTAACAGAGAGTTGTTGGCGGTCAAACTGGCATTGGAGGAGTAGCGTCACTGGTTAGAAGGTTTTATGCACGACGCCAGGAGGCGTTCCCAGGAGAGGGGGTACTGTCACGGTTCATGAATACAGTGCCCGCGTGTATTTGTTGTGTTATGTGTGGGTGTGTGAAGTGAGCGCCATCAATCCCGTGTGATCAGCAAGACAGCTGATCACACTTTGTGTGCCATGCATTAAACGGTCAAGACCTACCAAACATTGCCCTCACCACCCGCACGTGCCTCATTCCTCGTTCCTGCCCGTGTTTCACTGGGATTCTTCACTCCTCTCATCGGTCTACACACTGACCATCCAGATGACATGTAAAGCTGCATGTCATCATTCCGTCACTGCACTGTGAAAACGAATTTTGGAGGGTAGTAATTATAACCCATGCAAATCATTTAAAATTTACTGGAAGTGTATTAGTCACCAAACATATGTATAATTATGGGTAATTTCCACCTACACCAGGGGTGTCTCATTTCAGGTTCGGGCCAGATACTGCCAACTTCGAGCGAATGCGGGCCACTGACGATCGGTGAGAACAGCTGATGGGGGGAGGGAGGGAGGGGGCGGTGCGCTGACGATCCGACCGACAGTTTACCGACGGAAGGACATACACCCTCCGGGTTGCGGACCGCACTGGACGGGCAGCGAGCTGCGAGTTCGACATATGTAACCTAGACAAATAACACGGACAGTTCAATATAATTAAATCTGTGGTTTAAATACACGTATTCTGCCACATACTGATGGAGATGCTGATGGCCAAGCCATTTGGAAGTTAAAAATCTGCCAGATTAAGCCACACCCCTTGCAAAGTTAATTAGCCCATATCTCATCAAAACAATGAGTTATCAGCACCATATATCAAGGGCACATTGACCCAGTAATGATCCACCGACGGTTTCATAGCAATCAAACTCAGCGTTTAGGAGAAATTGCCAAAAAGGTGTTTTTCACTAAATTCACAATGGCAGAAAATCTAGTTGGGTGCATTTGCATACCATGATTGACTTTTTTGTAGAGCATGCCAAAGAGGACCTGTGTGCCAACATTCAAGTTGATCGGACATCGGGGGCGGAAACTGGGCCAGTGTGGTCTGTTTTAAATTTCTAGAGGGCGCTATAGAGACATTTCTTTATACCCAAACGTGAGACCAAAAAATTAATCAAATTTTTTAACAGTCCGGATATCCATGCCAAATTTAACAACCTTTTGAATATGATAAAGGCCCCAAAAAGGCCCGCGGTCTGTGAGAATAATAATAATAATAATTGAAATACAATAGGTTCCTCTACGACTAGTCGTAGCGAGGACCCTAATAATAATTTCTTGATATACAATAAGTTCCTCTATGACTAGTCGTAGCGAGGACCCTAATAATAATAATAATTCCTTGAAATACAATAGGTTCCTCTACGACTAGTCGTAGCGAGGACCCTAGTAATATATAAAGGTGCCTCAATTACCAGACTACATTTGGTCATTTTCAGATTATTATTATTATATTATTATTATTATATTATCTTCTTAAAACCATAAGACAGGTTAGAAAGGATCATATAGATGTTTAAAGGGTGAGACGTTCATGCTATATGAGAAATATGGAGCAGATTGGATAAAGTATGGTCGAGTTAAAATAACTTCAACGTTCGTGACGAATGGTGTCGCGAATGTTGAATTATCATGTAACTATCGATACATACGATTCATATTCCCGAAATACATACACTTCTGGCTATTACAGAGACTCCTGTATGTATACGGTAAACTGTCCATAATTTGAAGTAAAAATAAAGTTCAGGCACTGTTTAGGCACCAGTATGTTTTAAAACAATTGTCACACCTGTATGTCAAGTTGCGTCTTTGTCCTGTCTCCACAGGTCGAATCGTGAAAGCTGGCCCCACGCTTTGTCGGCCCGTTCCCCATCTCGAGGATTATCAATCCAGCTGCTGTGCGCCTCCGTCTGCCCCGGTCCCTCAGGGTACACCTAACTTTTCATGTCAGCAAAATCAAACCAGTGAAGGAGAGCGCAATGGTGCCAAACCCCAAGCCACCCCCACCCCCTCGAATGGTCGAGGGGGGGCCGGTGAGGAAACTGTTGGCGGTACGTAAGCGGGGACGGGGCAGGCAGTTCCTCGTCGACTGGGAGGGCTACGGCCCAGAGGAACGACAATGGGTCTCGTCTAGCCTCATAGTGGACCCGGATCTCATTCGAGATTTTTATAGAGAACATTCCAAGGCCGCCTGGTATTCGGCCTTGAGGGGGGGGTAATGTCACACCTGTATGTCAAGTTGCGTTTTTGTCCTGTCTCCACAGTTGTTTTTTGACTTTCTGTTTTATTTTGGTAACTAACTCCCTCTCGTTTCAGGTCCCTTGCCCTTCCGCATGTGTCACCAGTCTGATTGTCTCCCCTGATTCCTGATTATGTCCACCTGTTCCCACAACTCACTCATGTGTACTTATAGTCTGCGTCGCCCCTTGTCCTGTGCCAGTGTGTCTTGATGTTTTACCCTGCACACCAGCCCTCACGTCAAGAACCGGTAGAGATTGTCACGTCATTTTTGTTATATTTCCTCGTTAGAGATTTTGAGTTTGTTCCTTTTGAATTTTGATCACGACCTTTGTGTCCTTGTTACGAGAGTTTTTTCTGTTCTGTTAATAATAAAAGCATTGTCAGCTGAAACCTCTCTCTGCGTCCGAGTCCTCCTCAGCCGCCACCTGCCTGACAAGAATAGTTTTTGCACTGGTATTGATATTCATCCAGCAGCTTGTTTGTATTATGAATGATGTATTCACCCCAGTAATATCATCAAAACCACGATGTCGATATAGTCCTTGTGCTCAAATGCAATAGTGCGTGGCCTCAATAGCCCTGCTGTAGTGTGATAAGTTGCCCAACTTGCGTTATTGATGGACCCCGAAAGTCGCGAATAATAAAGGTGATGGTCTACTTTTGTGTGGCCATACGTACATCCTACTCTCACTGCTGTAAAAAGTCTACTGAATACAAATAAACTTGGTATTAAAATGAACATCGCTTCAGTTTGCCAAGTAATCAATATGCTAGGTAATGATAAAGACATTCAAAAACAGAAGAACGTTTTATGTTTTAGTTCATGTTTCTGGCAGACAATGTTCCCGACCAGCTGCATCCAGGGTCCAGCTGAGCTAGGCGTTCATAGTCTTGTTCTCAACTACCTTTAAGTTTGGCCCATTTGTCTTTTCAAAATTCCCAAGCCAAAATTCCTGTGGAAACTTTCCGAAAATTTACCGGAAACTTTACGCTCCTTCGCCACCCTTCTAAGGCGGTTAAAAATATTGTACTCCTTACTTCTGTATCTCCTTTCTGCCCACTTCAATGAAGGATTTTCACAAAGCAGGCTATGGTCATTTTTCTTCATTAAATCAAAATCAACCTTTTTAGATTTGTTCTTCATATGTGTGCCAAATTCACTTTTACCATCTGAAGGCGGATGGAGTTTGGCTTTAATTTAGTGCAACTTTTATGTCTGTTTTTAATGAGTAGTACACCATGTGCGGCATTGGTATGTGTTAGCTTCGGTCTTTCCTGTGCTGACTCCGTGCCTGTCTTCCAGTGCTAATGTGCTAATCTGCTGTTTAGTCCAACCAGATGGGCTTCTTCCCTCACAGGGGAAAGATGGGGGAGATGTAAGAGGGAGAAAAAAAGGAAGTTACCTGCAGAGATTTCCCCTCATTAAAAAACCCTGTGCCAAAATTACACACCATACACTCAGCTACTCCATTCCCTGTGTCTCCCTCTCCCATTCCCCTTTCTAAGAACAACCATACAGTCTTTTCAACACTGAAAATGCCATTCACTCTGTGCAATAATTAATTTCCTTCCAAACACTGACCCAAATCCATCTAAAGCAATCTAATGTTTGACTATTAGCCCAAATGGAGCCATCTTACTTTGGCATCCACATCAAAGGCCTGTTGGTATGTGTGCTGAAATCACATAAAACACATTCCTTGCCTTAGATGCTTATGAAATGGGTGTTTAAAAACCCCAAAAAATATTTAAAAAGGAGACTGAAAACAAATATGAAACTAAATCAGGAAAACCACACACACTCCACTGCATTCTCAGGACTTTTTTTCCAAAAAGTGAGGCAATGTAGAATGACCTATCATACAAATTAGCTTGGGTGCGGTTTGATGTTCTTGAACTTCACGTTGTGGCAAACCATGTTCACCACATCCGCGTTGTGTGATAAAACCTCAAGCATTTATAACTAAGGACTTCTGATTATAGATTGCGACAAAACAAAAATACAGTAATGATGGTAACTTCCATGTCGAGCAGAAGGATGAAAAGTTGGAGGTCTATTGTTGCCTTTATTCATTTTTGGCGGCAAATGAGTTTCCCCATTCGGAATTGATAGTGTTTTCAAATCAAATTTAAAAAGGCATATATGGTGGTATCCTGTTTGTTAAAAGTGCAAGGTCATGATATAGGTACGAGGATGTAGCAGCTTGGGGTAGCCACACACATCTACTAATAATTTACCCTCTTTTCTTTCTAATTTGGCAAACGTCTGCTGGACGTCACGCCCCAGCGTCATGTCATTGTATTGCTGAAGTTATAAAATGTCAACTCATGCATTCGGCCACTTAACATAAATTTGGTTCATTTCTGAAGTAATTTAGCTTTTTCCTCGTCACAGATTTTAGTATATGGTGGTAATATCTGATGGTGGTTGTCCCTGCAGTCGTCCTGCCTTGCAGCTGGTTTACTACTCTTAATGTTTTAACTATTTCTGTTGTATGAATTGAAAGTACGGATTTTATTTTTTATTTTTTGTTTGTTGATTGCCTTGAAAACGAATCTACGTGCCAAATCTGATAAATATATATAAACATGTATAATTGCTAATGACTAATTCTGTAATTACTAGAGAGGAGTTACATTGAAAAATTAGTAAGAACACTTAGGCGACGCTCAAGCAATGCTGGGGTGGGGGGGGTGAAGGTCCTTTTATTTCACTATTTAGAGGCGTTGAAGCGTAATACCTTATTGTGAAGACCAGAATTGAGTTCCGAGATAGTTTGAAAGCATTGATGGTAATTTTGGCGACTCTTGTTTGTTTAATTTCCACAAAAAACAATGTTTACAATGACGATGACCGTCTTCCCGGGTTATGCCAATACCATCGCACGGCTAATTCATTCAATTTTTGCAATGCAAAAAATCCAGTGTAAAGACACATACAAATGAAATTTCTCCATCAATATCTCTCAATTAACAACTTGGGCAATCTTAAATTGTGGTTCTCATTACAGTAAAGTATTTTGATTAGGTACTATCAGTTTCATGGGGAGGTTGTGTTGAAGTCTGAGCTGAGTTCAACATAAAAACATTCTGTTTTTGATGTACTGGAGAACCCATTTCTCATAACTCCTTGTCAAAATAGGGGTGACTGCAGCAGGGCAATAGTCATTTCAATCCGGAGAGGCTAGTTGATGTTCGAACACTGCTTTATTATAACATGCATAAATATTGAAATTTCTCTCTGCTGGGGACAGCTTTCGGGAGAAGAAGGCACATGGGTGAACTTTCTGATCCAGGGATGACCGCTGTGCGAAAAAGAACCCAGCCCCGGCCGGGGATGACGACCGTCGAATAAGTCCAGCAGCCAAGGAGTCGTTAATGTACTTCTCCATCGTCTTTGTCTTTCGGAACGGACAGGGAAAATCGTCGGCCCCTGGGATGCAAAATTTCCAAGTTCACGTTCCGGCTCACCAGCGCCCTCTGGTTGACTGGAGGGCGCTAGTGAGCCGAAAAAGTAATAGTGAATAGTTTTTCCTTCTGTACAACCCTGCATCTCTCAAATGTGACTTCAAAGTGCCTATACTCATACTGATGTTGTGATGGGTGGACAACATATCAACAATCACGTCGTATGTCCCTATGCCCTGCATCAAAATAATTTGTAATAGCGAAAGTTTCTTCGGGAGTAGTCATGTTTTCAAAATGGGAGCTGATCCGTGTTTTTCATATCTACTTCCTGTTAAAAGACAGTCAGTCCGCCTGTCCTTTCAAAAGGGTCCGTCCTCTGAAAGAAAGGCCCTACCCTTTCTGTAAGAATTTAATTTCGTTGTGTTGACCTATTTGTTGTTGTGTTTTTATATTTGCCGTCCTGCTTTCCTGCCAGGGTTTTTTGGACTTCAGTACCCTGAAGGGCCATGTGGGGTCCTCAGCCTTCCAGTTACTTCAGTCACATGTGGGTGGCCTTGATTGTTTTCATTGTGTTCACCTGTGCCTTATTTTCTAGCCTTTAAAAGCCACCTGAGTTTCTTTGTGTTTGCCGAGTCTTGTGTCACCCTCAGTTACCGTGTTAAATTGCCCAGACCTTGTTTTTTTGTTGTCTGAAGTATTTTTGCGTGGCTGTCAAAACTTATGGAACCCTCTGCCGTATTTAAGTAAAGAAACCCTTTTTTTCCCCTCCCAACAACTCGTCTCTCTGCATCTGAGTCACCACCTCTCGTAGCACAGTGGTAGCACTTCAAGGCCACCAGAGCTAAGGGAGCTAGCACTCTTCTCCATGTGCGGGTACTCAGATCCAAAAGGCTCTGATGATTAAAAAGAGTGGTTGAACTTAGAAATCGGCCCACCAAAGCCTGAGATCTCCATGTCATCACATGCCGTGAGGCCTGTATTAAAGCCTGTTTTGCCTCACTCTGTCAAAGTGAAAATTCCATAAATACTTTTCACACATAGGGCTATCACTTGTTAGATGTGTGTTTTGCCTATTATCTCTGTGTTTTATCGGAATGGATAACATGTACATTTACGAGATGGAAAAAGAAGTTCCAGAGTAATTGAACTTTTCATCATGGGTTTGCACTTTTTGGAGAGAGTTAGTGCTGTCGAAACACTTAGTGTTTCAACTTTGGGGGGGGGGGGGTGGCAATGCTAATATATACTTGCCGTATATTATATTATTATTAATATTAGTGTTATTATATACTGCACTGAAATACATGCTCAGAAAACTATGACTGCAGAAGGATCAGGTAGTCAGGCAGTAGAGACAAAGACTTGTACACATAGTCAAAATACAGGATTAGCAAGGCTGTGAGAGAAGCTAAACAACTACTGAGGTCCATCAGGACTAAGACCTCCCGCCAACAGTTTCTTCTCCATTCTCCACTTGTCACTTTCTGTTGGCTGGTGCACTTTTTATTTTTTAACGTAACCCATAGCTTTAGATTACTAACCCATAGCATTATATTTTACTATATTGTTATCTTATTCCTGCACTATGTTGTCCATTGTCGTACTGTCTGCTGTCTTGCACCAACCGGCAAGTTATTTCCTTGTATGTCTGACATATTATGGCATTAAATGTTTCCTGATTCCTGATATTATATATTTTGCTTATATTTTAGAATTCAATCCCCAATTGCGATTCATATGAATACTCATTCAATTCAATTCAATTCAATTCATTTTATTTTGTATAGCCCAAAATCGCAAATTACAAATTTGCCTCAGAGGGCTTTACAGTCTGTACACATGCAACATCCTCTGTCCCGAAACCCTCACATCGGCACAGGAAAAACTCCCCAAAATATGAAAAAACCCTTCAATGGGGAAAAAAGGGAAGAAACCTTAGGGAGAACGTCAGAGGAGGGATCCCTCTCCCGGGATGGACAGACTGCAATGGATGTCATGTGTACAGAATCAACAATGTAAAAGATGTACAATACATTCAATTTCTCTAACTGAAATGATACAAGTAATTTCAAGTAGCAGAAGAGGTGTACGGCAGGACCACTGCAGGGACAACCACCATCAGATAGAAGCACCATCCACAGAGGCTTCTGTGGGGAGGGAGAGCAGAAAGATGTTGGTTTTTGATGACAGTAATATGAATCATATTTAAAGTAATGATGATGGCAGCAGCAGGTGTCAGCAGAGCCATGAGCCAGGAGTCAGAACCGGGGTCCGCACGAAACTATGATCCACGGAGACCTGCTAGGCGAGAAAGCACAAAAAACTCCCGGAAAGAAGCTTAATTAGTGATGTACATTAATAAAGCATGGATGATTGTGGGAGGAGAGAGTGAGAGTGAGAGAGGGGCTCGGTGTGTCCTAAGAAGTCCCCCGGCAGTCTAAGCCTAGAGCAGCTTAACTAAGGGCTGGTCCAGGCTAACCTGAGCCAGCCCTAACTATAAGCAATATCAAAGAGGAACGTTTTAAGCTTTATCTTAAATGAACTGACCGAGTCTGCCCCCCGGACTGAAAGTGGAAGCTGGTTCCACAAAAGAGGAGCTTGATAACTGAAGGCTCTGGCCCCCATCCTACTTTTTAAAACTCTAGGAACCACAAGTAGCCCAGCATCTATGGAGCGTAGATGCCTTGTAGGACAATACGGTGTAACAAGCTCTTTAAGATAAGACGGTGCCTCACCAGCAAGTGCCTTGTAGGTGAGGAGAAGTACCTTAAATTCTATTCTTGATTTAACAGGAAGCCAGTGCAGAGAAGTTAATACAGGAGTTATATGATCCCATTTCTTAGTTCTTGTTAATACACGTGCTGCAGCATTCTGAATCAGTTGGAGAGGTTTAAGCGATTTACAAGAGCAGCCTGATAACAAAGAATTACAGTAATCCAGTCTAGAAGTAACAAATGCATGAACTAGTTTTTCTGCATCACTTTGAGACAGGAAGTTCCTGATTTTTGATATATTCCGTAGATGAAAAAAGGCAGTCCTTGAAGTCTTCTTTATATGAGAGTTGAAGGACATATCCTGGTCGAAGAGAACTCCAAGATTTCTGACGGTGCTGTTGGATACCAGAGCAATTCCATCCATAGAGACTGTATCACGTGACAGCTGACTTCGAAGGCGCTCTGGGCCTATCATGATAACTTCCGTTTTTTCCGAGTTTAACATCAGGAAGTTGCAGGTCATCCAAGTTTTGATGTCTCCAAGACAGTCCTGAAGTCTAACAAGTTGGTTGGTGTCTTCTGGCTTGATCGATAGATACAGTTGAGTATCGTCTGCATAACAATGGAAGTTTATGCGGTGTTTTCTGATAACGTCGCCCAAAGGAAGCATGTACAGGGTAAATAGAATCGGTCCAAGCACAGAACCTTGTGGGACTCCGTGACCAACATTCGTGGTCCTCGATGATTCACCGTTCACAAACACAAACTGGGATCGATCCGATAAATAAGATTTAAACCAGCTGAGTGCAGTTCCTTTGATGCCAATCAAGTGTTCCAGTCTCTGCAGCAGGATACGGTGATCGATGGTGTCAAAGGCAGCACTGAGGTCCAGCAATACAAGAAAAGATACAAGTCCTTGGTCCGATGCAAGTAGAAGATCATTTGTAATTTTCACCAGTGCCGTTTCTGTGCTGTGATGCATTCGAAATCCTGACTGGAAATCCTCGAACAAAGCATTGTTTTGTAGAAAGTCACATAATTGATTCGCGACAGATTTCTCCAGGATCTTCGCGAGGAAGGGAAGATTAGAGATGGGTCTGTAGTTAGCCAACACCTCTGGAGCTAGGGTAGGTTTCTTCAGAAGAGGTTTAATTACAGCTACCTTGAAGGACTGTGGTACATGTCCTGTCAACAAAGACAGATTCATAATATCCAGTAGGGATGTGCTAATTAACGGAAAAACTTCCTTAAGCAGCTTAGTTGGAATCGGATCCAGGAGACAAGTGGAAGAGTTGGATTTCAAAATTGTAGAAGTCAGTTGATCAAGGCTGATGGAAGAGAAACCATCCAAGTAGGTATCAGGGCCCACGGCTGCATCCAAGGATCCTACATCCGCGGACGGGTTGGCTCCGGTTGGGGGTAGTAGACCATCAATTTTCTCTTTGATAGTCAGAATCTTATTATTGAAGAAGTTCATAAAGTCGTTACTACTGAGGTCCACAGGAATACACGGCTCGACAGCGCTGTGACTCTCTGTCAGTCTGGCTACAGTGCTGAAGAGAAACCTGGAGTTGTTTTTATTTTTCTCGATTAATGATGAGTAATAGGATGCTCTTGCGTTACGGAGAGCCTTCTTATATGTTTTAACGCTGTCTTGCCAAGTTACCCTAGATCCTTCTGATTTGGTGGAACGCCATAACCGCTCAAGTTTCCGCACAGTTTGCTTTAGGTTCCGGGTTTGAGAGTTATACCAAGGCGCGAACTTCCTTCTTGTTGCCATTCTTCTTTTGAGGGGAGCAATACCGTCCAGCGCCATTCTCAAAGAGCCTGTGGCAGTATCGACAAGATGGTCGATTTGTGACGGACTGAAGTTTTCACAGGAGTCTTCTGATATCTTGAGACAGGACACTGAACTTAGAGCAGAGGGAATGGTTTCTTTAAATGAGGCTACAGCGGTGTCCGATAAACATCGACTGTAGAAACCCTTGGCAGGAGGAGGAGATTCTGGCAGTAGAAATTCAAAGGTTATCAGACAATGGTCGGACAGGAGAGGGTTCTGTGGAAAGATTGTTAAGTGTTCTATCACAATACCATACACAAGAACCAAGTCGAGGGTGTGGTTAAAACAATGAGTTGGTTTGTTTACAGTCTGACAGAAACCAATTGATTCCAGCAAAGAGAGAAATGAAGTACCAAGGCTGTCGTTATCGACATCCACATGAATGTTAAAGTCACCCACTATAATTACCTTGTCCGTTTTAAGGACCAAACTCGTTAAGAACTGTGAAAATTCACATAAAAATTCAGAATAAGGACCTGGGGCCCTGTACACTATTACAAAGAGAACCGGCTGGATTATTTTCCAGGTTGGTTGTGAAAGACTGAAAGTCAGACTTTCAAATGAGTTATAATCCAGTTTAGGTTTAAGGTTTATTAAAAGGCAGGAGTCATAAATAGCTGCCACTCCACCCCCTCGGCCTGTGCCTCGGGGGATATGAGTATTAACATGACTTGGAGGAGTCGCTTCATTTAAGCTAAAGTACTCCCCATCCGATAGCCATGTTTCAGTAAGACAGAAAATATCAACATGGTTGTCAGATATTAGTTCATTTACTAAAACAGCTTTAGAGCACAGAGATCTAATATTCAAAAGACCCCCTTTAATTCTCCTAGTTTGTTGCACAGTTGTATTGTTACATTTAACTTTGATTAAGTTATTAAATATAACTCCTCGGTTGTTTACCTTTAACTTAAATAACGGTGTCCGTGGGGCAGAAACAGTTTCTATAGAGTTAATTACGCTGAGTGACTGCTCGGAATGAAGCGCAGAGAAGTGTGTAAGACTGCGACTCTGCTTCCTGGTCTGAACTCTGGGTCATGGATTAAGTCCATTAAGAAACTGGGTCAGGTTCTTAGAAATGAGTTGAGCTCCATCCAAAGTTGGATGGATGCCGTCCCTCCTAATCAGACCAGGCACTCCCCAAAACGTTTTCCAGTGATCAACGAAGCCCACATTATTTACTGGGCACCACCTCGACAACCAGCGGCGGAATGACGACATGCGGCTATACATGTCGTCACTGATCAAGTTTGGGAGGGGGCCAGAGAAAACTACGGTGTCCGACATTGTTTTAGCGTATGTACACACCGATTCCACGTTAACTTTTGTGACTTCCGAGTGGCGTAACCGGGAGTCATTACCGCCGACATGTATTACAATCTTACTGTATTTACGTTTATCCTTAGCCAGCAGTTTAAGATAAGACTCAATGTCGCCCGCTCTGGCCCCGGGGATACAAGTGACTATGGCCCCTGGTTTCGCTAACTTCACGTTCCTCAGAATGGAGCTACCTATAACCAGAGTTGGCTTCTCAGCGGGTGTGTCGCTGAGTGGGGAGAAGCGGTTTGAAACGTGAAGTGGTTGGTGGTTAACCGTGTGCTTCGACTTAGACTTATGCTTATTCCGGACAGTCACCCAGCCTCCCGGCCGCTCGGGGGTTGCCGGGGGACGGTTAGCATGAGCAAACGATACGTCTATGTGGTCCGCACCGACTATAGGAGATGGCTGGTTAACAGCGGCTACCTCCATGGTGCGGAGCCGTGCTTCTAACTCACTAAGCCTCGCCTCCAAGCGATCAAATATACTGCACTTCTTACATGTACCATTATCCGTAAGGGAGGCAGAGGAATAGCTAAACATGTGACACACCGAGCAAGAGAGAGCAGGGGAGGTAGGGAGGGAAGACATCACAATGTTAGCTGCTAAGCTAATGCTAAAAGAGGTAGCGCTAACGCTAAACAACGTCTAAGCAACTATTCGTTTAAACGACAAAGTGCTGGACGGTGAGGCGTTTAACAACGTCTCACGTAGATAATTCGCCGCTTGTACTGACAATATCACGACAGAATCAACTTGGTATCGCTAGAGCTCTGAAAAAGTTCAAGACATCAAACACGCTGTCGACAGGAAGTGACGCAACAGACTCACCGCCGTCCACAGGCTGATGTGAATCAGCATTCGGCAGCAGTAGTAGCGCTGCTCGCTATCACATTCAATTAGAGAACTCATGAATTCACATATTTTGATTTTTGTAAATAGTCCCATCCAGTTTATGCAGTATATTTATATAACCAATAGATTGGTCAGAGGCCAGAATCAGGTACATGTTAGTGCTCCTGGAGCTGGAAGATTTTGGGACAACATGAAGGGTCATCAGAGTCAAGGACAGTTGAATGATTAAATTCTGCTTAAATGTGGCAAATGATATCATTTTAACACAACTAAACAACATCTAAATTAACAAGCATCCGTTTAGTGTGTGAGTATTAGTATGATGTCAGCAAATGTGGTCAATGCCATCCAGCTGCCTCATTAACAAATCATAAAATGTGCATGCACATGTGTGGGTGTGAGACATTGTTCAGATAGTTAGTTGAAATAAAAGATGAAAGACTTGGCCAGCTGATCAGCTGTGAACAGTTACAGACACATACACACAGCTATATGCCATTATGTTTACAAAAAGTACGGTTTCTGCAGTATTTAGAGGGTTTGAGTGAAGGACTGCCAGTGTTTCAGATGGTGTGCCAGAAAAAGAATTTCTGCAATTCTCAATTTCCTAAAATCTATGAATAATTTATTTTCCAGATGGGACAATAAAGGAGTAATGAAGAGATGGCTTGATGAATAATGATGTCATGGATTTAGACACTGATAGGCTTCAAAAAGTAGAAGCTGTATTGTTTTACATTACATTAGTTATCAAAATATGACTTTGTAGTTATTACTAAGTCACACTGACTAGCAGGGGGAAAAAACTAATTTTCTTCAGTTACTGTCAGATGACTTAAAACACCTGCAGTGTCAAAAACTCCAATGAGCCGGAGAAAATGTGCACACAACGGTGCATGTGTAACATTTCCTGAGCAAAGCAAGAAGCTAACAAAGAAAATTGCATGCCAAACCGCTAGCCAAGACAAAGCGGACGACGCTGATATAAGTATCATTTATCTTAGGCAAACCTTGCCAAAACCCTAGCAAAAAAAACACCAAGCATATGAATCATAAATGAAAAGACTCTTTTTTTGTGACAAACGTGCAGCCGCTGTTGTATGCGCAACACAAGCAACTTCAGCGCTTCCTGCGCAGGTTTTAGAGGTTGGGGGGGTAGAGGTTTCAGCCAATCCTCACTCTCTCTTGCTGCTGCAAGATGGCGCCGCAGATGACTGCCACGGTGTTTCGGTGCCCTTATTTTTTTGTTGTTTTTGTTAATTGTTGGAATGCATTGATGCATTCCAAGTATTGTTCTTCGAATCTTTATTCAACATCATCTTCTATTTCTTCCGTGGCACGTTTCAACTCTTCAATGTTCAGCTCCTTCAGGAAAGGGGTGCTATGACTTTTCAGCTCTTATAATTGAATTTATTTTATTTAAAATCCTCAACTTTTTTTAAAAGTTTATTTTCAAATCCTCTTCAATTTTCAACTTTTTCTGCTTCGTCAATCTTTCAGATAGAAAAACCATTTAAATTTAAAATTTTGACAGAAGTCTAAACTATTTTTGATATGTACTTATACTTTATTATCACTAATTATGTTTCATTAGTTTTTCAGTCCTCTTCTGTGTTTTACATGGGTTTTTATGTATGGAGCTAGAGGGCATCTTTGCAATGTTCTGGAAATTTAGAGTGAAAGCAGTGTCAGAATCCAGTAAAAAAATATAGCTGATTATACTAGCAGAGATGCCACAACGGGGCAGGCAACCCAGGCAATTGCCTAGGGCCCCGAGCTGAAGGGCTTCCCGAGGGACGGCTGACGTCAATGACAAAATAATGGAACTGCTCTGCAACGAAATATCATGACTCTGGGGGACCCCATTGTCCTTCATGCCTAGGGGGTCTAGAAACTAGAATACTAGTACTACTAATAACACTTACTTTTTGTTTTTCTACTGCTTTTACACTAAAATTTACTTTTTCTACTGCTGCTACCACTAGTACCACAATTACAACAAATACTACTACTTATTTTACTACAAAAAATACATTTTTTATTTCTCAGCTTTTATTAAGCTCCTCGTTACGACTAGTCGTAGAGGAACCTATTGTATTTCAAGGAATTATTATTCTCACGGGCCTTTATCATATTCAAGAAGTTTGGCATGGATATCTGGACTGTTTTTTGATAGTGAGACACAAAATATATATTTTGATAATTTTTGGGTCTCACATTTGGGTATAAAGAAATGTCTCTATAGCGCCCTCTAACATTTTTATTTTTTCAGATATGAGCTTCTCCCAATTCTGTGTTTTTTTTCTCCAATTCTTTAAAATTACTTTCAGCTTTTCTTATTTCTGTTTTTTCAGCAGTTTTTAAATTCATTTCAGCTTCTCCTCGTTCCACCTGAAGACAATTCTGTATTTTAAGCAATGTTTGGAAATTAATTTCAGCTTTTAGCATTCCAACGCATTTTCAGCAGGAAATGCATTTTCTGATTTTTTTTTCCTGTTGCGATTCCCGAAGCTCTTTTACCAGAGATGAGCTCCAGTGGAGTTATTTCCAACTTTTCTTCTTTCCTCTGTAGAATTACTGAACATTCTAGTCAAACGTGTGCTCACCTTAACTCACGCGGTGAGACGCTGGAGAAGAAAACGGGCCGGCTCGTTAGTGCGACTCCGCAAGCGTGGTTCTCGTACACCGCTGCCAGGCATCTTTCTCTCCAACATGCGCTTACTGTGCAACAAACTGGACGAACTTCAGCTGCAGGTAAGAAGAGATAGAGACTTTTCGTCATCCTCTGTTTTGTGCTTCATGGAGACCTGGCTCTGTGGATCGATACCAGACTCAGCGCTCCATCTGGCGGGCTTCCAGCTGGTCAGAGTGGACTGCGACACGGAGCTCTCCGGCAAGACAAAGGGTGGAGGAATCTGCTTCTACTTCAACAATGGCTGGTGCAACTGGGGGGGTGCAACGACTTTGTCAACAACTTTTTCAACAAGGCACAGCGGACACTTGCTGACCAGATACGGCGTGTGGAGCGGACCAACCCAGACTCCTTAGTTATTGTCCTTGGGGGCTTAACAAAGAAAACCTCAGCCATGCTGCTGAACTGCTGCTGAACTGGGTAAAGCAAATCTACAAACATCTCTGAAATCCCTTCCTTTTATACAACAACATTTTACATGAGCCATCTGGCAGAAGATCTTAAATCTTGTAAGTGCAAACTTGAAAGATCTTGTAAAAATTTGGGACTGTTCCTGTACCACAGTTTGTTGGGCCAAGACCTAGGACAAAATGGCTGGTGGGAAGGGGAACAAAGATAAAGTGGAAAAAGACAGTGATCAAAGTGTATCAATGGCACAAGTGCAAGAACTCCTTGAACAACAAAAAGCTTTTTACAAAGAACTTTTACAGCAGCAAGAAAGCAATTTCAAAGCATTTGTCTGCACTATTATGGATACATCCAGTAAAAGAATTGGTGAACTGCAAGACCTAAGAACAAGTCTGCAATTCACGCAAAAGGAGGTGGATGAATTGAAATCTACATGTAAAGGAACTCAATCAATCTGCAAATCACAAGAATCAGATATTGAGCGACTGGCAGAATCCATGTTGATACTGGATGCTAAATCTGACTCCCTGGACAGTCAGGCAAGGAGAGCCAACTTAATTATGGATGGCATTCCTGAGGCAGAAAAGGAAAACAACTTGGTCTCAGAGGAAAAAGTTCTGAAAATTATCGAAGAGAAACTCAACCTGGACCCTAAGATAATTGGAGTGGAACAGGCAATGCGTGTCGGAAAGGTGAACATCTCCAGCGATGGCACTCAAGGCAGACCACGACCAGTCATTGTGAGATTCCATAGAATAAAGGACAGAGACACGGTGCTGAGGAATGCAAGAAAATTGAAGGGGACGAGTATCTTCATAAATGAGGACTATCCAGAGACTGTGAGACAGAAAAGGAAGGAACTTCTGCCGAAAATGAAAGAAGCCAGAGAGCGGGGGGACTATGCCTTTCTGAGGTATGACAAACTCATCATTCGGCAGGGCGAGAGAAAAAATTATTTTACAGTTCAATAATGGGACATGAAATGGTAAAACATCAAACAGTGACATTATCTTTTCTAATAATAATGGATGTTGTGTTCTTGTGGAGATGTTTTCCCCTGCAGTGGATTTCTATCTGGTGTTGCATTTTCCTAAGGTCTCCGTATCATTGTTGCATTTTTCGCACAAACCTTTTTGTGGTTATGGGGACAAAACCAGACTGTGAGGCTCGTAGGCGTGAGTTGTGGTTTTGGTGTAAGAGTGACCGTGTGAAAGGATGGATGACAGGGTGTGTGACTGAGGGTGAGTGTCCATATGACATATTAGTGATACTATATGTGGCAAGAAAAGGGTGTGTAAGAATACAACTGAGAATACTGGGGGAGTGTTCATATGACATTTGGGAGGTTACAGTAAACGATGGTGCAAGACTTCAACTGACACCATGCTTGACTTAGATTCAGACACAGATCCAGAGAGTAAGTACTTCAAGAATGGGAGAAATTGTGACTACTACACGGAAAATCAGTTCAACGAAAAGTTTGGGTCAGAACACAATATAAAGATAATACACTTCAATAGTAGAAGCCTTTACGCTAATTTTTACAAGATTAAAGACTACCTAGACCAGTTCACCTCACCGTTCAGTGTAATCGCAATCTCGGAGACCTGGATTAGTCTGGAGAAAGGGGTGGAATTTGAGTTGGATGGTTATAATCTGAATTATGTAAACAGAGGCAACAAAAGGGGAGGGGGAGTTGCACTTTATGTTGATAGAAGACTTAAGTACAAGATTGTTGAAAGTATGACGGCTGCAATTGATGATATATGTGAATGTATTACTATTGAAATTGATATGGGGAAAAGGAAGAATATCATTGTCAGCTGTGCATACCGGGCTCCCAACAATAGCATAGAGAAGTTCAAGGAGTTGATGGAGAGTATGGCTACAAACACCGAGCAAAAGGTAACTTTTCTCTGTGGCGATTACAACATCGATCTTCTGAATCCTAACAAACTAACACCGATAGAGGAATTCATGGATGCAATGTACAGCAGAAGCTTGTATCCTACTATTACTAAACCTAGTCGAATTACATTTCACTCTGCAACACTTATAGATAATATTTTTACTAATAACCTAATAGATAATATAGAAAGTGGATTATTATTAAATGATATTAGTGACCATCTGCCGGTGTTTGCAATCTACAGCGGTGCACCTAGGTTGGCTGAAAGGAATGAAATGATAGAAAGGAGATTAAGAACGGTTGACAATCTAAACAAGTTCAGAAATGAATTAAGTGCACAAAACTGGAGAAAGGTTTATGAGGCAGAGGAGGTTGATTATGCTTATGATTCCTTCCTGCAAACTTTTCTGATGTTATATGACAGATGCTGTCCAATTCAGCAAAGCAGAAAACGAGCAAATCGCTCAGATAAACCTTGGCTTACAAAGGGTTTGTTGAACGCCTGTAAAAAGAAGAACTTCTTATATAAAGAGTTTATCAAGAATAGAAATAAGGAGAAAGAAATGAAGTATAAAAGATATAAAAATAAATTAACTGATATTATGCGAAATTGTAAAAAGGATTATTATTGTAAACTACTAGATAAAAATAAAAATAATATAAAGGAGACATGGAAGATCTTAAATTCAATTATAAGAAATCAATCGACCAGCTCTGGATTGCCAGAAGAAATTCTAGATAATGATAAGATTATTAATGACAAAAAGGAGATGGTAGAAGGCTTCAATAAATTCTTTGTAAATGTGGGCCCTAAACTAGAAGAGCAGATAAACCTTCCGCAAGGGGGGTGTGTAGCGCATTATTTGGGCAAGAGGAACCCAGATACTATCTTTCTGAAGGACACCGATAAAAATGAAATTATTGCCATAGTTAATAAATTCAAAAAAAAAACATCAAGAGACTGGAATGGTATTGATATGACAATAGTAAAAGAGGTTATTATTAATATAGCAGATCCCCTAGCACATATTTGTAATGTTTCACTTCAAACGGGCTTCTTTCCAACCAAAATGAAAACTGCTGAGGTAATTCCGATTTTCAAAGAAGGTGAAAAAAACCCTTACAATAACTACAGACCAGTCTCCCTGCTTTCCCAGTTTTCCAAAATTTTGGAAAAAATATTTGCTACAAGGATGGACAGTTTCATAGATAAACATGGATTACTCATAGATAGTCAATATGGTTTTAGGCCAAACCGATCAACATCGTTGGCACTCATGGAATTGGTAGAAGAAATGACAAGCACAATAGATAACAAAAAGATGGCAATAGGGGTCTTCATAGACCTGAAGAAGGCATTTGACACAATAAACCATGATATACTGCTACACAAACTGGAAAGCTATGGGATCAGAGGGGTTGGACTAAATTGGGTACAAAGATACATAGGACAAAGAAAACAGTTTGTACAGATAGGGGATAAGAAGTCCACCTTAAGAAATATTACCTGTGGTGTGCCGCAAGGATCAATACTGGGTCCAAAACTATTTATTATTTATATAAATGACATAAGTAATGCATCCAGGATCCTGAAAAATGTTATTTTTGCAGATGACACAAATGTATTCTGTGAAGGAGGGAACCTCGAACAGTTGTTGGAGGCGGTCTCGACTGAGTTAACCAAGTTGAAATTGTGGTTTGATATAAATAGATTATCACTTAATGTAAAGAAAACCAAATTTATGGTCTTTGGTAAAAGTAACACACAAGCAAACACACACATTGAACTAAAGATCGATAATATAAAAATCGAAAGGGTGTTTGAATACTCCTTTCTAGGTGTAATGATAGACCACAAGCTTAGCTGGAGGCCACAGGTCACTCGTGTACACTCAAAATTGGCACGATGTGTAGGGATACTAGTCAGAGTCAGACATATATTGAATATACAATCACTGCATACACTGTACTGTACACTGTTTGCCCCCTATTTGAGTTACTGTGTGGAAGTGTGGGGTAATACCTACAAAAGCACCCTACAGGCAATATGCACAATTCAAAAAAAAGCAATACGGATAGTTAATAAGGTGGGGTACTATGAACACACAAACACATTATTTCTGAAATTAAATATATTAAAATTTATGGACTTAAAAGATTTTAAAACGTTACAGATTGTATTTAAAGCAACAAACAGCCTACTCTCAGGAAACCTTCAAAGTTTGTTTAGCGACAGACTAGGAGACTATAATTTAAGAGGGAGACTGAAACTGAGGCAACCAAAGGTGCACTCTACACTCAAAAGCAGGTGCATATCGGTCTGTGGGGTGAAGTTGTGGAACAACTTACCAGATAAGATCAGAGATTGTAAACATATTGCACAGTTCAAAAAACATCTTAAATTATACACATTAGCCAAATATGAGACCTGTGAAAATATTCAGTGACGGAAATTTAAATTGTTTTTATTTGTGAGTGTGAGTATGCGTGCGTGTGTGAGGGTGAGAGAGTGTGTGTGAGAGAGTGTGTGTATGTATGTATGTATGATATTAATCTCCAAATATATACAAATTGAGAATATGGATAAGATAGGGGTGGGTATCTATAAGCTTTTGCTTCTCTCTACTCCTTTTCTTGAACAAAAGGTGACTTTTCTAATTTTGTGGTCTATGTCTATGTTGATTTTTAAATAAATTTAAATATTATTATTTTATTTTTTTAAATGTCTACATGTTCAAGAAATAAAATGCTTCAAATCAAATCAAATCAAATGAACTTCCTAAGTTCAAACAGTTTATTAAATGCCCGATCAGAAAGGAGAAAATACTGGATCACTGCTACACTACAGTAGGCAGGGCTTATCACGCCGTCCCTCGTGCTGTGCTGGGTCACTCCGACCACGTCATGGTCCACCTGATTCCTGCATACAGGCAGAAACTAAAGCTCTGCAAACCAGTGGTGAGGAAATCCAAGAAGTGGACCAGCGAGGTGCTAGAGGATCTTCGGGCGTGTTTGGACTGCACAGACAGGGATGTTTTCAGGACTGCTTCTGACAATCTGGATGACTTCACAGAGGCTGTAACTTCCTACATTGGCTTCTGTGAGGACAGCTGTGTACCATCATGCACCAGGGTGAGTTATAACAACGACAAACCCTGGTTCACAGCGGAACTCAGAAAACTATGACTGGAGAAGGATCTGGTATTTAGGAGTGGTGACAAAGACTTGTACACAGAGTCAAAATACAGGTTTAGCAAGGCGGTGAGAGAAGCTAAACGACTGTACTCTGAGAAACTTCAACGGTTCTCAGCTAATCACTTCAGTTTGGAGAGGCTTCGAAACACCTCACAAACTACAAGCCGAAAACCCCCCATTCCATGAATGATCTCCGCCTGGCAGACGAGCTGAATGAGTTCTACTGCAGATTTGAAAGACAATGTCCTGAAACACCCTGCTATCTCTGACAGGTTTACAAACAGATATACAGCAACTACTTTTGACCTAGCGAACTAGTAACGCATCAGTCAGCTTTTTAGGCGAGAACTCCTTGAAAGGTTTTGCTTTGAACAAATGTAGCCCTGTAACGGTTATGACAACAACAGCACCTAACATTACATTACATGTCATTTAGCTGACGCTTTTATCCAAAATGACTTACAAAAAGTGCATTTCCACATAGAGACACAAACTCAGAAGAACAAGTAACAAGAAAGTACAATTTTCATCAAGTAAGCAGTTTCAAAACACGTTATAGAAAGGGCCATTGTAAGTACAATTTAAGTGCTACCATTTTTTAGTGCTACGGTTTGCTAGCGTTTTAGTCAAGGTAGAGTCTAAAGAGGTGTGTCTTGAGTTTTCGACGGAAGATGTAGAGGCTCTCTGCAGTCCTGATGTCATCAGAGAGCTCATTCCACCATCTGGGAGCCAGGACAGCAAAGAGTCGCGATCTCGCCGAGTGCTTTTCTCTTGGAGATCGGTGTGTGCGGGTTGCGATGTAGGGTTTCACCATGTCCTGGATGAAACTGGTCCCGATCCATTCACAGCATGGTACGTCAGTACCAATGTTTTGAACTGGATGCGGGCAGCCACTGGTAACCAAGGAAGAGAACGGAGAAGTGGTGTGGTGTCGGAGTATTTCGGAAGGTTGAAGACCAGTCGAGCTGCTGCATTCTGGATGAGCTGCAGTGGTCGAATGGCGGTAGCAGGGAGACCTGCCAGGAGAGAGTTACAGTAGTCAAGGCGGGAGATGACAAGAGCCTGAATCAGTACCTGTGCCGCCTTCTGCGTGAGAAAATTAAATTATCACAGCTTTCTTTGCAGTCTAACGATTCTTTGGAACACCACAAAACAGAAATGTAACCTTTTCCCCACAAATAAAAGTAAGCATTTGTATACAGTAAACAAATTGACATGTTATAAATAAAATAGAACATGATCAGCTTCTGGAGCACTTCAAAAGTGAAATGAAGTGGTTTTGGATAAGAGTGTTTGAGAGAATATATCAACCTTAGAAGCACTGCACAAGCTTATGCAACAGAAGTTATTAGAAGCAAAACCTTCACGCTCCCAATAACAATTTCTTCAGGGGGCAGTTCTTCCCCCTCTTTCCAAATGACAAACACTGCCATAGTGATGTGTAAATTATGTCCGGAAGCACAGTGTTGTACAACTACATGTAATTATGACCAATTCAAAGTTCACTTTCAACAAAACCAAAATACAGACGTTGATAGGTTTAGTACCATTATAACCTCTTTCAGCTGAGCAGTGCAGGCCATCTGTCCTTGAAGTCCTTAATGCTGGGTTCTTGGTTTACCACCTCCTATCTTCTGTAGTAAGCCATTTTGTCAGTTTGTAGTGCTTGAGCACTTCAGATCTTCCTGTAAACTCTTCTCCACAGTCCATGCATCTCCACATGAAGCGTAACCCTGGGAAAACAAATACATGGCATCAGGGGCGGATGGTGTATAGGGGTGATTTGGGCAACGCCCCACCAACTGGGAGAAAGAGGGGGGGGGTTCAACAAATTCTATCACAGCAAAAGTAGTTTTCAGTGTTCTAGACATATTATCTGTTTTCATATTGTCCAATCAGATTAGTCAGATTCAGGTCACATTTCAAATGGTCGCGCGCGCCCGCCGCGAGTCCCGCCTCTCTAAGGGGCGAATTCATTGACGTGGAAAATTGCCCAAGCATTCTCCCGTTGACTCTCATGTTAAAACATTTTTTCCGAAAATCGAGCCTTCAATGCATTTTCAATGGGGATATGGGGCTCGCACTTACGTGCTTGTGTCATACGTAACTGAGCAAAGAGAGCGAGGGGGGTGGGGATATTACCAACACCAGTGTTGAGCCTGAACGCGCTCATTGAACAATAGTTCATGAACTCGTTCATATTTTGGGCGAATGTGAACTGAACATACTGTATTAATGCCCAATGAACGTTACTGTGAACTCGTTCATTCTGGTGTCTGTGAACGGCACGTTCTTTCAGGTTAACATCGTTCAAATAGGGTGCCAGATTTCTATAGAAAATACACCGTAAACACGCCTTAATAAGTTAAGCGGGGCAAAAAAAACAATCTGGCAACACCAGCCACCAGTGTCGCAACGCCGCTTGCGTCATCAAAAAAAAAGATGCATGGAGGCAACAGCTGCGTGTAGCAAAGAGGCGGCGTATAATAATTTAAAAGAGTTTTATGAAGTTACTGACAAGGTCGGTGAGGATGGGATGAATCTGACCTTTCTTTGCAAACATTTGCACCTTAATGATTACTGTCATGTTTTTCTTTTAAGAATTCCTTATTTAAAAAGGACCATACAAGCAGCATGTATTTGAGAATGTACTGTAGGGGTGAACGCTGCAGCTGCTGCTAGTGTAGAGTGAATGGACAGCAACATTAAAGCAATAAAGGGGAAAGCTGTCCCCTCAATGCTAATGTAAACCCTGGTTGGATAAGGATTCAAAATTGGATATGAATATTAAATCTGATGCATAGTTTCAGTGTTAAAACTGATAAAATTATTGCTGTCTGTGGTTCTATATGGGCTGTGGCAATAATTTTGAAAAATAATAGCTTGCAGCAAGATATGGAAAAAAAGAACTGAACTAGTTGGAACTATAACAACCCCCATGAAAGCTTTTTAATGACTTACATATCACACAAATTATGACACACACAAACACATAAGTTACAAATGGTCATAAACCCTCCCCTCAATTATTGCACACCGCCTTTTATTTCAATATGTCTTTTCAAAGTCTCCATGAGAGCTGATCCAATCTTGTAGTCAACTAGTGGATAAGCATCAAGGACTTCACTGGGTGCCACGAGCGTGAATTTTCTTGTGGGTGATGAACTGATTTCAAAGGCTCTATAATGCCTCTGCCTGTGCTCCAGGATTTTGCTTTCCAAAAAAGCTAGTGAGTCATCACTATGTATGGGGGTAACAACAAGCTCAGTGATGTCCTTTAGATCCATGAGGATGAGCCATGCAGGCACAGGTACACGTGACCCCACCAAAAAAGGCAAAAACCTGAGCCAACTCCAATTTTCACGGGTGTTTCCGCACACTGTTTTTCTGCTAGGGAAATTCTGTAACACAACATGATGTTTGTTTGTCCTGTCAGCCCATTTGTAGGAAAACTTAAAAATAGCAGTTTTCAGATCAGCTAATGTGAAGTATTTGTTTGAAATGAGAACTGTCAAGCAACAAGTAAGCTCTACTGGGATTATACCCTCAAATACATCAAGGGCAAGATCCGGAGGATAACCAAAGATTACATGAAAATGAGATGGATTTGTTGTAAAGACAGATTCCCTTTTCACTCCAAAACAACTTGTCGCTATATCTTTGACTTGTCTGACATGGGTCTGATGTAGCTCCTTGGTTCTCAGACTAAAAGCACCAGATGGAACAGAATGTAGATGAATTTCACTGCTTCTTCCTGTGCAAAATCTGCAATAGTATTCCACTGAAAAACTGCAGAAATTCTGCAACACTGAGCTTCCAGGTTGTCAGCCACTACACTGAATACTGTACCTTGAAGTGACTCTCCTAACACTGGGACATAAACATCAAGCTCCTCAAGATTTTTTAGATCTTGTATAAGAGGTTCAAAGATTTTTCAGAACCATAGGTGTTCGCATCATCGGTCTTGCACAATTCTGACAAGTAGATGAGAAAGCGAAATGATACCCCGTGGGCAAGTTCGCCAATACCAAATAAACAGCACAAAGCTTATGCTTCTTTCGTGAGGTGCCAAGTGGGTTTCAAACTCATCAACATAAAAATTTAGGATGATCCTTGGCTTTTCTCTGGCAAAGAAAGGATTTTCCTTGAATAGCGGGCCGTCCTTTGAGGATGTGTACTGATGTGTCACACCAGAATTTGTGCCTTGCTGTCTTTGATGACCCTCAACAACTTTTGTAATGATATCCCCTCTACTTAACAGCTGCTGTAAGGACTTCAATTGTTGAGTTGAGCTGCAGGCCTAGCCCCTCTCTGGCTGAGAGGCAGGTTTAGGTGTGTCTCCCAGGCTGGAAGCGGAGAATTGAATGCACCAGGTGGAGATGATCTGGAGATCAGGGTCGGTTGGAGGCACTCACTCACAGGATGGTGAAGAGGGAGCAGTGTGAGAAAGCGACGATTGCTTCCAATTCATTCGCAGATAATATCCAGATAAACTACTTGTGGTTTAAAATCAGCTACTGTGTGATGATGTTTTCGTTTTTTGGGTGATTAAAAAGTACAATCAATGTTTGTCTTGAAGTCACATCCTGAAAACATGCAAATGTCTCTCGTTTTGTTTAAGATGTCTATTTATATGAGAAAAATAATCCTTCTTTGATGCTAAATCAGTACAACTACGAATGTGACAACTGAATATAGCTTCTTTTTTGTAAGAGACACCTGTGGTGTGGATTTTACTTGGGTGGACAATAAGGGTATTCCACGTCTTAAATCTGCATGGACAGTGCTGGTATGTACATGGATTGCGAGAACTACGTCCAAAATGTGGATGCTTTAACTTGTAGTGATGTGAAAGCTTCGACCTACTTGGTACAGTTTCTGTGCACCCCTTTACAGTTCCATATTCCTTGGACCTAATCCTGCAACATACATCAAGATCATTAGACATATCATTCATCCCCAAAATGCCAGTTAGAACAAAAAGGCTCACTGCACCTACCAAAATTCTATACATGGTGGAAATATGCGATCATTTCCAAATAAATCCATAGGACTTTAAACACAAGGACAAACGCTTGCTTGTTTAGACCAGCGATATTTGGCAGAATAAAGCATGTCAAGATTTTCAATTATAACCAAATAGGAAAAATACAAATAAGATTTTATTAATATCTCACATTCTATTTAATGCTCTGGGACTGAGCCATTTTCAACTTTCAACTTTAACATTTGGGCTTATAAACAATACTTAATGTATATGGAACACCATGTGTTTGGTGCCTATAGATTCAGGAGAACCTATGATATGCATGCATGTAATGTGCTTATAAAGGAATGCACTACAATACACTAAAAAATTTAATGAAGTAGATTTATCATATTTTACTCTAAATCACCCCTCAAACAGTACTACTGAGTTTTAAATGAAAATATTTTTCAATCCCTTTGCCTGACATAAATGTGCAGTTTTTCAACCAAATATGTGAAGGACAATAAAATAATGCCATTTCAATAGAAAAGGTCTCATGCAATTTCGCCTCATTTTCCTCAGACGTGCAACTATTCTGTCACTCTGCTCTGTGTGCTCCTGCACTCTGTTCTACGCACATAGCTCTGTTGTCCCTCCCCCACAAGACCCCAGAGTCCTTTTATTGGCTAGAATACGTCATAGATATCCTATCTGTCCCCATGGGGTTAGAATGTATCTCAAGGCGAAAGAAGATGCACATTTAGGGCTTAAATAAATGTGAGAGTACCTACCCATTATAGAGCCTTTGAAACTGTGAAAGAAATTATTCAGTCAGGTGTTTCAATAAATTAAAAAAACCACACACAATCCTAAACATGTCATAACTTCATATGTGTTCTTATTTCTCTCCTCCTCCACCTCTGCACCAGTCACAGTCTGGTGCAGAGTTGAAGTTTGATTAAATTCACTCAACACAGCCGGCAAGCTGCTACTCTCATCGGCTGTAGCATTGTGTGCAAAACAAGAAACTAGTTAGTTCAACATTCAACAACAACAAACAGAATATAAATGTGTTGCTTTTACTAACTCTACTTTCGTAAAATCAAAGACCCAGTATTTTCTTCTTTTTCAGTGCATATACCATTCTTCCTCTTTTATATAAGTTTCTGTCTGTACATCTTTTTCACAAAAAACGGAAATGCGTAATCAATGTGGAAGTAGACTTCCTGTCAAGCGTCGACACATCAGGAGAGTCTTCACAACTTCGCTCACAGATTTCCCTACAATTACATTTGCTGATGTTACCAGACTGGTGGAGGAAAACTCTATCACAAAAAAGAACAAAATAAATAAATGGTACCCATTTTTCATGAGGAATTCGTCCATCAGTACCAAGATTACTCAAGTGAGAGCGATCAGGCTAACTGTTAGCTACTGATCTGCTAACTAGAATGACAAATCATTAGCGTGTCCACTTCGACATGATGTGTGTAGAGGATATAGAATACCTCACTAAAGCATTATAGTCCTTTTAATGAAGCATTGTGGTATCAATATGTTCTGTATGGTTGTCCAAGTGAACGTCTTGTGTGTAGCGACAATATTGTTAAAGCCGAGTCAACAGCTGCCGTTTTTGGCACAGCTCAAACACAGGCTCCCTTTTTCCTTTAGGGGTGAAATCATTCCAAGGAAAAGGGCTAGGGACAGCCTCTGGTTTCAAGCGGCAAACAGTGATCCCTAAAAAGTAGTCGGCTGAGGTAAAGGGTCTGCTGCAGACACAAGTGTTCCCATAGATATATGAGTGCTCACCTTTTTAATGTTAAAATTTGGTCCTTCATTCCACCGGATAGCCTGAATGCATTTTCGTCGAACATCACCATCAACAGGGAAGGAATGAAACGACAGATTTGGCTGCTTTTGGGAATAACAATAACAGCCCGGTACGCTATAATATCTCTTTCTTGTTGCTTGTCTCCCATTGCCCTAACCAGACAGGAAGAAGATTACCTCAACAATTGCATATTTACGGTAACAAATCGGGAAGTTGTGAAAAAGGGTCTCTAACAACCATATATTTGCCACCTTCTTTTTTCATCTCGTAGAAGGAGTTAACCTCTTTTATATAGTTTGGAGCCACAATGACGTGGCAGTTCTTCAGGGATGAAAAATATCCACCAGCCTATAATATACGGTGAAACAGTATAGTTTGGCATTTCGACACTGTATAAAGTGCTTATATATACATTTACATGAGCCTGTGCGACCGGGCTATAATAAGTTTGGATGGAGCAGGATGCCAGGCAGTGCCCGTCAAAGGGTCTAATGTGGCGGTGGTTTCATGGTGGTTGGCACAGATTAGCAGGAAGAGGGTGAAGGGAATGATATAAAAAAAGAGGGAGTAAGGGGGAGAAAAGGGCGTCGAGGAACCGGTGAGTTTGTATGAGAGGGAAAGAGCAGGCTAAAGAAAAGGAGGTATAGTTACAGAGACAGACCACAGGCTTCAAACAGTGGTGGATATATGAATTCTTTCCTTGTCCCTCTCTGTGTTTGTCTTCACTTCATCTCCCCCTTCCTTCTCTCTCTGGGTGAAGGACCCATTATGTGGGGACGCTGCCCACCCTCACTCTCCACTTTCATTCCGTCTTTCATCCTTACTTTTCTTTTTGGTGAGGAGAGAGGGGGCAACAAAAACAGTCATACTTCCCTGAATCTCATCTTTTATTAATCAGACCTCAAAGGCGTGTCAGTGGTAACAGTGACGCATGCTGCTTTGTCAGTTTAAAACATGCCTATAGTGAACACAAAGAGCAAGGACATGCAATGGATCGCTGACAAATGCTGTTTCACATTTTCTATGCACAAAACCGGCCATCACAAAAAACACTTGATGGTGCTTGAGTATGTGTCAAAGAAAGATACAGAAAAAGAATTGGAAAAAGGAATTAGCAAGAAAGATTACCTGACTGCACCATACACACACTTTCTCCCTGTCATACATAAAGCCTCTCTATTATTTTTCCTATACCTTAAACACATACACAACAGGTCACAGGCACAATGTAGCGGATATTCTGGGTGGTGTTATTCCAGGTGTGGAGTCATTGAGGTCTCCATGCTGTGACCCTGTTATCCTGGGAAGAGGGAGAGTATTAGAGGCATGCCGGGAGAGGAAGAGACTCTACATCAAAAACAGATTTTTCCTCAAGGCTGTATCACTGCAGCTATGGACACAAATAAAGGGATGTTCACGGATACCCATTCATGTTTCTAGACATGCATATGTGCGAAGATTTGAATGTGATTTTGTGTATGATCCTTATTGAAGGGCTTCATCAAACATTAAGAGTTAAAGGTTGACCATTAAGCCTTTAGCCTTCATGAAAAAGTGGGGCCATGGTTAAATATTTTTCAGTATAATAAATAAAATGAATTGCTATAGAACTTGATAATGTCAAGAGTAGCTTCTTTTTTGAATTGATAGAAATTACAATTTCTCATCTAGAACAATACCTTTTCCTAAGCTTGACATAAAATGCACAATGGGGTCGTTTTAGTTTACTATTTGCATTTGAAAGAGCAACTTCTTTCCTTCCTTATTTTCCGGGTTGAGTAAAAACCAAGAAGATGAGGATAAAGACTAGTTGCGACAGCCCTGTCTCCCTCAAAATCAAATTCCCATGTAAAGAAAACTGCATTGTAATTATGTGTGGAGGAAATAATGTTTTGTTGGCTTTTGATGCAACACAAGTAAGTTCAAATGACTCAACAAATGCATCGTGCACTAATGTTGGTGTCTTTATGAACCAGATAGGTGTTTAAACCTTACTTTTGTTTTGGTTGTGTTTTGTTTACATTGTATTTGTGTTTTTTGTTATATTCTGTATTAATTTATCAATATTAATCACATGTTTCAAGTTGTTTTAATCAGGAAACAGGTTTTCCTTGAAAGTTAATTGAAAGTGCAGTTTAGTTGTATGAAAATGTCATTTGTAGGAGACAGGGTTGGTTCCTAAAGTATAACTAACCACTGACAAATGACCTATGGTGTTTTGCAATGCGCACACATGAATGTGGACCGACCCGTGTGTTTAAAAGTGAATCAGCATATGCTTACTTGGAGTTTGGAAATCTTAAAATACTGGCTAGAAAACATTGAAAATGTACCATGATTATAAAATGTTGTTGATGTATAGATATGCACGTTTTGAACACACTTAAACACATAACATTTCTTAAATAAAGTAATAAGAACTATCAGAAATTGTACTTTCTTGTTACTTGTTCTTCTGAGTTTGTATCTCTATGTGGAAATGCACTTATTGTAAGTCGCTTTGGATAAAAGCGTCAGCTAAATGACATGTAATGTAATAAAACAGTCTTCCTCAAAATCTGTGCTAAATGCTATAGTTTGAGAGGAGAGGGCGGCTCACTCGTCGCTACCTCGCCACCTCCACCCATTTCTCAATTTTAACGACTTGGTTCTTTGATTAAAAAATGCCTAAACGGTTCCAGTTGGACAGAGAAAGAGAAAATAAATGAAAACTCTAACATCTAAAGAATGAAAATAACTGTTGTTCTGCAATTTAAAGAGCCACGTGTTGTGGGGTTGGACTGAGAAGTCAGTTACGAGCTGCAGATGTTTGTATGTTTTTTATGATGATGGTATTTTCCAATTGTGGTGTTTCTACGATGAGCTTTTTACTCGTTAGCGTGTGTGTTAGAGATAGAAAGAGAGGATATTATCCACAGAAAAACCCTGGAGTAGTACTTTAAGCTTAATTAACTAAAGTTGTATTCTGAATTTTTAGCAGCTCATTATACAGCCTAATCACAGGAAACGATAGTTGATGACATATAATGATAGACTACCCACAGATGCACACTCTTACAAACATTAATTAACAAATTCCCTGGCAGTCACACTGGGTAATCAAAACCTCTGCATACACACACTCAGATGAAATCTTCATGTGTTTTCACAGTTTTTGTTAGGAGAACATGTTCTCACCTCTTCTTCACGACATGGAGAAAGTCATAAAAACAGGACCTGCTCGCTTGTTCTCTCCTTTCCTCACAGCCGCTCCACCCTGCCTGTCTTCGAGGCAGTGAGGTAATCAGATTAAATGTTTTGTTGCTGTGTGTAATTCCTTTTACGTCAACTCTCATTTAAAGAAAAATAAAATGATCACACATGGTTTGTAAGGTTGCTAAAGTGCACAGGCTAGGGTCAATCTTGTCAAATTAAGCGGATTCAACCAGAAGGCCATCAATCACTTCGCATATACAAAACGCTCATCACAGGATGCACAGAGTTGACGAGCTGCTTTGACTGCGCTCACTTCTTACCGCCTTTCAGTTCCAAAGGATTCACACATAGATCAAGATGCAGCTATTGTTTACAATACATTTTTGATGTATGTTTTGATAATCCATTTTTACTGTGATTTTCTACAATATGTTAAAGGTTAATGCAATGTTTTACAGCACCTTTTTGACTTTTGTGTATTCATGTGTGTATATACACACAGCTTTAGGCTGTAACTCAGAGATGCAAAGAGTCTGTCTCTCGCTTTCTACAGTATCTATCTCTGTGGGTTTGTCTGTGATTGTGTGTGTGTGAGATGGATTTTCAGCAGGGCAAAAGTTCAACTTGAATAACAGACGCACAGAAGGCTGAAAAAACGGCGTCCCGACAGAACTGGCTCGTAAAATAATTCAATAAATGTCATAGATCCATCAATTTCTATCAAGCGCATCAGTAAATACCACGTTCTCAATGGAAGGTTGACTTTATGAAAGAGAGCAGGGGTCACTTCACTTGGATGACGAGTGACTCTGGGCCAGCATAAGCAGGATATGCTCCTCGGGACCCTGGGGGCCGTGTGCTTTGCAGTGTTGGCAAAGCTGCTGTAGAAATGCAGTTCAAGTTATGACTTTCCCAGTGGAGCCATGCAGTGGATCCAGCAGTTCATGTCTGGGATCCGGGCTGGCAGGAATGGCTGCAAGGTTCTCGGGGGATCCCTGAATGAGGCGGGAGGCAGATGGCTGAAGCAGGGTGCTGCATTTCTTTCTGTAAATTTTGATGTCCCACTGTTGTTTGACTGCACTTCCCCCATAGATCATTAGCCCTGAATCCTGTCCACGGGAATGATCACAATTACACATTAAGACAAAAAAGGCCTACAGCCTACACTAGCACTGCACTATGTAGGTGTCTCTCTCTCTTCTCTCTTCCACTTTCTCTCTTTTTCTCTCTCATATACACACGCACACACTTTTCCCCACCGCTCATGCCACTTCCGCCATAAAAGCCCTGGCAGTGATCCACGTGCCCATTAGCACGCACTAAATAACTGTTAACAATGTATTACCCAGACACCCCCAGCAACAGAATTTCTACCCTACCTTTTAAAGCTCACAGGTTATTATTTTAAAGGTTTTTAATGAACGGCCAAATCCTATCATCAAAGTGACAACATTTATTTTTAAAATGACAGTTAAAAAAATGGCACTGGCGCTGATTGGCTGAAATAAGTCCAAGGCTTTTTTATGATTGGTAGGGCCATGTTCATGGTGGATGTTAATAGATATTCACAGCCTTAGTTGTATTATTATTAATTAAAAGTGATTTTTTTTACATATTCTTTAGATTAAATGTATGTCTCGTCTATACTTGAACAGTACCATTCAAATAGAGTGGTGGATATTTTACACCAAAATAATCGTATTTTTAATTTTTTTTAAATGCCCATACACAGATTAAAAACTGAACAGGTTTTTTTTTAAATAGTTCATCAAATCATATTCAGGTGCTGACAAATTGAGAATCTGAATACTGACAGAGCAGTATCCTTACCCAGCCTGAGCGAAATAAATTAAAGAAATACAAATGTTGCTGCTTTGAAGCGCTCACATCTTAATGCCTTTCACATCCTAAGCAATCACACATGGATCAAAATACTGTTTACAATACATTCTTGATATCTGTTTTATACTGTACATCCATTTTTACTGTGATTTTCTACAGTATGTTGTGGTTAATGCAATGTTTTACAACACCTTTTTGGCTTCTGTGTATTTGTTTTGGGGCCTGAGAAAATGCAAAATGAGAAACTTTTAAACAAGCACTAGACAGTATGTATGATGAACAAATAGACTAGTCAGTTGGATCACACAATAGTTAATTCAAACAAATATCGGAATTTGTTCCTAAAAGGACAGAATAACATTCCTACTGGACAGACTTTATCAGCACGTTTACAGTCTTTTCAAATAACCGATGTTTTCAAACCATACTATCTCTGCTGTAAAAGGAGTTCACAATAGCATATGGGAGTTTTGAAGGATACATGCCAGGCAAATGGTGGCTGTGAATGCCACAACATAAGAAATACTAAACAGGCTGCAAACAGACAAATAATAACCTTACCTTAGTTCTTACAATTGTTTTCCGTGAAATGAAACTGGCAGCTAGTGTAACTTACTGTAAAAATTATCACTGCAAAATACTGTGAAAAGAATCACAGTAACTAACTGGTAATCCTAGTATAATACTTTTTTTCTACAATACATTTCAGTTACAGCGACCTTCTGCAGTACCATTTTGATTATTGTATTTTAACAACGTATTACTTCTAAAGTAAATGTTGTCTAATCTATTTTTACTGTAAATATTTACGGTTATTTTCTACAGTAAGTTGTGGTTAATGCAATGTTTTACAGCACCTTTGACTACTGTGTTTCTATATAGTATAGGACTTGTCATTGGCATTTTCACAGTCAATGGTTAACAACTGTATTATTTTAGTGAATACACAGTAAAATACTGTGAAATACTATTACAGTAGCTTACTGCTCACAAACAAAGCAAATAACTGAATTTCACAGTGATTTTATTACAGTGTAAAACACAGTGCAGTGCATTTTTCCGCTTCCGTCATCTAGACATAAGCCTTTGAGTGTTTGAAAATGTTAGATAACCTATATACAATGTAAAAAATTACATCATGTGGAGTTATACCCGTGGCAATACTTCATTTCGACACTTAAGTAAGTCATCTTTTCCTTATGAACTTGGATTCGCTTTATAAAAAAATCAGTTAAATAATCAATGTAGTAAATTATTATATATATATTACAAAAAAATAAGACATTTAATTGTATGTATGTATATGTACACACACACCCACACAAATGTAGGTAAATAAAAAACTCTTAGACGCAATAACAGTAAATCTTCAAACAAAATTGAATAAGAATTATCACAACAGTAATTACTGTCTAAACAATGTGATTTTATTTCACAACCCCCTGGAATCAAGATGCACATTGTTACAACAAAACTGTGTTTCTTAGTGCGGACTGATATGAACCAACTGTTATAAATGTCTTTGAAATTCAATTGTATTATTTGACCTCATTAAATATAAAATAATGGCTTTAAAATTGCATGTAGAATTATTTTTTTTAATTATTACTAATATTCTCATTTGTTATTGTAAGTTTTAACATTTAAATAGATGTGTATTGCCCTTAATGTGTTATCATTTTATAATCATGTAAAGAATGTACCATAATGATGCTCTTAATTCTATCTTCATTATTGAGCTAAAATAGGAAACGTGTATTGTATTTAAATATAGGCTAAATGTATAATGCAATTTACTTATGTAATTAAAAGAAAATCGATGCTAATTATTTTTCAACAAAAAGTTCACCCTTTTGATAATAGTTCAAAAGGTAATAATAGTAGATTGTATGCGTAGCACGTTAAAAGCAAACAAATATGAACGAGTTATACTAACATTACATAAAGCTGGGCTTTTGTTTAATCAAAATTTCAAAAAGAACGTGAACAATTGAATTCCCACCGACTCATTTAAAATTATAGCATTCTTAACACACGCATTTTGATCTGGTGACTCACGCGGATATCCATATGGACCTTCCCCGTGACGTCAAATCATTCACACTGAATTCATGGCCACAAACGATGGGTACGTGTTGTTTATTTAACCATCAAGCCACGACAGGCCCGAAGCTGTGCAGAGATCCTAACGGAAGAAAAGTCGCCGATGTATACAGGTGACTTCAAATAATAAGGAAATCCTCATGCAACTAATGGAATCGACGTAATCAAATGTAATTATCGATAGTCGTTGAATTACCTCGTTATTTTGCTAAATCCTCTACACTCATTTCGAATGTTATTATTTGCGCTCGGTCCTGTGTTAATTCTACGGGTTCCCAACACGGCCATCAAGAAATACGTATAGAAACCCGGAGCGCACACTTGGCTGTTTTTTTTTTTATAGCCAAGTACACCACCCCCACCCCCCTCCGCCCCCACCCTCCAAATGTTAGCTTCTACACACCCGCACCCATTCCGCGCGTGACCGCACGCTTATGCACACCACCTTTAAAGTGTGGAATGTTAGTTGCAAACATGCAAAGAGAGATTCAAGCTCATCGCAACTCCCTTCAGCTGGTTCTGATCCTCTAACTATACATACATACATTCTTAATCATATATTGCCAATAAGCCATTCACTTTATATACATGTATTTTACCTAAATGTTACATGTAAAACAAGCCTATGATGGTCGAACTAGTGTGCAGTACACCAGGTAACCTTTTTGTTTTGTTTCGGTCGACTGGATTTGATTTCACACAGTGAGTAGACACTTCAATGTTACTGATATTTCGTTGTCCACAATTTAACCAACCCATAAAATGTGTTCGCGTGTTTATTGCATGCAGCTAGTTAGGCTGTTTGCATTGAGTGTGAGTCACAGATCATTGCTCACATTTTCGACCGGCTTCATTGCGATATCTTTTACGTCTTTTGAAGGGCACAAAAGGGGATAAAAAATATTCGAGCAAATGTCTTTTTTTTCTGGTACGGTGACCACGGGGTAGGCTAACCAATGTGTATTTTGTGACGATATAAAAATCTATATGATATCAAATACACCAAATGATCCTTCGCTCTTTTCCAGCATGGGGAACATGCCCACGTGCCCTATAGATGTACTCGACATGCAAGGCATGTTGGGCCGCGGTGTGAAAATGCGCACAATGCCCAAGCGAGACGCTCCCTTCTCGGTCACCTGAAGACATGGTTCATTCGCCACCTCCACGTTTACCCCATAAGGCATCAAGAGCGGGCCCCCGCAGCAGCGGGCGGGACCAGGACGGATTTTTCGGGGGGCTGTGATTACTGTTGATTGGTTGGTCCTGGTTGTGATTGGCAGGTCCTTCTATGTCTCTCCTGTAAACCCTGTTTGTTGGGACTGTCCGAAATCTGCACCGCTCCCAAGGATAACGGATACGTTATTCCAACTCGTCCGAGGACGAACAACGTCGCCCCAAAAGCCCAGGACGGTTTTGGTGGAATTCTTGTATAGCGACCGCCTTGACTTTGGAACTTTTCTTGCTCCCCGCATACCAGTGATACCGTTTCCTTCCCCTTGCTCCTCTTCCCCGACAGTAAGAAATATGGCAGAGAAGAGGCGAACTCCGTGCGCTCTCAGTGTCAAAGCACACGCCTTTTCGGTAGAGGCACTGATCGGAGCGGAGAAGAGACGCCGGACGGCCGGCGAAGAGGCCGAATTCCACGGCTACGAGGACGGTACGGATGTCGCTGATTTAACGGGGCCGCGAGCCGATAGAACGTGCACCGGCGACCGATGCAGCGAAGCCGACTGTGCGAGTGACGGATCCCGTGAGTATCCGACAACAACCAAAGCCCGTTATAACGATGACAATAATGAGTTGTAAATAATTCTGTAATAAATTGAATTGCTTAGTTAAAAAATGATAAAGCCAAACAATACCTCACACTAAATGCAAAATGTGAGTGGTGCGAGCGGGGCTCAAATGTGAAGCTTAATGGGTTGTGTTGCCATGCCAAAAACGCTAATCAGCAACGCATTAAAGTGATTCCATGAAAAAGTAATAATTCAATGTGCACCTTTATAATGCATGTTGTTGTTAGGCCCGTGTCTAATGTCAATAAATGTCTAACTGGCGGCGACTGTTGAATGGCGCAAATAACCACAGCGGTGAGACACATAAACGCTTGTAAACATCTCCTCAATATTAAAACATATTAAATCACAACATGCTGAAAATCATTGTAAAAATTCAACGGAGAATTCAATGTTAGTTCAGTTTTGAGATTATAATTAATTCACCATTGTATATACTGTATTTGTTATACATTCAGTAATTATTGCAGGGTGACCTTATTTATTTAAGATAAATTGTATACACATTCAATTCTCAAATGCAAGTGTACCAGTACTAAATTTGAAGGAATATACCATTAGCATTTTATTTCCCTGCAATATATAACTTGCAGTGTGTGGTAAGATACTTTCTTGGGCTGCTGAAAATGTACTTAATGCATTTGGTCTTGATTATTATAGGACTGTATGTGTGAGTAAACCATTTTTTATTTTTTATATGTATTATTTTTATTTCTATAGTTATGTTTCAAACTATCTCTGCTATTGACTTATGCTCGGCCTGGATGTGTTTTTTTCTGCTGTTCATCTCACCTCTTTCCTGTGCAGCAGAGAGCAAGGACGCTTTGCTGGAGAGCCCACATCCCCCAGTTCTGTGCATGGGGGCACTAACCGGAAGTGGAGAAGACCCCCGAGTGGACCTGCAAGGATCAGACCTGTGGAAGCGGTTCCACGAGATTGGCACAGAAATGATCATTACCAAGGCTGGACGGTAAGAGCTGGGCAAAAAATGATGTCCTCAGAGATTGGGGAAGCAATAACAAAACAAAGATGTGTCTATAACATTTAAACAAATATGAATGAAAACATTTTAATGATGAGACACAATGTGAAGGTGTATCGATATTTGTGTTATTAGTATTGTTATGAAGCAGTATAGTTGTTACTATGTTGTAAATCCTGATCTGAAGTCGGTCTGAAATCTCCAAAGCAGATGATTTATTTGGTTTCCCTGTCAGGCGGATGTTCCCCGCTATGCGCGTGAAGATTACGAGCTTGGACCCACATCAGCAGTATTACATTGCTATGGATATCATCCCTGTGGACAACAAGCGATATAGGTAAAACAAATACTCGCGCACCCACACAATCCATGCAAGTACAAGTAACATTGTGATGAAATACATTTTAAAATTATATTTGATCAAAGTAAAAAATGATATAGGGCGACTCAGAAGGAAAATATGATAATATTGTAAAAATGTTTATAACAAAGCTATGAATAAACTGGGCAAGTGATCGTCCCATAGAACCGGACTATAACGGTCTTCATCACTAGCATGTATTATTCAAATAGACTGTTCCTGGGACAACATATGTTAATAATATGTGCAAGGAAAGTTCTGTCCCTTCAAATGGCGCTTGGCACCAGACGATTGTCACAGTGGTTTTGCCATACCCTTTGAAAATAGCCTTTTGGATGCCAAACCTCTCCAAGGTCAAACCAGCAAAAGCTCCCGTAGTGCAGAAAACAAGTTGTTATTGCAGTGGGATCGTTACTTTTCACCATGCTTCAGGTCTACATCGTCAAACCTCTTAACCCTGTTTACATGGAGGCACATTAAGCGACTTATTGGAGCGATCAGTGACATCTTATATGACATGTTATTCCTATATGATATGTTATAGTATGGTTTGATAAAATGTGTGGCTCTCATGCACGCACACACGTCATGCCACAAAGGAAGGGGGGTCTGCAGCTTTTTATTCCAACCAAACGCTTAATGGCAGGTGATGGATGGACTTTCGACCAGATGAGGAACTAATTAGGTTTGAAGGCTGTTTTGACTTACAGCCTACAGGGTGTTTGACTTAAACCTACAATATGCATTCACATATAATTTAATGCCTTTTACCAAAAATAATACATAGCAAAATTCTTAGAGTTAATTTTCCAGTATTAGGCAAAAGTGTTGAAGTGCCCAGTTGAAATCAAACTGCAAACTCTTACAGAATCAATTGTACGAAAGAGTTGAAGTCATTATCCAGTGTCAAGATCAGATTCATTTGCAACACTTAGTAGAGTTAAACTAACTCTTTGATAGGATTGAAATGTAACTGTACAGTGTCACACTTCTTGGTGTAGAGCTTAATTCTATGTACTATGGTGCATGGATTGGTGAGGCTTTGCCTGGGAACCACGAGGTTGGTGGTTCGAACCCTGGCTGCTCCATATCCCATGTCAAAGTGTCCCTGAGCAATACACCTAAACGTAAATTGCTCCCTGGGCATGGTTTAAACACCAGGTGTTAAAAATGCAATTTGAGTTACTTTAGCTAAATAACGTTGTATTCAACACTGAGAAGATTTATTTTGACACTTATTCAGAGTTAATTTGTAACACTTTGTTGAGTTGAAGATTGGGACAATCTAAACACCAGCTTAGAGTTAAAATTTGCTGTGTAGGTATTAAAATAGCTTTAGGCCTGCTTTTGTATGTAAGTGGAATATATAGTAAATACTGTATATAGACTATATAGTGAATATATTTGGATAGAAGTAGCTTAAATATTATTGTTGCTGTCAGTTGAAAGCAGTACAATCAGATTACAATTGAATGAAAATTCCAACCATGATCGAATTATGTTACTTTGTCCTGGCATTCAAATCTCTCAACTCAATGATTATTGCTTGTTGTTGTCTTTTTTTCTTGGCATATCTTTTGATGTGCATGTGAAATGGTGCATAGCAGGATAAAACAATGCAAACTATTCATCCACATCCCTGCGTATGTGAATTATGAAGGTACGTTTACCACAGCTCCAAGTGGATGGTAGCAGGGAATGCTGACTCCCCTGTGCCACCTCGAGTCTACATACACCCGGACTCCCCCGCCTCAGGAGAGACATGGATGCGTCAGGTGGTCAGCTTCGACAAACTTAAACTGACCAACAACGAACTGGACGACCAAGGACATGTAAGTGCCACACAAAATACTGACAGGAAATACTAGTATATGTGTCATGAAAAAAGAATACCTATACAAACCTCATAAATATTTAAATTTCATTAAATTGTGTTTTATCTCCAGTATTATATGATCACATAATCTAATATCTTGATTACAATTTTGTGTTGTCGATTATTTGACCTGTCTTTCAAACTGTAAATTGTAGCATTAAAAGTCAGCAAATGAAAATATCAAAAGAAATATGACAACAACATATTTATTTTATAAATCACAATCCTAAAATTAATGGAAACTCAATTCCCTCTCTGAGTTTCTGCAACCTGTTCCACTTTTTTGGTCTGTGCTCCAAAAATGGCATACCATGATAACAAGTGTAATAACTCTGTAATTACTACTATCTATTGGCTCTGGTTAGCTTATTCTCGACTTTCAAATTCTTGTTTGAATTGTCCAAACCTATTGGATCCAATTAAAGCCATGTGAAATGACACCTTCATTAGCCACTCAGAAGCCAAAATGGGTAGAGCGTAAGAGTGAGGATCGGCTGAAACCCCCTCCCAACCCCTAATACCTGCACAGAAAGCGCTGAAATTCCACCTTGTCTCGGCCAGCGCTTCAGTGTCTTGTTTTCTTTGTTAGCTGTTTGCCTCATTGAGAAGGATATACATATTAGTCAGGCACCGCCGTGTGCAAAATATGACTAATTTGCAAACCATATTTCATAACTCGTTGGAGTTGTGTATTTTCAAACAAATAGGTGCATTTTTGTAGCCAAGACTCTAATGTTTCGAACAATGTGAAGCATGCATATATTTATTTGTGATGAGTACACAATATTCCTGCTGGAAGTGGGTTCTGCCTCGATTTGGCACCAAAAATGGGGGGTATTGAGTACAACAAGTGGGATAACATGACTTGTCTGTAATTTAAGCCTGAACGAGTAATTTCTCCTCTCCTATTAAGATCATCCTGCACTCAATGCACAAATACCAGCCGCGAGTCCATGTTATCCGCAAGGAGTTTGGAGAGGAGTTATCCCCAGTGAGAGCCATCCCTGCTGGGGATGGCACACGCACCTTTGCTTTCCCTGAAACTGTGTTCACCACAGTCACAGCATATCAGAATCAACAGGTACAACTGACCTCCACACAATCGCATTTCCTCTATTACCAAGGCCGCTGAAAAGCCAGTTTGCGAGTGCCTTAATGACTAACCCTAACCCTGTTTTGAAGTTAAGAATAACGTATAAATTCTAACTAGCGATGATTGAGGATTAAAAATAAAGTTCAGTATATGACACTAGAGCTTAATATATTTAATCATCACGTTTAGCACAGAACTGTAAGATGCAACAAAAGGTCAAATAAGTAGCAGTATCTGTGTTATGACCATTTTAGATTAGTTACCTTGGTCTGGTGTGCATTTGATAGGCAGAATATTCTGTGTGTACATTTTTTCAAAACAGAGGGAGAGCGAAAGGCCCCACAGTTTTCATTGGTGTTTTACTAGTTCCGCCAAGGAATACTTGACCCGATTGTTAAAAAATGACATTTCCTACTTAAAGTTGTTCTTTGTACACTTTAACATTCACTGAGCATATTTCAGAAATGTTGCCCAATAAATTACAATGGTAGTGTCTTCAATGGAGAATGGAGTTTTTTTTAATGGATTTTTGCACTGGACCATCCTATATGAGCATTGCCATAGAATGGAACTGGGTTGGCTGGCCCACAACCAGTGATGGCTGAATTTAGAACATTGTGCCTATAAAAGTCACCTTGGATGTGGGTCACAGAGCTTGGGCTTAAACACCATCCACGGCCCTTTGACCAACTCACGGACACGGCAAACATGGACACATAAAATATATCACAAAAACATTTATATCAACAAAACAATATATATATATTCCAAAATATATTTAACATATACGTACAGCACATTTTGTATTAAACTATGCTCATTAATGGATTTATTAATTGATTTGATTGCAATCTTATATACATAAACTTATACATAAATTATATGGGCTGTAAAAAATATCATCCATTACATAGTATATGTTAACATGTTAGATTTATTTTGTTTTCCCTTTTCAGATTACAAGGCTGAAAATTGACAGAAACCCTTTTGCCAAAGGCTTCAGAGACTCTGGCAGAAACCGGTGAGTTCAAGTGGTTTTTTATAATATCTAGTGCATTATGGGTAATGTTCTGGCCAGGTTGTAAATGTTGTAACAGCTATTTCAGTCTGATTGTATAGGGACACCCTTTAATTAAATATGTTATAAATGTCAGATGCTATTTGGACTTCAGTATAGTAAATGATGAATTTTGAGTTTAATTCTGCTTTCTTAAAAATGCACATTAATCTAAGTAGCATATTTCCAGGGCACCGCTTTGAGAGGGAAACCTCTCAGCTAAAAACATAAATGGAGCGTCAGATCGGCCACGAGAACATAAACATCAACAGCAAAATAATAGAAGTTACGGGAGTCCTGAACAAAATCTGTATAAACAAAAATTTCCAAACGTATATAAACACAGCATTAAAACAACATAGCAGTAAAACAGCAACTGTCTGCAAACAGCGCCTCTCCTGAGTGCCTCACAGAAATGATTAGAGAGAGGGGAGAGATAGGAAAAGATGAGGAGAAGGAACGTGTAAGATCGAAAATTAGGGAGGGATGAAAGTAAAGACGAACAAAAGGGATAAGCTTGACAGCTGAGCCTATAAAAGTGAAACTCAGGAAGGCTGAAAAACAACCTCCCTTTAAATGTTATAGGAAGAGTTAAGCAGTTTGCTATGTAAACTTCTGCTCTCATAGGTTACTTTGGAGCAACCGCTCAGGGCAGCTTGTCTAAATTATCACCGTGGCTACAACCCTGCGGGGGGCAGACTTTTATCTTCTCGCTAACAAGGGGTAACAGAGCATTCGCATTAACCCGCCACAGCAAACCCTCTGCCCCACCTAGAGGAGGAGGGACATGAAGATTGGGGGGAAGGGGAGTCCCACCTCGTAAATCCTTGCTGTGGCTTCCTGCTCCTTCGCCCTGATTCGCCCGTAAAAGCCGTGTGAAAGCAATTACCTCTGAGCACTTGGCTTGCAGCAGCCAATCGCAATGTGGCGTTTATGCTCCTCATTACCTTCGGTCTCCATGGAGACGAGGAAAGAGGCCCCACGGGCAACTAAGATAGCGCCAGGTGGTTGGCATAATGTGAGGCATGCTGGCAGAGAGCAACTGCAGCTGGATTAGTGACTAATGATAGAGAATCAAGCCGATTCTCCACTTCCAACAATGATCAGCAAAGCCCCGTTTTTCAATGGTGCTAAAAATGATCTTTCCAGATTTCCCTAATCTGTTCTAAAGTACATCAAAAATATGCACGGTCCCTCAATTTTCCACATTGTTAGGATTGGAGAAATCTCTCAGTGTGGCCCACCGTCAACGAGATAAAAAGAAAATGAGGTTCAGTAAAGTTGATGTATGTGTGTTAACTGCAATTATGTTTGTTAAACAGGATGGGTCTGGAGGCTTTGGTTGAGTCTTATGCCTTCTGGCGTCCATCTCTGCGAACGCTCACATTTGAGGACATCCCCGGCATTACCAAGCAAGGTAGAGTTAATTAATTGGATTTGTCTGGATAATTCAAGTAATCTAGCATCGTTCTCTGTCCCCTACCTCTCACCCCGGCATCCTACCGAAGAGGTTTTACTAAAATATTCCCTATGTGCTTCTAACAGTAAGACTAACAGAAATTATTCAAGCTGTCAATAGATTCGTGTTTGTTGTTGTTTCAATGTTGTTTTTATGAATGTTTGTTTTTCTAAATCTTAAAAAGTAATGAGTAATCACTTTTTGCTTAATTGTTGATTTATTTTAAACACAAAACTACTCACATTTGCGCATCTTGGAGACAGAATTCCACTGGGTGCAACATGTTGAACTAGCAACTCCTTCTACTCCTTGTACACACTTGTGCTCTCAACTCTCCCTAATTTAACTTCCGGTTTACATCCAGTCCAAACAAGCAAACGTTAGCTATGTTAGCTAAATATTTGTTAATATTAATATATATTATCGCATAGATTAAGGTTGACAGCCCTACAAATTATTCAATCATCTCTCCATCCAAATCAAGCCAATATATGTGTCAATCTTTTCCATTGATTTTGTTCTCCATAGGGATCCCAGGAGCTCATTGTGCAATCGGAACGTCTTCTCACCTGCTCTCCACATCCCCGTGCTCCTCATCTTTCCAGGTTTGCCCTCACAGCCCGCCTGACTACACCTGCAGCCGACCCACTCATCCTCTCCATCGCTATAGCAACCCCATGGAGCCCTTCTCCCCTCCCAGAGGTCCATCAGCTTACGAAGGTGAAGGATTCGGTGCTCTGCCTCTCCCTGCTTCTCAACTTGGCTATCTATCCAGCCACACCCCACAGGGTTACGCTGGGCTTCGTCTTCACACATCGCCTTACAGCCTGTACGGTTACACATTTCCTCCCTCACCACGCCTCGCTGTCAGCCCTGATAAAATGGCCTGGTAGCCAGCCAGGAGGTTGTGCCTCAAAAGTCTCTGCCCACATTTGACTCCATACATCTAGGTTTGTCAAGGAAAACCAAATGACACCCTGGTGTGGGTGTAAATGTCTTTTGGTCCAGAAAGTTCCACAAATGAATTCTCCCTGTGCTGAACAAGCACCAGGTTCAATTATGGACAGACAAAAACGAGAGACAAATAATGCAATTGCCATTGCAAATTGGAAAAAACTAGTTTGCTCCTTTAACCAAAGGGAATCTTTTTGAAGTATGTTTTCAAGGATGTGCACGTGCAGCTGCAGTGTCTCCTAACAGGAGAGACGTTCAGTTTTGGATAAGAAGTTCAACCGATGTAATCCAGTGACTGAAGTGAAGCTGCATACAAACTGGTAGGAAACTTGGCTGGCCCAGGCACCCCGAGCAAGCACTTCATCTCCTGGCAGGACGTCCCGGACACAGTTACTATTGCCTACTTTGGAGGAAGTTACCTAACAGTACTTTTTGAACTTATTTTTAACTACACATTTTTATTAACTTCTTTTGTTGTCATTACTTGCCTGGTGGTGTTATAAATCCTTATCGAAATAACATGTGTGAGGCATCTAGTAAGTTACACTACTACCCTTTCACCACTCAGGCCTAACACAAATGGTTACAGACACTACCCGGAGCAAAGTGTCACAAAGGTGACACCATAGCCATAAGAGACCATGGGAGACATCCCAGTAATAATTATGGACTGGCAAGGTTAAAGCTGTGGTAGATTGATGGATGATGGACTAATCTACATAATCTACGTTTGGCTTGACCAAATTTTTTGATGCAGGTGTTTGGTTGTCAGACCGAACTACGACTTCCCTTGTATGACACAGACGTAACTGCACATACTAACTATTTATATAAGGGGGAAAAGGCGGGCTGGACAGGAGATGTATATTCAGGGCTGCGTAATCCGTCGCACTTAAAAAACACCTTAAGCATCTGTTTCTGCTCTTTTGAGGGGTCAGGTACGCAACAGCCTACCCTGAACTTGACCAAAACATTTTTCTTTACAAAAATGCAGTATATCTGCACGCTCTTTGCCTGAGGACATTAACATGTTCTGTGAACTTTATTAGCCAAATAAAATATTCATGTTAAATGTTTGTATGTCACCAATATCTTATTAATTTAACAGTTGTTAATTTAACCAGGTGTTTTTTTATTTTCACAATGTTAAATATTTAAAGGATGTGCCATGCTTAGAACATAACACTTCCTTGTTAAAACAAAGAATGGAGGACAGTATGTTTAAGTGTTTGCAGTCATATATTTGTGGGGTATTAAGGATCTGTATGTATCTGTATGTGGGGGTTGTAACAGATTTGGATTGCAAAGAAATGATAAACACCACTGGAGAAAGGAAAGGCAGAGATTGTGTGAAAGAAAAAATTCTCAGTCACATACTGTTGTTGTCACATCCTCATTGTCGTCATTGTTTAACGGTGTAAATTACTATAATACCCAAAAGTCTGTTGAATTAAATAGTTACAAGAGGCAGGCTGCGCAGTGAATATAGATAGGGTTGTGGTGGTGTGAACATTTGCCAGTGTTTCTATGTTAACCTCCACTACCACCACAACAACAAAGTCATACTACGCTGCTGAAAAAATATGGACATTTTTCCTTTTTCCAAAAGATGTCACTGAGGCTTTCCCTTCTCAACCTGTTTTAACACCTGGAATGTCAGGAAAACTCAGAACAGACTCATAGATTTATTCTGTACTTTCTACCCTAAATTCCGCCAATTTTTAACAAGAAAGATTTCCTTACCCGGGAAGACAGCAATGGATGTCATGTGTACAGACTGAACAGCATAAAATATATACTGTACGTCCAATTACTATGACAGAAATTATTAAAATATTGAGTATTGTAAGCCAGACAGAACCACTTGCAACCATCATCAGATATAACCAGTGATGCCAGTAACGCGTTACTTAGTAACTTAGTAACGCGTTACTCTAATTTGACCACCTTTTTCACTAACAAGTAATGTTAGTAACTCGTAACAAGTAACTCGTTAGTATGTCCAAACCAGTAATCAGATTTAAGTTACTTGTCCAATTGTGCTTTACTATTTTGTCATTAATAGTCAAATATATATTTAATTTCTTGCGTCTCCGGGAGTGAAGCCACGTAGCCTATGCAACAATGAAGTCACGTTTTCAGCATAAGGGTCCCGTCACGTGTATATACATAGACCTACCACGCAGCCACACAAGGAGAGATTTAATTTTGAAAACATCTTTATTTACATAAAATCAAGGACATACCTAGCATTACATAATAATTTACATTTCTCCTGAACTTAAACATTTTGCGACACAATGGCTACTTACTAATAGCTAGAAAGGGGGGCTAAAAACTAGGTCATCTCCTTTTACATGACAAACTGCATCTTTAAAGCACCACTTCTCAATAAAATCATCCATTTTGTTCATACTTTTAAAAAACCTGAAATCAACCCAAGGACACGAAGACAGGGAGTGCCTCTTGTCCGGTCTTGTTCTCCATTCTGTTCTTCCTGCTGCTGTACACAGCAAGTTTAGCCACTCCTACTATGAAGTTGAGCAGCTTCCATTTGGAGGCGTGTTTTCTGTTGTAACAGAACCCTAAGATAAAGGTTTCCTCTGACCATCTTCTTATTCAAAACGGTTAAAAACAGTCTGCAGAGGGGCCGGAGCCTTTTGCAATAATAAAAACAGTGAAAAACCATCTCTACTGTCACAAAAAGGACAGTGCCTGTCAACATCTGGATTATTAACGGAAATAAAAGCGTTTACAGCAATAGCACCGTGTAAAATTCTCCATTGTAAATCCCCAGTTCTTTTTTTAATTGGAGGTTTATATAAAACCCTCCATCCGACTTTTCTAGTGTCCATAACCAGCTCTTTTCTCCACACTGTGTCCGCTTTCCCACTCAGCTTGCTCCAGTTCAGGACTTTGACACACAATGCATAGACAGGCTTCCCTTTTGCCATGCGCAGGTCCAGCTTCTCTTCTGTTCCGTCGAGTAGTGGTCCCGAGACCCCTTGCAGCCTTGGAATGATGCCTATTTCTGCAAATGGGTCATCCTTCCTTCCTTCATCTTCAGGGGTTTCTTATCCTCTGCTGTACTCCTGCAGCATCTTTACTTCTTCTTCTGTTAGTCTCTCAGCCCACTTGTTGACGGATTTCAGCCCAAGAAGAGAAGCCACCAGCTAAAAAAGTTCCATGTCCGAAACAGGGATTGGTAAAAAGGAGATAGTTTAATACAATTAACATCCATTAAAAAAAGTGCAGTGTCCACTCCCAGCCCAGCAGATGTCTTCAATATGAATCTTGTCAGGTCTCTTCAAACCACCTGTGATGGACATGCAAGGTATCTTTGTAGGAATTGAAAGATAACCTGAAAGTTGCCACTCTACTCAGGATGTGCACCAGTCCCAAAACAGGACACTTTGCGGGACCCAGTGCAGTTTTTCCCAGATAAAATCCACCAAGATGGCCTGCACCTTTTGTATGAAGCCTTTCGGTGGCTCCATACAGGCCATCCTATGCCACAGCGCAGAAGCCACCAAGTTGTTGATTGCAAGTGTTCTACCCCTGTACGACATGTGTGGTTTCAGCCATTTCCATTTTTCTAGTCTTCCTTTTATTCTCTCCACCACTCCCTCCCAATTTTTCTGGACTACGTTTTCACTACCCATTTAAACCCTGAGATATTTAAACCCATCGTTCTTCCACGTTAAGCCCCCCGGTAGACTGGGTAGATCCTCCCCCCATTTCCCTACTGCTAGTGCCTCACTTTTTGCCCAGTTAATCCTTGCAACTGAAAGACTCCCAAAGTCTTTTACGATCAGGAATCAGGAAACGTTTATTGTAGGGCCGGGACATTAGCGCGTTAATTAAGATCCATGTGAAAAAAATTACTTCTCACTCTTCTCAGGTCAAATATTTATGCAATTAAAATGCGATTAATTCCGATTAAGCCTCTAATTAATTGGAATAATATTTCTAATCGAGTCCCGGCCCTAGTTGCCATTATATGTTAGACATATGTGGAACTTGACTTGGCGGTTGGTGCATGACGGAAGACGACAACTTAGTGCAGCAATCGATCGTACCTAGTCTACTAACCTCTTCCTGGTTTTGAATAAAAACAACAATATCTTCGGCATAGGCTGAGACGATAAAACTTTTGTTAAAACTCTGTAAAACCAGGCCTTCCATGTTTTCTCTTATTTTGCAAAACATTGGCTCAATAGCCATGGCATACAGCATCCCTGAGATAGAGCAGCCCTGTCTCACTCCTCTACACACTTTAAAAGGAGCACAAAAACTTCAATTTTTTGAGCACACTCTCAATGTTCTGGTACAACACCTTGATCATTGCTATGAGACCTGGGCTGAGAGGTAAGAGTGCTCAACCCTGTCAAAAGCTTTTTCCTGGTCTAGTGAAATGAGACCAGTCTTAATGCCCAATGAACCAGAGATGTCCAAAATATCCCGAATTAGGGACACATTGGCGAGTATAATGCTATCAGGCACGCAGTAGGTTTGGTCTTGGTGGATGACCAGGTCTATCACCTCTCGTAGCCAATGCCTTGGACAGGATCTTGTAATCTGTACAGAGAAGGGACACTGGTCGCCAGTTCTTCAATTCTTGCAGGTCTCCTTTTTTCGGCAGCAAGGTCACTACTGCCCTCCTGCAACTGAGCGGCAGAGTCTTGTCTTTAAAACCCTCACAAAACACTGTTAAAAGGTCCTCTCCCATCACACTCCAGAACTCTTTGTAGAACTCTGCCGGAATCCCATCAATTCCTGGCGCCTTACCCCCCTCCATGCCCTGCAGAGCTGCATAGAGTTCAATTCCCAACAGAGGGCTCTCCAAACCGACATTCACGTCTTCTGGAACTTTGGGGAGCTCCCTGCAAAAAGAGTAAAAAAATCCATCATTCTCTACGTACTCACTGCAGTAGAGCTCGGAGTAGAATATCACAGATCTCTTCCGGATTTCTTTGGGGTCTTTTAGCTCCTGTCCTGTCGCTAAGCATAGAGTGTGCATGACCCTGCTGTGTCCATTCTTTTTCTCCAGTCCAAAGAAGAAGTTGGACGGTGCGTCCATCAACGCTGCACTCATGAAGCGTGACGCCATTAGGTTATCCACTGGTTATCAGACCAGGCTCTCCCTGAAACGTCTTCTAGTGATCAACGAAGCCCACATTATTTACTGGGCACCACCTCGAAAACCATCGACGGAATGACGACATGCTATACGTCACTATGTCGTCACTGATCAAGTTTGGGGCCAGAGAAAACTACGGTCCGACATTTTTTTAGCGTATGTACACACCGATTCCAGGTTAACTTTAGTGACTTCCAAGTGGCGTAACCGGGAGTCCTTACCGCCGACGTGAATTACAATCTTACTGTATTTAAGTTTATCCTTAGCCAGCAGTTTAAGATAAGACTCCATGTCGCCCGCTCTGGCCCCGGGTATACAAGTAATTATGGTCCCTGGTTTCGCTAATTTCACATTCCTACTAAGTTACATTTTAACTGGATATAAACCACCATCAGATAAAAGCACCATCCATAGAAACTTGTGGAGGGGAAAAGCAACAAGACTTCAGGAACGAAGCGAATGTTGGTTTATGATGGGGTAATATTAATGTGATTAAATTGTGGTAGCTGCAGCAGTTGTCTGCAGGATCCATGAAAACCTGTATGGCGAGATTGCACAAATACTCCCTGGAGAAAAAAAATTAGTAATGTGCATTACTGCTGACAGTAATAGTAATTGAACTCATATTAGTGTTAGAAGCGCTAGGTGTTAATAGGGCCATATCAGGACCAGGGTAAAGATAGAACCATGATCTGGAGAACAGGGGATGTGCATTAATGAGATGTAAATTATTTCGAGAAAGAGAAAGAGGGACTCGGTGCGTTCTAAGAAATCTCCCTGTAGCTACTTATCTGAGGGCTGGTCCAGGCGAACCTGAGCCAGCCCTAACTATATGTAAGCATTATCAAAGAGGGAATTCTTAAGCTTTATTTTGAATGAGGTGAAAGTGGAAGCTGGTTCCACAGAAGAAGAACTTGATAACTGAAGGATCTGGCTCCCATCGTACTTTTTAAGACTCGGAACAACAAGTAAACCAGCATTTATGGAGCACAGCTCACTTGTAGGGCAATATGGTGTTATAAACTACTTAAAATAAGACAGGCTTGACCAGCAACTGCCTTGTAGGTGAGGAGAAGTACCTTAACTATATTCTTGATTTAACTTGGAGCCTGTGCAGAGAAGCTTATACAGGAGTAATATGACTTTTCTTAGTTCTTGTTAATACACATGCTGCAGCATTCGGAATCAACTGGAGAGGCTTAAGAGCATTCTGATAATGAATAATTGCTCCCTCTCTGTCTGTGTTTAGGGGACTCTGTCAAGAACAAAAGCAGCTACTTCATATGTGAGCCGATCCTATTATATCAATACAAAAGAGATCAATAATATCTATTAGACGACTAGATTCTGATATTCAATCAGATGAGACAATCATTAAGAATGTACCCAACTACTTTTGGTTTCTCAGATGTAGGTTAATTTTTATAAGAGGGAAACTTGAATATAAATGTCCAAAAGGTGTCGTTCATGACAGGCATCCTGCAGTCCAACATTGTAGAGCTGTTCTTAAATCTGCCCTTCTTTGGAAAGTTGATTTATTTTCAAGTTCTATACTGATTCAAACATGGCAGACTCTTCTGCTGTCACACGTTTACCTCCCCCGCACTTCTGCCTCTTCCTCAGTCATCTCCTGTCACTGAAGGTGAGAGGTGCTGACGAGAGGAGCACATGTGAGGGGGGAGAGAGGACGGAGAGGGGGAGGAGAGCTTTTTTTAGAACCAAGGAATGATTGGCTTGTTGTTTCTGAGTGACAAGTGACAGGGTTCATCCATACCACACACACAGATTCTCTCTCTCTTAAACACACACACACACACACACACACACACACACACACACACACACACACACACACACACAGGAATATACACAATAGTTGCCCCCCCCCCCCCTGTCGACGACGCTAGCACCCCCCCCGCCCGGGGGCTCGAATGCTAAACGCTTAGCGCGTGTGTGTGTCTCTTTCAAAACATTACGTCTTGTTTACATGGGAAAGGGGGGCGGGGCTTCACCCTCAGAGCGGAGCGTCATTTCTCGCTCCACACGTCTCCTCCTTTTACTGGCCAGGAAAACGGGCGATCTATCCCACGTGAGTCTGGCTCGATTCCATTGGCTCTGACTCATAGAGAGGCGGGACTTCGAATTTTGCCGGCAAACGGTAAGATATGAGCTGCATTGCCGGCCCTGTGCGTGAAGTGGCAGTGAGGCCTCCACTAAATGTCTCTCTGTATTTGTTCTGCTTTACTCAATCAAAGTAAAACCTTTACATATATACTGTCCACACACTATGCTAACAGCGTCGTCGACGGGGGGGGGGGGGTTTCGCGCGTCATTGACTTAGGAGGCTGTGATTGGAAATCGGGACTGGAGCTGAATAACTAAAATCTGAAAATCTGCACCCTGGGTTTTTAGCCCAAGGGCCCGTTTTAGGGGCGATCTGTCGTTGGGTCACCCTCACGACAGACGCTTCCCTCATGGGCTGGGGTGCGATCATGAGTGGTCACTCAGCCTCGGGGCTGTGGCAGCATCATATCCAGTCCTGGCACATAAACCAGCTGGAGATGCTGGCGGTGTTTCAGGCTCTGAAACACTTCCGTCCAGCCCTGACGGACCAGCATGTGCTTGTCCGGACAGACAACACATCAGTGGTTTCCTACATCAACCATCAGGGTTGTTTTGAACTCCTCGCAGATCCCCTGGTGGAGATCCCCATCAGGTCGGACCTGCTGTCTCAGGCGTCGGGGTCCATAGTTCACCCCCGCACTGAGCTTTGGAAGCTATGGGCGTGGCCCTTGAGGGGGTGAATGGTTGAGGCCATCACACTTGCGTATGAATCGGCCGGCCAGCCCGCACCTTGGCTGTCCGGGCCCATTCTACCTGGGGTATGGCGGCTGCAGAAGCCCTCCTGTCGGGGACCTTTACCCTCGCCTTGAGCACAGGTGCTCTCGTCTGAGTGTGCGTCTTAAAAACTTGACACCACAGTCACTTGCTCATATGGTGAGTGGGTATTTGGTTCCCACAGTGTCTTTACGCAGCTCGAGTTCCCTGAGAGGGAACATCTCTCGGTTACGTATGTAACCTTCGTTCCCTGAAGGGAACGAGACGCTGCGTAAACGTTCTGCCATACTCCCAGCCTGCCTGTGGCACTCGATTCGGCCTTTCAGAGATGGATAGTCCTGCCCTTCGGGTACCTTTATAGCGCCCTGGTCCCGGCGTCCCCCGCCTATGACCAGCTCGCCATTGGTTAAATTTCACACGTGCTTCTTGACGGGGTCACGCAGAGGCGTTCCCACAGCATCTTTACGCAGCGTCTCGTTCCCTTCAGGGAACGAAGGTTACATACGTAACCAAGAGACGTTTGTTGGCTGTCAACTGTTGCTGGTGTTCTGGAAGAATGAGTTGATTTAAGACATGATTGACGTGTTTTGGTAGTTTTAGTGCATTTTGAATGTGAAATGAACTGCTGTGGCAAGCTGAAAGTTGGTTAGGAGAACTGTGTGAAGAGTTTTGAAAAAATGACCTAAGTATTCAGAAATGTGTCCTAGCGACTAAACCAAAGATATGTGTAATAATGTGTTACATCATTATCCCTGCACTGTAAATCCAAGATGTCTTTACTGCTGGAAAACTTCACTCTAATACCTTCTGGTGAACACAGATGATTGAAAATTGGATAGATTATTAATACTTTGTATGCTCCTTCCATCTTTATAATGGTACCTGTTAATTAATTAATTCATTTATTTATAATATGCACTTGTCATAATGTTATGATCATAAAGGGTTACTTGTTTTTCCATAACATCTAGATAAAAATTAAATGCTGTGGCAGTGGAAAACTGTTGACGAAAACTATGACTATAACGTTTTTCCCATGACCAAGACGAGACGAAAACGGATCTTAAACAATAAAAACTATTAGTAAATCTATTCTAACTTTCATTAACGAGACGATACAAAAATTTTGGTGATTGGCAAAGTCACAAAACTTTTTTCTCCTTGCGCACAAAGTACGCCGGGCTGTAACGGCGATTATTAAAGTGTCTGTTATAGGTGTGATGAGGACAGGAGCCCAATGCGAATAGGAGACACAGTTTGAGGTAAAAAAACTGATTTATTCAGAGAAGGGGGTGGGCCGCTGACTGCTTGGGTGGAAGGCTGGGCAGGGAATAAGGCGTAAGCTGCGCGGAAATCGCTGGCATTCAAATCACAGGGACTGGGGGCAATCATTTGACACAGGAGCCGAGGGGAGAGCAGGTTTAAACTGCGTGCTGATTGCTGCCGACTGGTAAGAGCGCTCCTCTCAGCCGTCCCGCCCAGCCTGAAAACGAAAACAAGAAGAACCAGCCAGCACCCAGGATCAAATATATCTAACTCAGTGAAGGCTAAAGTCTTAATCACCACAGTGTCATGATTACATCATCCACGAACACCGAATGCTCAGTCACTGTGGGGGCAGCGGTGGTTCTTGTGCACACTTGGGTGAGTGCGAGTGTGCACTTCCTTGGTGTTTCCCCGGGTGGAGAGACAGTCCGTTACGGTAGTCTTCTCCAATGGACAACCTAAGTACTGCAAGCTAGACTAAACACAGAAAAGGGAAGAAAAGGAGTTTAATATGGTCATTAAATGTGACTAAAACTAGACTAAAATGTAATGAGTTTTGTCGATGAAAAGTAGACTAAAACTAAGCAGGATTAAAATGACTTGAATGTGAGTAAAACTAACATACATTCTCGTTATAAAAACTAAGGCTTTTTTTATTGGATTTTATTTCATTAATACATTTTAGTGGAGATTTAAAAGTAGTATTTCAAGAAATGCTGCTGTTAAAAAGCATTAATTTTAAAACAATATTGTGTTGTTAAGAATACAACAACAATCTGGTGACAAGTGAGTGTGCTGATGATGTTGCTGGCTGAACTCGGTCACTGCTGTGTGACCTGTTAATGGCCTAGTTGGTATTTGATGAGTTGCAAAAATCTCAGGCTGCGGGTGTTCTTTACACCCATTACATTTTTGTTATCAAATCTTCCCCTGCTAAGCTGATTTATTGTCAGCTCCACAGGTCTTGTTTCTCAGTACCCCTCTTAATATCCCATGAACTCTGGTCTATATATATACATATCAATATATACATAAACTATCCCCATATAGTAGTATTTATATACCATATACTAAGTTAAATACAATATAACAATCAACCATATTCTATTTTAAGATTAATCCCTCAAAATCTTCCATTAACATACTACCTATTTCATGTATCTCTTTAAACAAAAATGTGTATACATTCTGTATACAACTTTATATTTGAACTTGTTTTATGTCTGCCCCCAGACTATTTCACAAAGTCACGCCATAGCTTGATACGCTTATGGTTTTCATATTTGTTCGGACCTTTCGTTTTTTAAAATTTACCTATTTACCTCAGAGCTGGATTAGGTTGTCATTCAATTGTAAGATCGGCAGCTAGGCTCCTGCATTGCCTGTCAATGTGTACCTGGGCAAGACAATAAACTCCTGAAAGGATGAATATGAATTTATATAACTAGAAAATGCATTTCCTGCTGAAAATACATTGGAATGCTAAAACCACAAATTCATTTCAGAAAATTGCTAAAAGTACAGAAGTGAAAAAAGCTGAAATTAATTTTGAAGTATTGCTATAAAAACAGAAATGAGAAAAGCTGAAAGAAATTTTAAAGAATTGCAAATAAATCCGGAAATACATTTTAAAACATTGTTGAAAATACAGAAATGGGAGAAGCTGAAATAATTTCAATAGATTTGCTGAAAATACATGGATGAGAAAAGCTTAAATAAAATACAAAGAATTGCTGAAAATACATGCATGGCAGAAAAAATACATAGCAGAAGCTCAATACAAATTAAAAAAAATTGCCAAAAATACAGAAATGGCCGAAATTGAAAGCCGACAATAACGGAGAAGAATAAAACATTTTTTTGTAGTAATATGAGTTATAGTTGTTATTGTGGTAAGTGAGTTTGGTTCTTAAAACGGACAAGGTCATTATAGTGGGTGAGTTAAACATTCATGTGGATGTTGATAACGACAGCCTTGGTACTTCATTTCTCTCTTTCACAGAAACCAATTGATTCCAGCAGAGTGTTAACAAACCAACTCATTGTTGTAACCACACCCTAAACTTTGTTCTTGTGTATGGTATTGTGATAGAGCACATAACAATCTTTCCACAGAACCCTCTCCTGTCGGACCATTGTCTGATAATCTTTGAATTTGTACTACCGCAATCTCCTCCTCCTGCCAAGGGTTTCTACAGTCGATGTTTATCGGATGCCGCTGTAGCCTCATTTAAAGAAGCCAATCCCTCTGCTCTAAGTTCAGTGTCCTGTCTCACGATATCAGAAGACTATCTTGTCGATTCTGCCAAAGGCTCTTTGAGAATGGCACTGGACGGTATTGCTCCCCTCAAAAGAAGAATGGCAACAAGAAGGTAGTTCGCTCCTTGGTATAACCCTCAAACCCGGAACTTAAAGAAGACTGTGCGGAAACTTGAACGGCTATGGCGTTCCACCACATCAGAAGGATCTAGGCTAGCTTGGCAAGATGATTGTTGATTATTACTCATCATTAATAGAGAAATTAAAACAACACCAGGTTTCTCTTCAGCACTGTAGCCAAACTGACAGAGAATCACAGCGCTGTCGAGCCGTGTATTCCTGTGGACCTCAGTAGTAACGACTCTATGAACTTCTTCAATAATAATATTCTGACTATCAAAGAGAAAATTGATGGTCTCCTGGCCCCAACCAAAGCCGACCCGTCCTCGGATGTAGGAACCTTGGATGCAGCAGAGGGCCCTGATACCTACTTCAATGGTTTCTCTTCCATCAACCTTGATCAACTGACTTCTACAATTTTGAAATCCAACTCTTCTACTTGTCTCCTGGGGGCGATAGACTGTAGAATGTGGGATGGAATGGGGTCGAGGGTGCAGGTGGTGGGATGGGCAGAGGTTACCAAGGTCAGAACTTTGTTAGGAAACAGGTGTGTGAAACACGGAAGCAAGGGCGATAGAGGTGAAGTCTGTGGGATACAGGTGGAAGGAGGTGGGTTAGAGAAAGGAGCGTATGTCAGCTATTTTTTTGGTAAAGTAGGTGACAATGTCTCCCAGAAGAAGGGTGGAGGAGGACTGGGGGGTTCCAGGTGGTTAGTGAAGATAGAAAATAGTTTTTTGGGGTTGGAAAACGAGGACTCAATTCTGGATTGGTGGAAAGCGCTTTTTGCAGCAAAGATGGAGGCAGAAAAAGAGGAGAGAAGCGACTGAACGCATGCAGGTCGTCAGGTTGTTTGTATTTATGCCATTTCCTTTCTGATGCTCGCAGAGTGGCATTCTCTGCCTTGCGAGTAGCTGACGGGCAGTTCCAGAGGCCTCCTGTGACATGGTGTTGGACATGTGTGGAGCGGGTGGGGTAGGTAAGAGAGAAGAGATTACGACAGAGAGTCGATCTAGTCCGAAGGGGGTAGTATTTGCGGGTAGAGATTTCAACAGGATAAAATACATTGTTACGAATTAGAATGAAAAGGCGCCGCACTCAGCCGCTCCGAGGCTCCTTTTTTTCTGCTTGTCTTCTTGCGGAGAGTCTAACGCTTCACCTAGTCTCCAGTTAAATACTCCCTCGTTAATGGAAGTCGGCTACGGCTGCGCTGACCACTCCCCTGTCGTTAGGACACAACAGGTTAATTGCCCTCAGCCGAAACTCATCCAAATGCAAAACGACGAGCACTTTGACACCCTAATCAGTGAACATACACCACGTATTTGATAAACAAAGATAGGACACACTAGCAGTAAAAATTGAGCTAGCAGACTAGCTTGGTTAAAGAGAAGATACTCAATCCGAGCATCTCCTGGATGTCTGAAGATCTGGTAGAAGAGATGCACACTGGCATCAAAGGAACTGCACTCAGCTGGTTTAAATCGTATTTATTACTATCAATACTAAAAATACTAGTATTGATAGTAATCGTAGTTTCATTGAAAGTAGAACTATCAGCAGTAATATCGCAGTGTCACTGCTACTGGTTGTGATAGTATTTTTAGTATTAATAGCAATTGAAATAGCAGCAGTATTAGTAATGGTAGAGGCAGCATCAGTTGTAGAAGTACTACTAGTAGTACTGGAAATATTAGTAGTAGTTGTACTAGTATATACTTCCTACTTGCATCATCCGCATTACCTGCTCTGCTCCCGTTGCCTAGCAACTTGCTGAACTTAGAAATGAAAGCCTTAAAACATGAAAAACTTTAGTACAGATAAAGAAGATAAACTTCTTATTTAATTTAATTTAGGAGGATACGCATCCCTGGAGCATGATATATTTCAGGTTGAGATTTACAGTTATTTTAAATTAAAAATAAATGAGTTAATGCATAATACTTTACTAATTTATAATTACTTTCAGCTAAAAGTAATATTTTGAACTTAAGGCAGAGGAGATTCCATCAACGTTGTCAATAAAAACTACAAAGCAAACGCGTTTATTAATGCAGGCGGATGAGCCGCCGTTAACAGCGCAGTGGCTCCCGGTAATGTGAGATGCTCATTGTGTATTTGTTATAAATGTGTGTTGGTACATTAATATTCATAAGAACAATACATGACGCAGGGGGGTTTAGGGTGATGGGAAGTTTGGGTCAGGGGCGGGGGTAAGGGGGGGGCAGCATGACAGAGTTAACTGTTAAGAACTGTTTGTTACCAACGTCACCTAACTTAAGCGATTTCATGAACTAAAATGTGATGTAGTATATTATAACCAGTGGTGAAAGTAAGCTGGTACTGGCCGGTACGCCGTACCGAGAAGAAAGAAATTACGACACACGCACAGGCCCTTTGATAGTCAATGCAGTAAAGTGCAATGACACTGTTATCGGGATCCCCCTCAAGGGGCGCCTCTCATGATCTGTGCTGCTGGCAAAATACAAAACCTCGTCGGTCGGCAGTCATCATGAAGCGGAATTATCCTTCAGGAAGCCAGAAAAGGAAGGAACTGAAGTTCTACAAACCCATCTATCTATGGTTTTATTGGTTCAAATAATACAACCTGATTGATCTTATGTGTGCGTGATATGTTTTTGCAAAAATATGTTCAGGTTTAATATCTTTTGCCTGTAGGTCAGGAAGCCAGTACGGAGAGCAGAGCAGTGAGTGAACCTAAAAAAAGTCTGCAACAGCTGTGTGAAACCATCAGATCTGCCATTACTTACACTTCAACAGCAAACAAGTCAACGATTTACGACAGCTGGAGGGGGAGAGAAGGAGAGAGAGAACGATAGAAAGGACAGTCAAAAAAGGAAGGACAGAGAGGGTGGTAAAATAATGAAATTAACAGGGTGGAAACTAAAGACAGAAAACCGACAGAAATGTCATGAAGCAAGCAAAATAATAGAGGAAAAAATGAAAAAAATAAAAAAATAGGAGGTGAGGGAACAAGAATAAGGCCCACTGGGGATAAAGGTGCTAATGTTTGGAGCTTAGGTGAAGATGATGATAACACAGATATACTAGGCAGAATGCGTTACATATGTGAATGATTGTCCTTGATCCACAAAGCACAACGATAGGTAGACTGGTAAATCAGTGCACAAAAACATGAGACGTGAAAACACACATGAGCTCTTGGGTAATGACTTTTGCAGGGAATGCTGAGCTACCAGTAGTACTGAGCCACAGCCAAATGGCATAGCAGCCTAATGTCAGGCTCAGACATTTGGATATAACAGCATGTTTGACTTAAGAGAACTATACTCCGAAGAAGGTCAAAAGGTCATCTGAAGTGCTCCAAGGCTTCACCAGTGAGATCTCGCCACACTGATCAAACCTTGTGCTTCAACAACCGAACACATGCTTCAACACCTCCACATATGCACATTTCCTCCTACAGCATTCTCAACTCATGTCTGCTTGTCTTGTCTGTGTTGGATTTGTGGTGTGGAAAGCTCTGTTTATTTGGTCTTTTAATACAAGCTGACCCGTGTGCACTAGGGTTTGTATGTATGTGTGTATGTGCATATGTGTGCACAAAACCAGTGACCACTCTCCCATGACAACTTCCCAGAAACACTGTCAACAAAAGCCCCCACCACACGGGGAGAACACAAACATGCACACAAATACACTTTAACACACGTATGGTCATATACCCATCAAAAATGCGTAGCACATGGAAGAATGCGTGTGTGTGTATATGCGTGTGTTTATGTTTTTTGGTCTTGAGGAGATTTTCAGCATGTATTTGATGAATCCCCGGGGCTCTGACTCAACTCTGGTTGACTGGCAGGCTTGCAGTGTTTGTTTCTACAGTGACAGAGCTGTCACTGCCTTCTACCACCCAGGTAGAGCTGTCAATCACACTGGCTCACCACACAAATATTCTCAGTGATGTAGTTTCTAACAGATTACTACTTTTCTGACATATACAATCATTATTGTTAAAAATTCTGAACAATTTTCCTTTATTTTTCAAGAAACACTAGATTGTAATTGGGTTTGGAGAAAATCACAAAGGTTTATCATAAAAGATGTAATATTGCAGTGGAAAAATGTAGAAACTTGGCATAAACAATTCTTTTATCACAGCTTTGATCAGAGTGTTTATTCTGTATAGCTCACATTTGGTGGTGACCATTAAAATGTACAACGGAGCTAATAAAATATTTAGCACATCCGCTCCCTCCATACTGCTCTCAACAATGTAATACCTGGTTGAAAGCCTGGACCAGCCCTTACCTGGGGGGCAACCAGAGGATGGGTGCTACGATTTAGCTATGGTTAGTGTTATCACTTACCCACTGTATGAGAGTCATGCAGATCGGCCAGCTATGCTATGTGACGATAACAAATAAAAGCTAGGCAAGGCAATTTTATTTGATTAGTACATTTCAACAACAAGGCACCATTTAAAAGAATCCAAACATAAAGCTAACATAAAGGAGATTTAAAAAACAGTCACTATTGATTGAAACATAAAATAAATTAAGAAACAACGTTGAAAAACTGAAACTAGAATAAAATTTGCTGTGTAGTTTAAGAGGACTAAAATTCAGAAATGCAGAAATGGTCGATTAAAGCAGCAGAAAACAGAAAGTTCTTTAGGAGTCAGCAGACCTGCAGCATCCTGGCACTTTGTTCCAGATATGTGGAGCTGAAAAACAATGCTGCTTCTTTATGTTTAGTTTTCACAGAAAGTAGACCAGTCCCAGACGACCTAAGGGTTTGTGGCAGGTAAAAATATTGTATGCCATTAATCTCGGCCCACATAATCTCATAGATTAGCCCGTTAATTTTGACAGCCCTATTACACATAATCTCATAGATTAGCCCGTTAATTTTGACAGCCCTATTATGAATCATTACCTTTATCAGCTGTGGGACCCAGGGGATGTTTGGCAAGACCTACTAAAGGTGGGGGAGGGGCAGGACGCTTTCGAGGATGGATTTAAGAGGAGAAAGCGGGGCGTGGAGTGAGTTTGGTTCCAACAGCGACCCGTTTGTTTAAGTAGTCAGTGAACTCCATGTGGGGGAAGAGTGTGAAAGAGGGATGGCAAGGGGACCTGGATGGAGTTTGAGGGGTGGAAGTTGGAAGTAAGGTCACTTCCTCCTCGGAATGGTGGAGGAAGTGGGTAAACAGAGGCGGCCCCTGATGATGATGTTGGAGACTCCTCCTCTTGGCTCTCCTTAGGCGGGGGAATCATCACCATAAGATCTCTAGAGTGGTACTGTGTGGGATCTCTTTTTAGACTTCCTTTGTCTCTTGCCCTTAGCAATGGGAACAGACGGGCGATGCAGGTGGAAAAAAAAGTTAGAGGTTAACCATTTTAACCCTGACTTGTGTAACTTCACAATGATGTTTTTCCTCATGGGATGATCAGCCACAATGTCCATAATCTTCTCTCTTATGTTTGAGACCATATCCTTCGAAAAGCAGATTATTTTGGTATTCTTGCTGCACCGTATTGTTCTGACATCTTTAACAGCGTAGTCACCAATGATCCTTTTCCTGTGGCCTTTCACGTTCGCATTCATTCACAAGTTCTTACCCTGCCCTGTCATCAAATAAAGTTTGGTTTGTTTTTTTCCAGATTAAAATATTATTTGCGAGTTTTTCCTACAATTCAATGAATTTAATTTTGTACAGCCCATAATTGCAAATAACAAATTTTCCTCAGATGGCTTTACAGTCTGTACACATGCAACATCCTCTGTCCCGAAACCCTCACATTGGCACAGTATTTACTGCTACATAGCGCTACTGCTTCTTGGTAGGCCTGGTGGTGCAAATTAGCTGGGTTTTAGCTTGCATTTTCTATTGTTTTGAGTCCATGGTAAAGTGCTATTTTTCCCATCGAGTTGATGACAATCCACGATCACTTTCAGTTGGTGGATTTTTGTTTCCAGGACTGTAATTTTCTGTAGGAGTTTTTAGTAGCCGTCTGTGTAATGGGAGGCACCCTGCTGCTCCACAGATAGCCAATGAGCTGCCAGATCTTTGTTTTGATGCAACTTGGTGTGTTTCTGTTTGCACGTTTGTTAAAAAGTGTTTTGTGTTAATCCTTATCCTTGCTCAGCAGTCACACACACTCAGGTACACACACAAAACAGTTCCCTCTGGGCTACTGTAGCTCCCTCAGTGTGTTTGTGCCTTTGCTCAGCTGAATACAGTAAAGCTTATTAACTGTATTGACAATCAATAATAGTGATCAGAGGCCAATCAACCGTAGTGTTCCATCTGTTACCATTTGACCCCAGCAAATAGCCAAAAACAATTCAGCTGGGGAGTAAAAAACATGACAGAATAGCCTCTAAAAAGGATTAACAGCAGTTAATTTGTATTGTGGATTAAATGAATTTTGCAAGATGAAATCAGAATCGTTCGAATCATCAAATGTATATTGTCCAAACACACATGTGCTAGCAGGCGCTTTCCCCTCCAAAAAAGCAATACGCAGGCAGGCTTACATAATGAAGCCATCATTAATACATTATGCCGGATGTTCCTGTGACCTTTTCTCATTTTAGGCCTGACCCCAACAGATGACCCTGGAGAAGGATTAGTCTCTGATACGCCTAATTAACCCCAGAGCACACTGCTCAGACCGAAACAGCAGCCACACACACAACCAAACCCAGTTCTTGTTATAGTTTTACTTTTTCTCACCATACCTTAAAATGTACCTAAAACCAGCTTCTTAAATGTTTACCAAAAGGTAAAACATAAATTTATGATCTGTGGCCAGGTAGGGAAAAGGGAAAAGAAGGATACATTTTAATACACAAAGATGACTCACCAGATTGAAAAAGGCCTGAGTAAAGGACAAAGTGATAATAAAAGGATTGAAGCTGCGATAAAATCAATCAATCCTGGTATGAGTATTTAAGATATGCTTGAGATTAAAAATGGCCTGACCTTGCCACAGTTGAAGCCCATTTTTAAGGGGAACTTTATGGAGGACTGCCCTACTGACCAATATCACAGGCTAGTATACATAAAACAGGAGGTCCATGATTCCCCTTGAAACTTCCTCTTTAGAGCCATTGAGTTAAAAAAAACTGTTACTTGCTTTAACAGAGGGAGAGTCAGAAGAACATTACAGCCCTGAGCTCATCCAGAAAAAATGTCTACCAACCCCCAAACGCTGGAAACAACTTGCACGTTTTTATGATTCCTGTATCATGAAAAGGTAAACTCTGGATAGGTTTCGTCATCTGATGAAGAAATAATATACAACGCCAAAAGATATTAATAAATTGTTCAAAAATGCAGATAAACACATACACATGAATTAGAAGGGAGCAGGCCCCTAAAGCAACACACTAGAAAACAGTATTTGTGTGGGTGTATGTTCTTTATCTCTTCATAGGCACTTGTAGGTACCTCCCTACAGCTGCAACATTTCTGGACTGTCATTTTGATAAAACAGTGCCTGTGAAAGCAAGTCTTTGTCTCCATCCGTGTATAGAAAGCATATGTTTGTGTAAATCATATACCAAGGCCAGCGCCTGCTACGCAGGTGTGAAGGTGTGAATGAAATTAACTGCACCAACAGCAAAACACTTTATCGTGTGTGTGAGAAATTCCAAACACTACGTTTAAGGGTCTGATAGTGATCGATCTCACACTATCACAGTGCTTCTGATTGTATATATTCAGTTCTATATAGGCCAACACTGCCAAGGGATTTCCTAGGACACACTGTTCTTATCACATCTTGTCGCTGACAGTGGTGGTTGGGTTGGGTATCGTTTGAATTTGAGCGATTCTGATTCCGATTCCGATTCCTGGTTTCGATTCCGGTTCCCAGCGATTCTCGATTCCGATTCTTTTAAGAGGCAGGGTCAAAACTTAAGTTTAAGATTAAGGTATTTTAAATGAGCTAGCTAACCAAGGGTCTTTCTGAAGGAAAAAGTCTGACCTTCTCCATCAATGTTAATTCTATGAACTTTTTATTAACTTTACTATGAATTTCTAACAGGGCTGTTTTCAACTACAATATAAATATCAAACTATGAACTTGAATATTGTATAAACATTATAAATGATGAATATATTTTAACAGGGGTACACTTTCCTCCAGAGAGCTTTATTTTTGAAACCTCACAAAAACGTGATACTGTATGTATGATACTGCAGGTACTTAAACGTTACCTTGCTCCCACTGATGGACGAACCCTTGGAATCAGAGGAGGAGGCAGCGCGTCAAACACGGGGCACACGGAGGGGGGGGGGGGGCGCGCGCAACTCTCCCAACCTCAAATCAGGGACACTTTCGCTGACGGGGGGGCTGCTGGCGGTCGACGCGGGGAGTGCTAGTACAATCTTTTTTCTTTCTTTGCAGCGCCAGCCTCACTGCTCATTTTAACAGAGAGGACCGCTCCGCTCGGGCCACCCGGCACCCGCGCGCGCACTGGTCCGATGCGTCACAACTTCACAACAACCGGGAGTTTTTTGCAGAGTTTTCGGTTTGTTTCGAGAAGTGTAACCACACATAGGACCGCCGACGCATGCTATACATGTTCGATCGCGCTGTTACGCCAACACTTCCGGTGGACGCTTCTTCGTTGGTGTTCAGCGGTTTCTATTTCCGGTCGGCGCCGGCGGACTGAGAATCGAAACTAGGAATCGAATTTTAAACTTTTGAACGATACCGGGTAAATCGCAAAGCTCGTTTCGATTCCAATCGATTCTCGATTCTCGATACCCAACCCTAGTGGTGGTTGGTGGATTTTCTTTTTGGTATGGCCAAATATCATATCACATCCCGGTATGATGCAATGCAAAAAGGTATCAAACACCCATTATTACTTTGCAATTAAATATTTCCCATTTATTCCAACAGTTTAACATAATGATGACATTAAACAATTCAGTATATCAATGAATTTACAGTATATATATACATAGAGATGCACTTATGAACCCAGTTTGTTGGGGAAACACTCAATCTGTGTGATGAGGAAAGACCGACTCAAAAGCCCCACAAAACTTCACACAATGTCCCTGTTTTCTACATCCTGTTAGTGTGTCCTTACCGCAGTCGTATGTGCGTCGCAGCTGAGTAGCGATGGCAACTTTAACGCGGAGACATTGAGCGGTACGCGGATATACGGCGTTAGCATGTAGCTAACTAGCTAGCTAAACATCACAGGTGTAGAAGTCTCCGCTTCCCTTTTACGCCGGTCTGTTTTAGGATTGTGACCCTGGTCCTGCTATGGCTCTGCTGAGACCTACTGCTTCTAACACCATCATTAGTCCCATTACTATTACTGTCAACATTAGTGCACATCACTGACTTTGTTTCTTCCACAGAGTATTTGTGTTTTCTCACCTCACAGGTTTAGATTCTGGTTCAATCTGGACCCTGGTCCTGCCTCCTAATTTGGTCCTGCTGACACCTGCTGCTGCTATCATTGTTATTATTTGTCACATTACTATTACTGTCATCATAAAACATCTTTACCGACTTTGCTTCTCCCCTTAAGTCTTTGTGCTTTCCCAATATTACACGATATTATAAGAAAGCATCAGCATTTGTATGCATTTTAATGGATGCAATTCTAGCGAGAAGCGTTATCTTATTTATCGGATCGATTCCAATTTGTGAACGTGGAATCATCGAGCACCAATGTCACCACCAATGTTGGTCACGGAGTCCCACAAGGTTCTGTGCTTGGACCGATTCTATTTACCCTGTACATGCTTCCTTTGGGCGACGTTATCAGAAAACACCGCATAAACTTCCATTGTTATGCAGACGATACTCAACTGTATCTATCGATCAAGCCAGAAGACACCAACCAGCTTGTTAGACTTCAGGATTATCTTGGAGACATCAAAACTTGGATGACCTGCAACTTCCTGATATTAAACTCGGAAAAAACGGTAGTTATCATAATAGGCCCAGAGCGCCTTCGAAATCAGCTGTCACGTGATACAGTCTCTATGGATGGAATTGCTCTGGTATTCAACAGCACCGTCAGAAATCTTGGAGTTCTCTTCGACCAGGATATGTCCTTCAACTCTCATATAAAGAAGACTTCAAGGACTGCCTTTTTTCATCTACGTAATATATCGAAAATCAGGAACTTCCTGTCTCAAAGTGATGCAGAAAAACTAGTTCATGCATTTGTTACTTCTAGACTGGATTACTGTAATTCTTTGTTATCAGGCTGCTCTTGTAAATCACTTAAACCTCTCCAGCTGATTCAGAATGCTGCAGCACGTGTATCAAGAACTAAGAAATGGGATCATATAACTCCTCTATTAACTTCTCTGCACTGGCTTCCTGTTAAATCAAGAATAGAATTTAAGGTACTTCTCCTTACCAACAAGGCACTTGCTGGTGAGGCACCATCTTATCTTAAAAGAGCTTGTTACACCCTATTGCCCTACAAGGCATCTGCGCTCCCTAGATGCTGGGCTACTTGTTGTTCCTAGAGTTTTAAAAAGTAGGATGGGGGCCAGAGCCTTCAGTTATCAAGCTCCTCTTTTGTGGAACCAGCTTCCACTTTCAGTCCAGGGGGCAGACTCGGTCAGTTCATTTAAGATACAGCTTAAAACGTTCCTCTTTGATATTGCTTATAGTTAGGGCTGGCTCAGGTTACCCTGGACCAACCCTTAGTTAAGCTGCTCTAGGCTTAGACTGCCGGGGGACTTCTTAGGACACACCGAGCCCCTCTCTCACGCTCACACTCTCACTCTCTCCTTCCACAATAATCCATGTTTTATTAAAGTACATCACTAATTCAGCTTCTTTCCGGGAGTTCTTTGTGCTTTCTCGCCTAGCAGGTCTCCGTGGATCATAGTTTCGTGCGGACCCCGGTTCTGACTCCTGGCATGGCTCTGCTGACACCTGCTGCTGCCATCATCATTACTTTAAATATGATTCATATTACTGTCATCATAAACTAACATATTTCTGCTCTCCCTCCCCACAGAAGCCCCTGTGGATGGTGGTTCGACCTGATGGTGGTTGTCCCTGCAGTGGTCCTGCCGTACACTTGTTCTGCTACTTGCAATTACTTGTATCATTTCTGTTAGAGGAATTTAATGTATTGTACATCTTTTACATTGTTGATTCTGTACACATGATATCCATTGCAGTCCGTCCATCACGGGAGAGGGATCCCTCCTCTGACGTTTCTTCCCTTTTTTCCCCATTGAAGGGTTTTTTCATATTTTGTTTTTCCTGTGCCGATGTGAGGGTTTCGGGACAGAGGATGTTGCATGTGTACAGACTGTAAAGCCCTCTGAGGGAAATTTGTAATTTGCGATTTTGGGCTATACAAATAAAAAAAAGAAAAAGAAAAGAAGAATCTTTCTCTGTTTACTGGCAATGCTTTTGACATGGCCAACGAAACGTCATGGTCTTTTATTGTTTCCACTGTGAAATTGCTTGTCCTAAATAAAGAGACCCCCTTAACCGTCCTACAATCAGTGCAATACATTATTTTTTGGGCTGGATCATAAACCAGCCATTCTCAACTGGACCCCCACTTTTTATTTTTATAACACTTTTTATAACAGTCTTTTTTTTCTCTCCTTTTATTTTTGGACTTCATGACCAGTTTTCTCTTGTGTCTGTGCTCCGGGTTTTCCACCATCTGCTCTGTGGCGCCACATCCTTCACCTGCACTGAGCGGTTCTATCAAAAGCCTCCACCTGTAACGTACGTGTGCTCACGCGTCTCTGTTGCTAGTAACGACCGCACGTGGCCGAGAGGGTTTAACACCGCCTTCTCAAAATGTGGCGTGTGAACTGGTTGAAGTGCGCGTGATTCACGATCATCTCGTTAACTAAAGTCAGAATAGATTTAGTCATCGTTTTTATTTTTCAAGATCCGTTTTCGTTAGGTCTTAGTCATGGGAAAAAAGGTTGTTAATGAACATTTTTCAGCATAGTTTTCGTCTACGAAATTAACACTGGTCTCAATGTAGTTTCTGTCCCATTTGTAAACATTTTCTGTTTCTCCTGTCTGTCTCCGTTCATACCTATGTTTACAGTGTTTTTACATGTCTAAAAGGTCAATCAGAAAGCTACAGCTGATCCAGAACACTGCGGCCCGACTAGCACCAGGAAAGTGGATCACATCACTCCAGTTGTCAGGTCAAATAATTTACTTTTAAATCCTGCTGTTGGTTTATAAAGCTCTGAATGGTTTAAGGCAAAATTATATTTCTTATGTACTGATAACAAATGAACTGCCACAAACCCTTAAGTCGTCTGGGACTGATCTACTTTCTGTTCGCAGAGTCAAAACTACACATTGAAAAGTAGCGTTCAGTTTATCTGTCTCAGAAAGCGGCAGATCTGCTGAGTCCCTCATCTTCTTTAAATCTAGACTTTCTGCTGCCTTTAATTGACTATTTCTGCATTTCAAAATTTTGAGATTTTAAAAAAAAATTCACTATAATGCAGGAGGACATCTACAACATTACAAGTTATTTGAGCAGATCGTGGTACTGTGCCAAAAATTGCAGACCTTTTGAATGACGCTTGTCTGTTAGTATGCTTGCAGAGAACGCTGCATAGAGGCTAAGTCTACATAGATAAGATAAAACAGTTAACAGGTAATCTAATTGAAAATAAAATGTTTGGGTTAAAGCTTAAAGTGCACATTTAAAACCAAATTCCAAACTAAGTCAGTTAATAATCTTTTACTATATGGCAAAACTTTCCAGAATCTAGATTAAGCCGAATAACTAAAATTTGCTCCGACCACCTCTTATCCCCACCTCTGCTGTCAACACCCTCAGGATGCGGGTGACACATCAGTTCACTGGAACCACAGACAGGCGCCAAGGGGGAGTCTAATCTGCTCATACATCTATCTCTTACTCTGGTTTCGTCCATCCCACTCCCTGTGTCTTTCTCTGTGCCTTTCTCTAGGTGCTCTCTCTTACACCAGCTTACACTTACACCTGCAATGAGGTGAGACTATCCAACCGAGAATCTTTGCAGAGGCAGATACATAGATGAGACTGGCTAGGAGAGAAGACTTCTTTGTTCCATCTGTGGCCAGTTGTTCAGTGATGTTCACTGTTGGTTGCTGGTTCTGCTCTGTTTGAACATGTGTGTTTAAAGTTGTTATTGTGTGTTTGTGGTCAGTTCTTTTGGCATCGTGGCGTACATAACTGCACTGGGGTGCAAACGAACAACTTACACTTTTGACATGATACAGGTACATCTAGGCAGATGAAGCTACTCTTCAGGATGTAGACCTCATATTTTGTTAATACGAGAGGTGGCATGAATAAATTGCATAAATTGTTCTCTATGTATCTTTCTGCCTTTCGGCCACCCAGTCCCCCTCTTAACATGTCCAATGGTGGTGCATGGTTGGTGCCCCTCTGCATCGGATACTAACACAGGCACCTCCGGGCAACACAGGGCGGCCAGGTGACAAATTGGTCAAAACAGAATTTTTCTTCCAAAAATTAAATTTTATAGAGAAACACTATGAATGAAAATATAATTCATTGTCTATGACATGTCTAAAACTGACGCTGAAGTGGAGGTGTCATAATTTGAAACTATTACCAAGCTCAGGGGTTGAAAGCCAGAATAGGGTTGGTTTTCACAGAAATGATACAAATAATACAGAAATGATTCAAATAATTGCATTTTTTAACATAATACTTATGTTACACGTTACATCCGAAGCTCACCAGTAATGAGGCAACATTTGTATACCTATTTGGTGTCCCCCTCAACATCCTCTTCCCCATCCTCATCATCGAGAACAAGTTCATTATTAAGCAGCTCCTCCTCGTCGTTGTCCTCGTCCTGGGCTACTTGAGTGCGGTTCTCCTCCCCCCGCTGCCGGAGCTGCGCCAGCGCATCCTTACCAGCGGCGCATGGCTGTCCCGCTTTGAAGCAATGGATGAGACGCACCTTCATAAACAATAACAAATTCGCCTAGTAGGCCTACGTGGTAAAATGTCTTTTTTTTATTGCCAACAGTCCATGAAATTAGCCAATAATATTAAACATAAGGAGAACATGTATTTATGAAATATTACTTTTACTTTCTTTCTTTTTTTTACCCCCGGCCTGTATTTGGGGCCCGGCCTTTATTTATCCGTATCGACCACGCCCCTAGCTACTATCTGAAGCCCGGCCACTAATTGAATCCCGGTCTTTATTTGAGGATTCACAGTATTACCTTTTTGTCAGGCAGCCCATTATCACCATAAACAATCAAAGATACTCAAGGCCCCTCTTCCTGCCAAATCAGCCCTTTCGCTCAAGTTGCCCTGATGTCCATGTCTGTCAGCAGCTTCCCGTACACACATACAACAGCACAATTGGCAAAGGGCATATGAGCAGTCAAAATAGAGTTATCTAAAAGTAAACATCCACATAGCAATATGGGAAGGACAGAGCCTAAATAATGGAGGAATGGAACATCATAAAGAATGAATATTACAAAGGGAGGAGCTATTAGTTAGAGAGATAAGGTGTTAGGGGAAAGCCCAACATTGTAGTTATCTCGATCTTAAGGTGCATGCACGTGGAAACAGGTGGAAACTCCATGTAACCAATGCTCCATCCTCAATCAGTACTCAAAAACACTCTCCAGGTAAATATCAGCTGGGGCAGATGCAATATTGCTGCCGGAGTCAGCGAGGCAGAGAGGAGACACTGCACAATCTGAATCACTGCAGCTTTCTTGTGTATTCATCTTTAAACCCGCCAATGACGGGGGCCACTGTTCCAGCAGGGCACCCCGAACCTCCCTTTCTCTGGCCACATCTACAGTCTTTAGACATGAGACATTGATGACATGTCATCTCAATGAGATGCCGGTGTCAAATAGAACACTGTGTCTCATGATGGTCAAATGTGTCAGGAGGCTCTGTACCTGCGCAACCCTCCCCATGTTTATGATACCATATATCAAGTTTAAATGGTGACTTCCGGAAAGATGACCTTCGAGTACTAAGTGTGTCAACTCTGTCTCCTGTTTGCAGACATTAAATGTTCTGTTTTGACGATATAACACCAGTGTAGAGTATTCATTTTTCTTACAAATGGTGTCATCACTACACCGCGTTCCACATTATTATGCAAATTTGATTTATGTTTAGTGTGGTGATTACATGTGCAAACAGTTGTCCAAGCTCAGCACGAAAAAGATAAGTGCGTGCTACGAGAGCCACTCTGCGTCCGAAAGGAAATGGCGTAAATACAAACAACCTGATGACCTGCATGCATTTCAGTCGCTTCTCTCCTCTTTTTCTGCCTCCATCTCCGCTGCAAAAAGTGCTTTCTACCAATCCAGAATGGAGTCCTCATTTTCCAACCCCAAAAAACTATTTTCTATCTTCACTAACCTCCTCAAACCCCCCAGTCCTCCTCCCCCCTCCACCCTTCTTCCAGGAGACTTTGTCACCTACTTTACCAAAAGAATAGCTGACATACGCTCCTCCTTCTCCAACCCACCTCCTTCCAACTATATCCCACAGACTTCGCCTCAATCGCCCTCACTTCCCTGTACACCCCTGTCTCCTAACAAAGTTCTTACCTTGTTCTTCTTCTTGTTACTTGTTCTTCTGAGTGTGTATCTCTATGTGGAAATGCACTTATTGTAAGTCGCTTTGGATAAAAGCGTCAGCTAAATGACATGTAATGTAATGTATAAATGGGGATCAACCTGAGCAAAATCTGGGGACAAAATATGTTTTGGTATTTAAACAGTAACACAATAACAATGAGCTGCCTTATTTTTAAGTTCTGTACTAGAACAGACTGAACTGATTAATCTTCCTAAGTAATACAAATAAGCCATACACACATACAGAGTAAACAGTAAAACCCCCCAAGATGTCTGGTGCAACGTTTTTGTTGTTGTATTTTTACTTTTGTCACAAGTGAGTTTGTAAAAATGCATCCAACACTGCCTCCAAAAAAACAAATCAGCAAAGTTGACTTTGGTCACACCTGATGAATTCCCTCCCAACCAACCTTACTCAGGGGGGAGTGTTAAGTATGCAAGTGGGTGCTTCTTCAATCACAAAGCGGTAATCCTCAGTGCCTTGATCAATGCCGTAGGCGTTGAAGCGGGTGAGAAAGGATGAACGGGTGTCTGTTATGTGTCTCTGTCACAGCCTCAGGGTTCAGAGCCTACTACGATAGAAGCCGACAGCATAATTTGTCAACTACGACATTTGCATCTGTTGTTCGACACACAGATAAGTGTTCAATAGTTTCACACATACTGAAATGTCACAGCCACTTGACAAGATCAGACTTGAAAAGATCTAAAACTACATCTTTACTTAGCTGAGCTTGCAGACCCACAAGATTTAATTACCCAACCTGCGCAGTTCTCCCCAAATAGATCAATCTGTCTCACTGGAAAACACATTTTTTGATTACCTTTTAATATTACCCAAAGTCATGCAATTTCTCTGGCAACATTTATGCTTGGCAAAATACATTTTTTGAAAGCAGCTGTTTAACTGGCATCCGACTGCCCAGGCACAAAGCCTTTGATCCCACTAAACAGATCTTTTGAAGGACTTTCCCCATTTATATGTAGAACCTTCTTCCTTGCTCTTGGCCAGCGGCGGATGTGGGCTGGACGCTCCTGACAAAGTAAAAGAGACACTTCTGTCGTACCCATTGCAGAGGCAGAAGAGACAGAAGTGTCTCTTTTACTTTGCGTCTCTAAGTCAGTTTCCAAATCAATGTGTGTTAATGTCTCCTTTGCATTTATTTGTGTATGTGTTGATGTGTGTGTGTAAATAATTATGAGCATAGTTATTTGAGTTCCTCTCAGACTGTCATGAGGCAGGATAAAAAGAGTATACTGTAGGTGATAAGATAGTGTGTGTACATGTGTTAGTGTGTGTGTGCGTTAAAGTGTATTCATGCCAGAAACCGTATTTGCATTGTACACAGCAAAATGGACGGACTCAAATGAACAATTTTGGACATTTAATTAACATTAAACATAAGGAGAACATGTATTTATGAAATATTACTTTTACTTTTTTTTTTTTTTTTTTACCCCCGGCCTGTATTTGGCAGAGGTGGGATCAAGTCACTGTTAGGCAAGTCACAAGCAAGTCTCAAGTCATTGCCCTCGAGTCCCGAGTCAAGTCGAGTCAAAGACGAAGCAAGTCCCAAGTCGAGTCACAAGTCACAGCCAACAAGTCTCAAGTCGAGTCACAAGTCGTACCATTTTAGTTTCGAGTCATTTCGAGTCATTTTATTATAGTGGGGACGGGGAACCCTGGGTGATGGTGCGCTGCCTCACAGACCTAGACTACGAAGGGAAGGGTAACGGTGGATCGACTGTGACTGTGTTATAGTACTGTAACGCTCACCCCAATGCTGCAGCGTAAATAAGGAGGCGATGCAACTCCGCTGCATTTATTTATATAAAACAACTCAACTTCGGTCACTGTTGGCCGTCACCACGCCGAACGAACACTTCCGCATTCACGGCCCCCCAAAACTCGGGTTGTCTCGCGTAACTACAGCTGGTAACAGAGCATAACACAGAGCAACATCTGCATAACTGATTAACCAATAACTTTAACTCAGCTCATTACACTACTTTAAAACGGACGTTGACATAATGTTGGCGAGGATTTCCATCGGAGTCTGAATCCGGGTTCAAAAATCCCGATTTTTGTAACCATGAACGAGCTGTCTCGTTGATACGGTCAAATGGACTGCAGTGATTGGATGTTGTTCAGGTAGCGCGCGCTCTCTGCATACAGGTGGCGCACATTTTTTTGACAGATGCAGATAAACAGAGCGGCGCGACCGTGTGAAAATGTTTTCCCCCAGTTTCATGGGAAGTAGCAAGTCTTCTCGAGTCAAAAGGCTTGAGTCCAAGTCAAGTCACGAGTCATCGGTGTTCAAGTCCAAGTCGAGTTGCAAGTCTTTGTACGTTTTGTCGAGTCGAGTCTCAAGTCATCAAATTCATGACTCGAGTCTGACTCGAGTCCAAGTCACATGACTCGAGTCCACACCTCTGGTATTTGGGGCACGGCCTTTATTTGTCCGTATCGACCACGCCCCCGGCTACTATCTGAAGCCCGGCCACTAATTGAATCCCGGTCTTTATTTGAGGATTCACGGTATTACCTTTTTGTCAGGCAGCATGAGCTCTCAGATGGTGATACTACAAGACCACATTTTCTCAACCGTTAATAGACACGGACTTATGGAGACAGAGAAAACGAAGAGCTCGCTCCATTGCCATCATGTCTAAAAGAGCTGCTATCTCCAGATAAAATGATCTGCTTATTCTCAGCAACACTGGGAGGAGACATGCCTTTTACATGGCGTGGCTGTGTGAGATGTTTGTGTTAATTACATCCACTTGGGAAAGATACGGAATATTAGGACGGATTAACATGACAACACTGACTGGAAACCTGGATAAAAGAAAACACATTTAAGTATGAAATTTCACCCAAACTGCTTGATGGAATTTAAAGTGATACTGCAAAAAAGTAGGATGTGGGCATAGACACGTTAGGGTTGTATCATGTGGACTAACAATTTTTGGCTTTAAAACCACCAAATGGGATTGTTGCAGAACATTCGAGAGAAATTGTAGAAGATATCCATCAAGGAAGGTTTATGCGTCCTTCCCCAGGCTTAACTTTACATTGTGGCTGGATTTCACGTGTACAGTATTTCAATTACGTATATAAATTGTGTTTAATTCAAATTGAAGTTATTAATCTAACATATCTATATAATAACTAATATCTAATAACACACAAACTACAATGTTATATATAAATCCACAATATCCTCCAGATTTGCATTATCTACTGACTATTTAATAATCATTGAGATATTACTATAACTCAATTTCTATTGTTTCTTTCTCATCCGAAAACAAATCATTCATTGGCTAAATTTCTTGCATTGAGACCAAAAAACAAAAAAAGGGCCTCTGAACTATTTACGATGTTGAGTCGTTGCTTAAGCAACAACTGTTATTGACAGCATTAAATGAGTCTGTTTCCCACTGCTTTGGTCGCTAAATTTTCCTTGCACCATTGCAAATGGGTTACAGGCAGAAAAGTTGCATCTAATCGTTTTCAAGGGTAGAATGATTCAGAGGGTTAAACTCATTATTTTCCAACTTATGTGCACATGAATTGTAAATTCAAAGAGTGTTTCATGAAAAAGGGGCTGCACCAAAAAAATGACTGTTGTCATCATTATAAACGGTTCTATACTTAAGGAACAAAGTTTGAAGTTTCACAGGGGAAGATGAAAAAGACGTTAGAACTTCGGGTCTGCCGACATAAAAAACTTAAGCAGCCTCTGGTGCTAAAATAGGTTTAAAGCACCTTTGGGAGTAGAGGTTTGCTAAGGTCAGGATGGCTGTCAGTCAGAAGAAATACAGCACGGGCAAAATTCCAAGAGTGTTTAGTGGCTTGATAATACAGTGTATGAAGTAATCAAAAGATGTCCGACCAGCTAATCTTGTACTGTATTATGAATTGTGCTGTATCTTCTCAATGTAAAGGTTTCAATGCCATAACAATTACTGGCTGATGACATTACATTACTTACCTTTTTAGCTTACAATGAGCAGTTAAAGGTTGGTGGTCTTTCTGAGAGACACTACAACATGGAGACGTATCTGTCGTGGTGGTGCAGGAGAGAGGACCCAAATGCAAAGGAAGGTAGTGTCCCTTTTACAGTTTTTCTCGATTGTTTACACACAAATACTGGTACTTGACACACAATGACCACAACATGTAACTCATGCACCAACCCCCGGAACCAATTCTGCTAAACTACAAGCAGAATTCTTGCTTTGCACTCAAATTGCAGTTCTAAAACACACTTTTTTCAAAACACTACACACAATTCTCTGCATTCTCTGCACAATTTTCATGAAGAAAATTTTGTTTTCACAACAAAAACACTCATTCAAAATTCTAAAGTCAATTGCCCTACTATGCACACTGACTCGTCACATGGGAAAACTCATGTCACACAGTGTTACAATTAGGAATTAGAGCTTTAGCATAAAAGGGCAACAGCTGAGCTCCTCTGTTTTGGAGCAATGATGACAACATTAGAAACAGAGCCAGAGGAGTGAGAGTAAGAGGAGGAGGAGGACGGGGGGGAAGGACGAGGACGAGGAAGGCCAAGGACCGTAAACTCTGATGAGATCTGAGCCACTTTGGTTGACCAAAGCTATGGAGGAATTCTTTTCTGCCTGGAGATGGAAAGTGGATGACCGAAATCCACAAACGCATATCCCCCTTCTCTAAGCTATGGAAGTCGCATGTGGAGATAAAGCAGTTGATGCTTTTCATGGCTGTCTGTAGTAAGTGTAACAACTTAAAAAAAAGGTTTAAGTCATTATGATGAATGGAGAATTGTGTTCCATTCATCATTGTGTTTTCAACTGGTTCTTATAAAAGTCTATTCATTTGATGGTTTGTGTGTGTCATTAGAAAACAAAATACCATTTTGAGAAGAAATTACATTGTTTTGAATGTAAAGTTTAATTTTGCAGGAGTATTGAAGGGTTTAGCCCATTGTGTGTGTGTTTTTTGATTTGTGTGTAGAGTTCTAAGAGTATGAGGCATGCTTTAGGAAATGTGTGTAAACAAATCGAGAAAAACTGTAATTAACTGAGGAAGGCCAAGGCAAAAACAGAACTCAGGCTGCTACAGGGCGATCTCACAAACAGAAAGTCTCTTAACGGGTAACAGAAAAACACAGGCGCTTGGCCGGCAACGGGGAATCCCGGTGAGTGCGGCAAGCGAGGTCCAGGCCGATGGGGAGTGCACCAGACGGCAAATGGCTCACGTCAGAAGGAGGCTGGGTAACGCAGAGGTTTAGCCACGAGACAATAATGTTTCCACACATATCCGACAGGACACGATGGAGCGGGCAAGCAAACTCAGGTACGTAAGGTGCATAGCTAATACTCTGGCGGAGAACAAAGGGAAGAGGGAGAGTAGAAATAGGGAGTCTAATTAGAGAAAGCAGGAACAGGTGAGGGGAAGAGAAGATGATGAGAAAATGAGAAGCAGCTGGGAATGAATGAGCGTGTGTGTGTGTGTAAGTGAAAGGAGGGTGTGTGTGAGTGTGTAAACGACCAGAGGTGGAAAGGAAAAAAGAGGAAGATACCTGGTTCAAGACAGTATCAGCTGGGGATTGAACCTCCAACTCTGCGGTTCCCAGAGGACATTCTCTGACTGTTTTCCTTTTTGTGGGGTTAGCCAAAGCTTTGTGTACATCATATAGCCCAAACTTGAATAATCTGCTTACCAAATTGTGAGAAAACAGAAAATTCAGAAAGAAGTTTTTCCTACAATTTAAATACAAAGTACATGTATTGTATCTTTGGGGACCAGTGTTTTTATATTTCATTTATATTTATTTGAGGGGTATTTTGTATCAAAATACATTTTTGCCCATCTCTCTCTGTATATGGGTCAATTCCTCTTGCTTGCAAGTATTATTTAACAAATGTCCTGTTAAATGATATTACACCTGTGTCAAGTAAGACTAATCCAACATAACTGGTCCTTTGAGCCGGATCTCAAGAACTCTTTTCCCTAGGCATTGACATCCACGTAGATTTTAACAGCGTACATTGCAAAACGCTTAAATATGGAATTTAAATAATGACACAACCATTTTAAGATGTAATGAAAGCATAATCATAAGGAGCCCGGTTAGACTAAAAATGGAGACTTGGCAATTCAGCATCCTGGTTGCCCCTTTACAACTACTAAATAATTTATCGAGACTGATGATGAGAGGTGATGACCAGCTGATGACATCTGATGTAAAATAATTTTAATAAACACAGTTATGCATGTAACATTTATAAGCTGGAAAAAGCTACATTTTCAGCTTTGTGGCATTTCCTTTCAGATGATCTAGTGAGGTTTTCAAAGCGTTTGTGAGCTTTATAGGATCACTTTATTGAATCATTCAAAGGAAATTCTAATAAGAAAGTTCAAAAGCACCATTTTTGATTCATTTGATATTCACTGTGAGTGTTGGATGGACAAAAGTAAGGCCAAGTTTGTGCTAATGATTCCCATCCCCTCTGCTCAATAAGAGAACGAGAACCCCCCCTGGGGTCTGTCTCAGGTACCGCACAGCTTGTATTCTGAAGAAAACCTTGGCTACCAATAAATAAATTATCCAGAAATGGAAGAGATGGGTGTCGACAAATGGAAGGGGTGCAAGGAAAGCTGATGTGAAAGCACTTGTACAGGCGTAGTGATGTCTTCCCCGGTCACTAGCAGCAAAGACCAAGCTGGTGTATACAATACATGGGATGTCTTCATGCTGGTCAAAGTGCGCTGTGGGTTTTAACAGAGCATGGATCACAATTCCTCAGAGGGAGAACAGCAGTTGGAGAACAAAAAGAGACCACACAAAGATATGGCGACACAGATACATCTGCTTTGTTCTTTAAGTCCAGCATCTGAATTTCCCATCAGAGCTTTACATCGTAAAGCCCCATCATTACCATTATTGCTGCCTCTCTTTGCTTTTATCCTTTGTTCTTCTATCTATTTCACCTTTCATTTGTCCAACTCCAGAACATAGAGTATAATGTGTTAGCCTTCATTTTTAAAACGATTGCTGAGCCAACTACCCACGAAAATGTAAGATTTGTGTGTCTGTCTGTGCGTGTCAGCAAACCGCAGTAATAAAACCATCAACAAGTTTTACTTTTCTTCCCTCTGAAGATATTTAAAACACAAAACTGACCAAAGCAACACTACATATGTGTATAAGTGTAGGTTATTGAGGTATTGTGTCTTTTTTATTGAGTCACAGCCTCAGTAATGCTCTTGCACATAATTGTTCAGGGTGAAGCAGTGTCACAAAGGTGACAGCAGTGATGACTAAACCATAAGTGACATTCACTGATTCAGTGACACGAAGACAAGGACTGCGGCCTTTACCACCCAGTACCGCCTAGGCTGCCGACTAGCCCCCCACCGACACCACCAACACAGCTACATTATCTTCAAAAAGACCAGACAACCAGCACATGAGTCTCGGGGAAGGTCTCCAAATCAAACGTATCAAAAGGGTAAAGCAACAAGAAATGACAAAAGCTAATTACTGGTGTTAAATGTTGAATAGGCTAGAGGCCCAATATACTGCAAATTAAATATGCATGTTGTCCTTTAAATGTTTAAAATAAATGAAGAATTAGGACACAAGTCAGTAAGTTCAATCATTTACAATCTATGTCATGTTTCTCATTACCATGGACATTATCTAAATTGTTTGGAGAGCGTGGACAGGCTTGAAACATATTGAGCTATTCTTAACTCGCCTCCAACTAAAATAACATGAAAATATTGGCAGTTGAAGGTCTTATGTACAACATGGTTATCCACATAATACCACTATCCTAATCTAGTCTAATGTCAGTGTTTGTGCCAACTGACCAGCTGTAGATTGCATCTGCTGTAGATCATTAATCAGTTGCAATTTCCAGGATTCTGTCACTGCAGCTATCAACTCTGTTAGCAGTTGTGTGTGCATTCCATGACTGATGAGGTGTTCTGCGATGCCATTACGGGAGGCTGTGGGAGCGAATCTGGTGGCTACTTCGTCGGATTCTGAGATAAAGAGTCTGTTGGTGATGGCTTTGGGATTCCTGAAGCTGCAAGTACGTGGAAAGGGTTTCGAATGTACTGTATCTTGGAAGTAAAGCCAGGGGGCGGTTGGTTTTCGTTTGCTTTAAGTAGAATGTCATGGTGTCTTCCGAAAGACAATAAGATAAGTCGGATATGCAGGCATGTCTTTTTGATGACGCTTTTATACAAAGTGACTTACATTGCATTATAACCCATGTTACATTTTGCCTGGGGAGCAAAAAGGGGTTGGGTGTCTTGCTTAGGGACACATCGACATGGCACATGGGGCACTTCTTGCCTCCCGGAGGCGTGAGGGTCTGGCATCCCGGTGCCAGGGGTTACCCCGAGGGGTGACATGAGGCTCGCCTATAGCTGGCATTATGTACTGCGTTGTTTGTGCTACAATTTTGAGTTGCATTGTTGGTTATCTTGTTGTGTTACGGTGTTATGTTTGTTACGTGTAATTGCTCCAGATTAATGTTAGCTGGGAGCTGGTATCCCGGTCCTGGTAGCTCGAGGCCACGAAAGGTGTGACTGGGAGGTGTGAAGGTCTGGCATCCTGGTGCCAGAGTTTGCGCCGAACAGTTGGGGTGGCTTGCAAAGGGTGATGGGGGCAGCAGCATCTCGGTACCTGAGCCTCAGCGCCGTCTTGCATTGCTGGCTTACGTTGCTGCGCTGTTATGCTAAGTCATTGGGTTACCTTGTTGCTTTAGCCAGTTGCATTCCTTGTTGGGTAACATTTTTTGAGTTACATGTTAGGTTACGTTGTGTAAATACTGAAGTTGAACTTCTAGATCAAACTCTTGGTCTTGGACGCGTGGTGCAACTAGGAAGTGTGAAGACTGGGCACCCCGGTGCTGAGGGTTACATCAAGCCGTTGGGGTGGCTGGTTGATAACAGTTGGTAGGGTACCCTGGTGCACCGGCTAGAGATAGTTGCTGTGGTAATAGGAATTGCCGGGCTCTGGCATCCCGGTGCCAGGTGCTCCTGCTAAGCTAGCTGGAAAGGTTTCTCTTTTCTACGATGTTACGTAATTATGTAAATGCTGACGATTATGGCTTTGAGCTGCATCTCTGTGTTGATGGCTCCAACTAGCAAATGGTAAGACTGGAAGGCGTGAAGGTCTCCATCCCGGTGGAAACGCCCAGCAGTGGGGTGGCTTGAAGAAGGTGGTGGGGCTGTTGGCATCTCGGTGCCATGAGCCCTGGCTAAAGCTGGCTGCTATGGTTGTTGGGAAATTGCAAAGAGGGGCCACAGCTTCTCGGTGCTGGGCGCTCCTGCCAAGCTGGCTGGGTGGTTGAGGATTGTTGCTGTGAGCTCGTAGCTCCAAATAGCATGGGTGGTAGCGGTGATTTTTTCCATTTGGTGTTGCAAAGCATGATAGGAGGTACTCGGGGCAGTATTGCCCCCGTGTTTAACTGCTATGAGCTGCTTCTACAGGGTGATTTGTATGTACTGTATCTTTTACTGGATTGGTGACGTTTCCAAACACCAGAAAATGGGTTCTCCACGCAATTGAGTTAACTGCTTGTTTATTTATTCACTTACATTTGCTGTGTTTATGTAGTGCTTTTGTTTATTTTATAATATTACAATGCCTCGTAGAATTATGACGATAAATGTGAAACGTAATTGTTAATAAAACATTTTTACTTTTATTCATTATAATTAAAATGATTAAAATCTAAGGCTGTCTGTAGAGTTCATGTGAATGTAAACACCAACGTTTCTAACCTATTCCTGCCGATTGATACAGAGGAGGTTGCAGGCAAATTCCAGAAAGCATTTCCTTGGCCAGGTGGAGAGGACATGGAGATAGTTAATACATAAACTTACATTGAACTGAAATTCAGTTCAAGGGACAGCTACTTTTGGGGACAGTGTTCATTTACAGCCATCTCACTGACTGGAATCACATGACTTCTGTTGGCATGGTGATGGGACACAAAGCTAAACTGCACTTATATTGGATGCAATAACTGAGAATTTTGTCAGTTTTGGAACTTCAGTTGATAAATACAAAAGTTAATATTGTTGACATGAATTTGGAAGCTGGACCAAAGTTATAAAACAGTCTTTGTAGTGGTGTTCCTTTGTTGACGTACATTTCTAAGCCGCAATTGAGCTGCAGACACATTTTCATTTTCTTAACGCCAATGACAGGAGATCACAAGTTCTTTTCTTTTGGTGTTTATTTAACGCATTAAAAACGTTAACTAACTACACAAAAATAACACATTCCATTACACATTAGAAAAACTGTGCACTAGTGCCTAATCAGCTCATCTCTGTTGCACCTGCTGCAAACATGACAGAAAATAAAGGGGGTATCATGCCAACATATATACCAATATTTCCTCAACATAAACAATACACACACGTCGGGCTCTTACAGTCTGGACAGTCTTTTTCTCTCAACGTGTCAACAGGTAGATCTTGCCTGTCACCAAGGCAGAGGTTAGGGAGAAAAAAAGATCTCAAGAGTACTCTAAAGAGTACACATGGCTCAGTGTACAATGCTATCTTGTTAAAAACTTCTTTGGAGAAAAATACTTAGTACAAAATTACATTTCAAGTCATTTGGGGAAACAAAAAAGCCCACATAGAGCTGGCTTCCCTCCACTCTGCTTTAAAGCGTTTCTAAACAGGAAAGTGGCCTCTGCCTCAGCAGCAGTTGGAAGCACAGCAGTAGAGATTTCATTAGTCACTGCGAACAGGCTAATTATCTGCTTCAGCGCACCTGTAAAACTTAACTGTGTACCAATATCGCAAAATCAAAGTAACTGCAGATAAGTATGTGTGGGTGGGTTTGTGAATACGTGGGGGGTGTCGGCAAGTGTCTGTGCGTCAATCTTGCCTCAGTGGGCATGTGATCCTTTTAAATGCAACTTGTGTACATGTGTGTTGAAAACATGCCTCTAAAAAACCTGGGGTGTTGCTGCTTGTATTTCCATCAAAAAATGCTGATACACACAACATCACATTCAACACGTTTATGGGTTCTCAAAAATACAGCCACCATGAGATTTGCAGTTCAATCTAGAGAGACAAAAGTGAGAGGAAGAAAGATAACGGTTAATAAACAACACGTGTTTATCTTTCGAATCTTTGGCGCTCAGACTCTGCAGGGAGATTTGACCTGGTGTTAGGTTTGGCTGATGAGGCTGCTCAAATGACGGAGCTCAGGAATCTGACAAAGATATGGCGGAGATGGGCAGGTGAAAGGATGCAATACGGAAGCATGAACGTAATAAAGGTAGAGAGACAATCATAATTAAAAGAGACAACAGCAACAGTATAGGCTAAATGATGTTAATTGCGCTTATTGGATAGAAAAGACTAGCTGATCGTCTGTATTTCAAAACTTGTAATCCAGATCAGATGATCCGGATAACCAAATCCCCCTTTCCTCTGCTACGGAACAACCTGATCTATTCTGGGATTTTCAAAACTTTGCCACATTGGATCAGAGTGATCCTGACACCGGAGGATTGGGATGTCCAAATTCGCCCCGCCCCCCAGATCACAGACAGGAAACAGAAAATGGAGCGGACATTTTACCGAAAAAAAGTGAAGCTGGCACAACTCTTGTTTCTAAATGGAAGTATAATCTTGGTCAGTGTTGATGTGCCCTAAGATTAGATGAAAGGCAATTATTACATTGAGGTAACAAATCACGTAAATCAGCACAAAGTAACAAGAACACACAGACCTGCTCCAAATGGCAGAACCTTTTGAGAAAATGAAGTGTCTGTCCTGAATGCATGTTAATAAATACATTTGACTGGGTTTCAGTAAAGGCCTTTATCAGTGGGTATAACTTGACAATAAATATACTTATATAAGGCATTAATATTCAAGTTTAAATATAGAAATAGCAGTTTTGTCAAACAAAGAACTTACTCTTTGGCTGTTCAAACATTTACATGTAATCTCCTTCAAATCCACCTCTGAGGTGGGATCAGGGAAATCCTGATATTTACGATCAAACTGATCCAGATTTCCCACAAAAGTTTTGAATTACTCAGCAGTCTCAAAGGCAGGATTGGATTCCCAAATCTGAATCTTTAGTATCAGATTTGCTTTGAAATATCAGTTTTTAGGATCTGATCAGGATTTAATCTAATCCAGGTGGATAATTTTGAAATACTGGCCCTAGTTTGTCTTGACTTCTTTTGTCATTAGTGGAGGTGGATACTTCCTACAAGGGAGTTGATTGGTGGTTTCTCAATGTTCTCTCTGGCCAGAAACTTCATCTGGCAGATTCCCTATGCCCTTTTCTCTCGTCACATGAACATAATGGTAGTCTTGAGAGTCCTTTGAGGTCTGGGGACACTTGCTTGAGGGAATTGAAACCCATGTATTGTTTGGATTGAACATAATAACCTCACCCCCATCCAGACAAGAAAAACTTAATTTAAATTATGTGTGCAATGCATGATATCATGCGATTGTACAAATGGAATCAAAAACAGATGGAGTTTTATTTTATCTGGGAAAGAAATTTTAGTTATATAGAGAGAGAAAATAATACATGATTGCAACATTGAATATATAACCTTGTTTGAGGGTTTAAAATAGTGGAAAGATGAAGGAAAGCTGGTGGCCACTGATGCGTAGGCCCTGCATGAGTCTTTGATGACAAGGTAATTTCTCACCATCTTATAACTCCTAAAACCTACTTCCTGCCCTGTGATATACACACTCAAACACACACTTCATTTAACTTTAAGACACCGGTACCCCCCGCCCCCCCTGCCTGGCAGCCTCTTTGTAGCAGTGTTGTGATTGTATCAGATGTGGACCAAAGGGGTTAGGGGTATGGGAGATCTGTGAATTTGTAATGTGCTTATGCTGGGACCGCAAAGACAGGAGATAGGGAGCGGAACTCTGGCTCCCTGAACTCTTTTCATCTGACTAAAGTTGGAAGTGAGTGCAGGGTTTTCTGCAGTCACAGTGAGATTCCACACTCTGTATCCTCTACTTCCCGCTGACAGCATTTGTGTGCATGTGTGTGCTTGTCATAACATGGTTCAAAGGCTCACCGTGTAGAGATATGCTATAAATATGTGTGTAACAAACTCTGGTTACCCGGCGGGTTCTTTTAGAGTGCATTCACTCGAGTCACTTGTACGGTTCTATATCATAGGACTTTATTTAATTGTGAACACAGACTTATATAGGACGCCTCTCTTCTGGGTCTGTCTCCCAACAGCCCGTCTTCTGTCACTCCTCCGTATATATAGGTTCAATTCAATTCAATTCATTTTTTTTTATAGCCCAAAATCGCAAATTACTAATTTACTCAGAGGGCTTTACAGTCTGTACACATGCAACGTCCTCTGTCCCGAAACCCTCACATCGGCACAGGAAAAACTCCCCAAAATATGAAAAAACCCTTCAATGGTGAAAAAAGGGAGGAAACCTTAGGGAGAACGTCGGAGGAGGGATCCCTCTCCCGGGATGGACGGACTGCAATGGATATCATGTGTACAGAATCAACAATGTAAAAGATGTACAATACATTCCAATCCCTAACAGAAATGATACAAGTAATTGCAAATAGCAGAACAAGTGTACGGCAGGACCACTGCAGGGACAACCACCATCCACAGAGGCTTCTGTGGGGAGGGAGAGCAGAAAGAGGTTGGTTTATGATGACAGTAATATGAATCATATTTAAAGTAATGATGATGGCAGCAGAGCCATGCCAGGAGTCAAAACTAGGGTCCGCACAAAAACTACGATCCCTTGAAGTCTTCTTATATGAGAGTATAGGACATATCCTGGTTGAAGAGAACTCCAAGATTTATGACGGTGCTGTTGGATACCAGAGCAATTCCATCCATAGAGACTGTATCACGTGACAGCTGACTTCGAAGGCGCTCTGGGCCTATCATGATAACTTCCGTTTTTTCTGGGTTTAGCATCAGGAAGTTGCAGGTCATCCAAGTTTTGATGTCTCCAAGACAATCCTGAAGTCTAACAAGCTGGTTGGTGTCTTCTGGCTTGATCGATAGATACAGTTGAGTATAACAATGCATAACAATGGAAGTTTATGCAGTTTTTTCTGATAACGTCGCCCAAAGGAAGCATATACAGGGTAAATAGAATCGGTCCAAGCACAGAACCTTGTGGGACTCCATGACCAACATTGGTTGTCCTTGAGGATTCACCGTTCACAAACTGGGATCGATCCGATAAATAAGATTTAAACCAGCTGAGTGCAGTTCCTTTGATGCCAATCAAGTGTTCCAGTCTCTTCAGCAGGATACAGTGATCGATGGTGTCAAATGCGGCACTGAGGTCCAGCAAGACAAGAAAAGAGACAAGTCCTTGGTCCGATGCAAGTAGAAGTTCATTTGTAATATTCACCAGTGGCGTTTCTGTGCTATGATGCACTCGAAATCTTGACTGGAAATCCTCAAACAAAGCATTGTTTTGTAGAAAGTCACAATGGATTTGTGACAGATTTCTCAAGGATCTTAGCGAGGAAGGGAAGATTAGAGATAGGTCTGTAGTTAGCAAACACCTCTGGAGCTAGAGTAGGTTTCTTAAGAAGAGGTTTAATTACAGCTACCTTGAGGACTGTGGTTCTGTCAACAAGGACAGATTCATAATATCCAGTAGGGATGTGCTAATTAACGGAAAAACTTCCTTAAGCAGCTTAGTTGGAAACGGATCCAAGAGACAAGTGGAAGAGCTGGATTTCAAAATTTTAGAAGTCAGTTGATCAAGCTTGATGGAAGAGAAACCATTCAAGTAGGTATCAGGGCCCACGGCTGCATCCAGGCTTCCTACATCGGAGGACGGGTCGGCTCCGGGGTGGGGGCAGGAGACCATCAATTTTTCTTTGATAGTCAGAATCTTATTATTGAAGAATTTCATAGAGTCACAGGAATACACGGCTCGACAGTGCTGTGACTCTCTGTCAGTCTGGCTACAGTGCTGAAGAGAAACCTGGAGTTGTTTTTAGTTTTCTCAATTAATGATGAGTAATACGATGCTCTTGCGTTACGGAAAGCCTTCTTATATGTTTTAACGCTGTCTTGCTAAGCTAGCCTAGATCCTTCTGATTTGGTGGAACGCCATAAGTTTCCACACAGTTTTCTTTAAGTTCCGGGTTTAAAGGTTATACCAAGGGGCGAACTTCCTTCTTGTTGCCATTCTTCTTTTGAGGGGAGCAATACCGTCCAGCGCCATTTTCAAAGAGCCTGTGGCAGTATCGACAAGATGGTCGATTTGTGACGGACTGAAGTTTTCACAGGTGTCTGAACTTAGAGCAGTATATGTAGAATACAAATACAGCTGAAGCAACTTACGGCTCCTGCTGGTACGGTTGTCTAAACAAAAACTTTTAAGCAATCAAAGCGTATGAATCATAAATATCTCCTGCCTTTGCTGTTTTTGGACAAGATAATTCCATTATTCTGCTGTTTCTGGAGTGTAATACGGCTCCCCGCCATCTTGCATGACTCAAACAACTTCTTGTCGGTTTTGAATGACTTTATGGAGGTTAGGGGTCAAATTTTACAGGCAGATGTCAGTCTTGAGCGTCTTATGCTCTACCCATTTTGGCTTCTGACTGGCCAAGGAAGCTGCCCATCACATCCGCGTGGGTTTAGTTGTATCCAATGGTTACAGATGATTTGGAAAAGATTGACTGCTCCCATACAAGTAAGCGGCAGCATATGCCGTTGGAATGTGGCTGGAGCGCTGAACAAGCCAAAGGGGAGTGTGGTGAATTTGTAAGAAATGGCCGTAAAAGTACCGTCACCCCCGGAAGAGTTTTGATTTGGTGGATTATGATGTTTGTGCGGCCTGACATCGTTGTACTATTTAAGAATAGGCCTAAGATATTTCTAATCATTAACACTTTTAGCTAGAGCTGGCTCAGGCTTGTCTTGGACCAGCCCCATGATATGCTCCTGGGCATAGACTGCTGGAAGATACCGCAAAAACCCTTTGTCTCATTGAAAATTTTACACTTAACCTACGCTCCACACTGTATTTGTTTTTGGCAGATTTAAGCATGGAGCATAAGGGGAGCAAAAATATTTCATTAATTTGATTGAGAATTCTTTAGGGCTTTATGATAATTATTTAGTTAAAGTGTGTAAATGCAGTTAATTTTCTCTAAAAGAGTGAGCCATAATCTTTTAAAGGCATCTTTTAAGTCTGTGCTGGGGGAATATTTGATACTCAGCTCTAATTGCAGTGTCAAATTATTCAGTAGTTACTAACCATGATATTTGAATTTAACCTGTTTGTTACGTGGCTTTCCGTTCGCACAGTGTCAGTACGTGCGGATCATGGGCAAGGAGGGAGGACTCAGACGCGGAGTTTCAGTAACAAAAAAAATACTTTAATTGTCAAAACCACTCTACCCGAGAAAATGGGGAAGGAGGGAAAAAACAAGAACGAGAAAGGATCTTAGAAAAAAACCCAACATGAACATGAAATCTATTTGCAGGACATGACCGAGACAAGACGTACCTGAGGCGCATGGACAACAATGACACGACAAGAGACTCTCAGGGCTTAAATACACAAGGTGGTTGGACACAGCTGGAAACAATCAGGCGCGGCAGACAATCCCAGGGGAAGACAGGACTAGGCAGGAAGTGAAGTTACCCCAGCAACACAAGAGACATGAAACTACAAAATAAAACAAGACAAGAACCCAAACCGTGACAAACAAAATATAACCCAGAACTGGTAGTAAAAAAAGAAATCTTAAAATAAAGGATATTTCTTTGGCATTTCTGCTTTTTTCTTTTATACAAAATGTTCGGAGATTACACAAAAACCCCTACAAGATGTTGTCCCTAATCACACCTTTGTGTGATTTCTCTCTCATGGACACTCCTAGGGTGTGCTATGGCCTGAGATCATTAAACAAGCCCTCTCCTCCTGCAAATTATATCCACTCCAACCTGTCCAGGACAAGGCAGGACAACGTGTCTCCAGTCCATTGTCCAGCAGTAAAGACCCCTCTTCAACGTGTAAGCAGGCACGAACAAAGTGCTGCTCTTGTAAGAAATGTAGTTGAGAATTCCCTGATCAAACGTAAGACTTTCCAAGACGGCATTCTTCACAGTTATTTCCACACAGTTTGCGTTTTATAACCTTGTTTTGTTTGTTTTAAGTTTACTGTAATGTTTAACACTTACTGTGTATTTTTTACGGACTGCCGAGCTCAGTTAAGTGCTGCATAAATCTCCCTGTATGGTTATTAACTATTTCTGGGCCGCAGAGTCTGGTAAACACTGTAGTGAAATACTTTGAAAATATATTCTATCCTATATTTATTTATGCTGCTGTTCTAGGGTCTGTTTCTGCTAGATTGGTCACTGTACGTGAGACAGGTAGCTAAAACTTTTATCTGTTAGAAGCGTAAAGCTGTATATGGCAAATCTGAGTTCCCCACCCGTGTCTCGACATAAATTTTATTTTATTTGTCTTAAAGCGGCAGCTAATATCTACTATGCTTTCAGTCTTTCCCGCTTTTTCTTATTCTTTACTGATTTACGAACCCCAAACACACGTAGGTTTAACTACCGTCAACCTGGTAACCCGGTGTGGTTTCACATGAGAGATTGCGTCACCAATAAAAGGTATCGTTTTCTTAGCCTCTAGCCCAACCCCCTCTCTTTCACACACACAATCTCTCTCCCTCTTTACATTATTATTATTATTATTACAAATAATTATATTGATGTCAAAATCTTATTTCATACTAGCTCATTTTCAAACACACAAAACATACTAATCGTTCACAACAACCCCTTGTTGATAGGCGTACACACACCAGGATGAGAGAATGTCCTGCTGTTGTGGCGGTGGGGGGGTACATCCTAGCCCAAAGCCTCCACAAGATAGAGGGCAAAAGGACACATTTGCACCACAGGTTTGACTCCTTTCCCCCTCTGCTTCTCCATCTGATATATCAAATCATCAACAAAGATCTTCCTTGCCAACACCAAATGTCATGCAACCATAATGAAGCTGTGGTTTTATAATATCCAAGAACTGTTTTTGCTCCTTAATTTAACTTCTTCTTCAACGTGACTGCTGTCTATGCCCATTAGTTAACATAAAGCTTCGGAGAGCAAAACTGAGTTTAGGAAACAGTTAGAAAAAGCTTTAAATTTTGCTTTCTGCTTATAAAGACATCTCTTTATGATAATAGACTATCTCTTTTCACTTCCCGATCAGGGGGAGAAAAATGTAGAAAAAAATGAAAATTAAACAAACAGTGAAGCCATTCACATTTGGTGCTGTGGGAGGAGAGAGAGAGAGAGAAAGAAAGAATGTGTATGAGCGTGTTGGTGTGCATGCATGTTTTGAGAAAGGAATAAATGGATTTTATGGTTCACAAAAAAAATGTAGAACATGTACAAGAATTTAATAGAGAAAACACACATCCCTTTGAACTATGTGTAAATAACTATGAATAAATAATACAGTTTGTCATGAAAGTGGCCTCATTTTCTCATTCTGTTTAGGAAGGAAGTTGAGCAACTCCTGTTTCCTTTGGCTCTAAACCCTCTGTTGTGACTACATTAGAGTGCCAGTATCCCCACCCCCAGCTCCATATGTCTCCCATCACTAACCCTCTCCATAAGTCCATATGAACAAATTGTCAGTTTAAGAAACAGTCTGACATTTTGGGAAATAGCAGCAACAACAACAACAACTAAGTCCTCGGCTTTCACCAGAAACCACTCTAGTTTGATTTTAATTTATTTAAGCTTGGGGAACAGTATACATTTAACTTTTGTCCTTAAACACTTAGAGAGTGATATCAAATCAGTAATAAAATTGGCCTACTATCACCTCAAAAAGCACCACTCATGAGGGCTCATGTCAGCTCAAGACTTAGAAACACTTGTACATGCCTTTATAACTAGTAGGCTGGACTATTGTAATGGTCTCCTTGCAGGTCTTCCAAAAAAAACTGCAGCTCCAGCTTGTTCAGAACACTGCTGCTAGAGTGCTAACAAAGACCAAAAAATGTGAGCACATTACACCAATTCTTAAATCCTTACATTGGCTCCCAGTATGTCAGAGAATTAATTTCAAAATCCTACTGCTCACATATAAATCACTACAAGTATATCACTGAAATGCTTCCACTACATACGCCTTCTGACACCAATCTGTTAGTGATTCCCAGAGTAAATACAAATCATGGGAAAGCATCATTTTGTCACGGTTTGGGTCTGCTTGTCTTATTTTGTAGCTTTCTTGTGTCTCGTGTCTCTGGGTAACTTCACTTCCTGTCCTGTGATTGCCTGATTGCTTCCACCTGTGTCCAATCACCTGCACCTCCCTTGTGTATTTAAGCCCTGTGTGCCAGTTGTCCTTTGTCGCGTCATTGTCCAGGTCAGTCCTCGTTGGTGCACGTTCCGATTTGTGTTGAATAAAGAGCACATTTGTAAACTTGTATCCTGCATTTGAGTCCTGCTTCCGCCTGCACCTCCACGCCTTCGTGACACATTTAGTTACTATGCAACAAACACCTGGAATAAACTACCGGAAGATTTAAGACTCGCCGCAACTCTGACCACGTTTAAAACAAGACTGAAAACTTTTATGTTCACCTTAGCCTTCTGCTAAATTTTACCTACATTCCCCTTTTAACCTTTAATCAAACAATTTTAATAAGATTTTAATCTCTCACTCTGCACAGTAACTTTTAATTATTTTTAAATTTAGAATTTGATTTGCTGTTTCTTAATTGTCTTTTAATTCTTGCATTTTATTTCACTTTATTGTATGACATGTTATGATGTGAAGCACTTTGAGTCTGCCTTGTGTATGAAAAGCGCTATACAAATAAACTTGCCTTGCCTTGCCTTAATGGTAAATGAACTGTCCAGCGGCTTTTCTTTTCTTCCGACCACTCAACGCGCTTTAACACTACATGACATCACTCACCCATTCACAACCATTCATACACTGATGGCAGAACCTCATACACAGTGGCACCTGCCCATCAGTAACTAACATATCCACACACTGTAGTCACAGCTACAGGAGCAATGTTGGGTTAAGTGTCTTTCCCAAGGACACATCGACATGCAGGTTAGCCGGGCTTGGGATCTAAGCGCCAACCCGCTGTTTGGAAGACAACCATGCTCCCCACTGTGGCAAATGGCAAAAATATATGTAACTCTTCTTAATGCTTCATTGTATGACCAGTTTATTATTTGCAAGTGCTGGGATGGCATGGCCATGTGAAAAGTACTGAAGTGTCTCACACTGATAAGATGTCCCCAGTGTCCTGGCTGTAGAGACTCAACAAGTTGGTTCACATGTGTTGAATGTAAGCAAGCTTTCCGTTGATGCCACCTGTAACTGAACTGAGGTATCAGAACGGCCTGATGTGAAGGAAGAGGGTTCTTCCCAATCTACTGAGTACGTAGCTGCTGTGACCTTGCAAGGAAATAAATGGAGAAAGACATATTTGACTTGGAGCCTTTATTCTTATTTAACGATGATCTGTGCAAAAACTTCCACCACACCACTCACCTACAGTTGCCCAATGATTTAATGATTTATCTTATATAGACACATATACCATTTGAGCCTTCAATATGTAAAACATAGTGACTGGCTTTTACTTTGAGGATAGCCCATTTCACAATTTCAGGGAAGCACAGCGAGTCCATGAACGTTCTCATCACAGTGAAACGCAGAGCAAACAGGAAACCAGCGCTAATATGAGCGACTGTCTCATATTAGTTTCCCTAGATATAGGAACCTCCACAAAAACTGTACACTGTTGACAAATGAGAAGAAATATATAAGTATGACTCATTCTTGAAAACTGGATAAAGGTAGAAAAGCTCTTTCCCTTTGTTTCCACTATTTATGTCAAGCTCAGTTAATCAAAAGTTGTACTTTATGCATGCTCTGCTTCTGCCAAGCTGCTTGTTCCTCCCTCACTGAGAGCAAAAAACTAGAAGAATGAGTTCTGATTACATCACGACCGCAGAGAGCTTTTACATCTTCCGCCGCAAACTAAAGACAAACCTCTTCAGACTACACCTTACACCTTAAAAATAATGGCGCTTTAAGTTGTAAATTGGCTTATTTGATGAAATTGCACTTTCTTGTTTGGTGTTTGTGGTGGCGGGCGTGGTTTCAGCTCGGCTGCAGGTGATGTTAGAGAGGGGGAGTGGCTCAGGGAACAGTGCCAGATGAGAACGTCTTGCAATCAGCTGGCGTGAATCGATGTGTGTGTGTGTTCTCCCCCCTATTTAAAACAGTGAGGCGAGCGACCGAGAGGGAGTGCGAACGAGCGAGCGGGACCCCGGCGAGCTGCACTAAATAAATATATTGGAAACTTGTTACCCTGGTGTCCAGTGCCTTCCTCCAGAACCAGACACCCACACCGTACAGTCAAAGTCATTATGATGAATGGAGAATTGTTTTCCATTCATCATAGTGTTTTAAATTGAGCACATCAGTTTTCAACTGGTTCTTATAAAAGTCTGGTTTGTGTGTGTCATTTGAAAACAAAATACCATTTTGAGAAGAAATTACATTGTTTTGAATGTAAAGTTTAATTTTTAATTTGAGTATTGAGGGGTTTTGCCCATTGTGTGTGTGTTTTTTGATTTGTGTGTAGAGTTCTGAGAGTATGAGGCATGCTTTAAAAAAATGTGTGTTAACAATCAAGAAAAACTGTAAGCTGCTGTAGTTAAAAAGCTCGTAGTTGGATCTCGGGATCGAGCGGACGGTCCGCCGCGAGGCGCCACCGTCTGTTCCAGCCGCTGCCTCTCGGTGCAAGATAGACTAAAGCATTTACCAAGAATGTTTTCATTAATCAAAAATGAAAGTTGGAGGTTCAGAGATATTGTTAATATCTAAATATATATATATTCTAAAATAGGTGATTCATTGAAAGTCTGCCTTATAGTCGCAAAAATACGGTAATGTCAACTAATCTCATGTTCAAAAAGTGAAAGAGGTTATTTCACACAGTTGAAACATTTCCATTAAATACAAATTATTCTTTGAATGCACTTTAACAATTTATACTTAATGAATTAATGTCAAAATAGGTCGGTTTTACGAGTGTATGGTTGAAACAGGCTGAAGAACAATGCCCACCAGGCCTGACGGGAGTTGAAGCATTTGGCAGTCTGGATGAAGTATGTTTTTATCAAATCCGTTCCTCCCAGACAGTTCCTTCACTCCTCCAGAGCAAGTTTAACTGCCAACAGTTCTGGGTTGTCAGCATTATAATTATGCTCAGCAGTGTATATACGGCGGGAGAAGAAGGAACAATTGACGCATGGGATCTGGATATAGGAGTTGTGAAACATCTCTTAAGCTTGACAAAAAAAGAAGTGGGTTGGGGGACAGGACGCGCCATTTTGCTGTCGTCACGGGTAAACCTCCTGTAAAACTTTGCTTACCCCAGAAACTGTTTGAGTTTTCAGGGAAGTGATTGTTTGCCACTCGCCTACTGCCTGTGTCTTCTTCGGGTCCACTCCCCACTGCCTGCTTTTTATCATGTACCTAAGGAGCTCCACCGAAGCCAAATGAAACTCACACTTCTCTGCTTCAATGTATAGATGTTTCTCCAGTAGCCACTGAAGAACCTGCCTCACATGTCTAATGTGTTCCTCAGTGTTCTGGGGAAAAAAAATCGGTGCATAAAATCTATATCATTGATCACAGACCAAATACCAGTGATGCTGGTAATCTGACCACTTTTTTCAGTAACGAGTAATCTAACGTGTTACTATTTCCAAACCAGTAATCAGATCAAAGTTACTTGTCCAAGTCACTGTGGGTTACTATTTTGTCATTAATAGTAAAATAAATATTTGCGTTTTGCGTCTCTGGGAGAGAAGTCATGTAGCCTATGAGACGATGAAGTCATGTTTTCAGCATGCGGGTCACGTCACATGGACCTACAATGCAGCGACGCAAACAGCATACTAGGAGAGAGAGATGCCCACTTTCGAGTTGGAAATACAATCACTATGATTGTGTATTTGTCGGCTAAAAGGGAAATATCAAGGTTCGCGACAAAGTGCTATCAAGCTACAAAAACAATCAAAATTCTAGAGCCTGCTTCTTGATAAATGCCTCAAAAATGTCCCAATACGCTGAAGGGATAGCCAACAGATCCACGGGTTCTGAGTCAACTGAGGAGGCAGCGCCCTCTGTAGGGTCCCGGGAAGATCCCAGGGAAGAAAAATGACTCCAGCTCTGAACCTTTGTTGGACAAGTCAATGCGGGGATTGTGTATATTTAACTATGTTTGACCAAGAACTATGGGGGATTGAGGAGAGGGTATGATATGAAACTAAATGAACTCCTAATGATTACCTGATAATACCAGGTGAAGTGGTCCTGTGATGTGGGTCCAAATTCACCAGCGCAGGCCTTGGATTAAGTATGGGTATAAAATGTTTGATGTTGGCTTAGCCGCCCTCTCTGCTCTTCTCCACAACACAGCTCATGTTCAACCACAGACGCAACGGGTATGGATTCTATTCATTTCAAATATTGTGAATCAATTGTTTATTTGCTATTTTCTGTTGATTTTGATCTTTAAAGGAAAAGTAGAAGTTTAAGTTAATGCCATGTATGTAACGGAATTACTGAAAAATGGCTTTTTCATTTGATCTTTGATTTTGATGTGCTTGTGTAATTACTTTATTTGGTAAGGAATGTGTAGTTTAATAATGTTAAATTATTATTGTCAAAAGAATCTGAGGTAGAATTTAATCTACTCTTTTTGCTTGTGTTTAAGGTTATCAACCTATTCCTATTCCCACCATCTCAAAAGGAAAAACACCAATACGTTGTCCCTTTGTATACGTTTGGATCGAACAAGCTGTTTTCAAGTTTGGGCTGAGCTGAACATAGTTAACACCTGGATAACTTGACAGTTGATAACCAGCCTTATCCCTTATGGCAGTGAAGACCCCAGGATTAAAAGGCCTGAGGAAGGGGAAGCTGTCATCACAAAGGGAGAAAAGGAGCTCTTGGGAAGATGGTGAAAGAGCTGAAGCACCTTGGTCCAAACGGACCTTGGCAAAAACTGCCTTCACAAAGCAAGCCAACTACCTTAGCAGAACGTCAGACAACTTGAAGAAGCCCGAACTACAAGAGAAGTTCAAGGAGCTCATGTCACTGAGAACTTCAGGGAATACCTGTTTCCTCCGTGAAGAGATGGCTATGAGCTAAGGTGGGATAGTGTGAAGAATCGAATCCTAGGTCCAGCTACAAGCCTAGCAGGGTGGGAGATGTGGATTCTTCTGTGGAAGAGGACAGAGTGAAGGAACTGGAAGCTCTAATCTCCAGCCTTGAAGCGAGGAGAAAAGAAGCAGAGGAAAGATGGCGAAGAGTACCACCACTGCCTGTGCCAGCTATCAATAGTGAAAAGGAGACGAACCAGCCTACCCAAGTTTGACGGATTCAAAAGGACTTTTATCGATGGAAAAGGGACTGGGAGAACCAGGGGGAACCAACCGGCTCAGCAGAGGCAAAGAAGTTCCAACTCCTGGACAGCGTTGAGCAAATTTGCAGAGAACTGCGCCTGTCAATGTACAACACTGCAGAAGAGATTTTCAGAGTGCTGAAAGTCAACTATGGAAACAAGTCTACAATTGCCCTGGAGATAATTGAAGAAGGTGAAAGTGAAGAGTCTGAAAAGAAGTTTGCCTTTGCACGATCCACAATGAGAGGAGGATGCATTGTCTGTGGAGATGATAAGCATCTGGAGAAGATTTTCTTTTGCAAGCGGATCAAAGAACTGAAGCCTGGCGAGAAGCTGAATGCTGTGGAGAAGTTGTGAGCATGCAAGACTGTCATGGAACAGATGAGTACTGTAAAAACACTTACCTGTACAAGAACAGAGACTGCAAAAAAGGGAACTCTTCAGACCATCATTTATTTCTTTGCGCAAGAGGAGACTTCAAGATGAAAGAATCTGATGAAGGAAAAATCCACTTAGAGAAAACAACCACTCAAAGAGGAGCAAAGAAAGTTGATGTCTGAACTCACCGTATAAATGGCAGAATGGTTCAAGAAACACCACTGCAAAACCAGCTGCGTGAAGAAGGATGTGGAGTTGTTCCGCCAAGGACACCCAAGCTACCTGTCATTCTAATGCTGTTAGAGGTAACTGGCAATGCAGGACAGAAGATTGGAACTCTCATTAACTTGGCTTCACACACCAACTTTTCACCCACAGAGCTGCCAGGAGATTGAATCTGCAAAGTGAAAAAATCACGCTAGTCGTCCATGGAGTCGGTGGAATGGCCATGAAGGTGAAGACACTCACTCAGAGTGAGTCAAGACACCCACCGGCATGGAGAGAGCTCATCGGCTATGGCTTAGATGAAATCGCCAAAGTGCACAGAGTAATCAAACCAGAGCATCGGAAGAAATTCTTCCCAGAAACCAACCTGGAAGACCTCAAAAGACCAAAGCACATTGAGCTACTCATCAGTCACCGGGAAGGAAGACTTGCTCCACAAAGGGTGAAAGTGATTGGAGACCTTGTCCTTTGGGAAAGCCTATTAGAAAAAAAGAGTAGGAGGAGCAGATCCAGACCTCTTGGAAGGTGTGGATATGGCTCTGCATACATCTCAAACACATGTTGCATGATCCAAGAGAACCTCAGCAGTGAAGTATCAAAAAATCACTTAACCACTGGAGTTCAAAGCTAAAACCAGATTAGTTGCTGACAAAGAGTTCTTGGACTGGTGGAAAAAGAGACATCATAGGAGCAGTCTGCGAGCCAAAGTGAAGCGGATGCTGGTGCGGCAACTGTCAACCAGGAGGCAAGGAAATTGCATTAAAGCAGATGAACACAGTGACGGATGAAGAGTATTGAGATTGAAGAGTATGCCATCACCAGAGTAAACATTGGCGGTCGACCAGCAGGGTGCATCGCACAGCTGGCCATGAGAGAGACCACAAAGCTGCCCATGTTTGCTCACCTGGAGGAGGAAGGTTGCAAATCCTGGAAGAAGATCCTGGAAGAAGAACAGAAGGTTGCAAATCCTGGAAGAAGATGCTTATCTTGACGATGTCCTAACTCGTGGAAGAGGATAAACTTTACCTCATGACCTCAATCAATTTCTCAAAGAGAAAAGAGAAAATCAGTCGGACAAAATCTCCTTTGTGAAGAGGTGAGAGAAAAAACTCCAAACCCACTGACAAGAAGACAACTGCCAGGCCAAGTAGCTAGTCTGTATGACCCAATAGGCCTTGTCACATCCGCCAAACAGAAGGTTGCAAATCTTGTCAGAAATCGTGGATCCCAGGAGGCCTGAACATTGCTGACCTTGCAACAAGAGGTACAAGACCGGAAGACCTTAAAGAGGATTCTGTGTGGCAGAATGGACCAGGATTTCTCAATGACCCTGTGGAAGAGTGCCCAAAAAGGTTTGCCAAAATGGGCATAGACCAGCTCCAGAGGAAGTCTTTCACAGCAGCACTGACTGATGGACACGAACCCAAGGGCACCAGCTGTTTCTGCAATGGAGTAATCCTCAACATTAGGAAGATCCGCAATTTGACCAAACTGAAGCTGAGTCGTTGCCTGGGTATGGAGAGCTTTGAAGAAGTCGAAAAGACTAATGACAAAGACCTCAATCTCTTGTAATCCAAAATGTGTGTTGGATATCCACTCTCCTTGCTCAAGAACCCCACAATGCATATAATCAAGAGATAGCAGGCACACTACTCCAAATGCGAGGCCGGAAACTGGCTCAGAAGATTGACAGCTGTGTGATATGCAGAAAATCTCGGGCAAGAAAATGCCAGCAGATGAGTGACCATCCGTTGGAGTGGATAACACCAGCCAAGCCATTTAAGTACACAACAGTGGACTCATTTGGACCTTATGAAGTTAAGGATTAAGTGAGAAAGAAAGTCAATCTCAAGGTGTGGGGTCTGTATGACAAAACTTCCCTAATCAGTGCTGTCATCTGTCGGAACCTGTCTTACTGCATTTCTGGAAGCATGTGCCCTGTAAACATCTGAAGAGACACACAGCCCTGCTTGGTGTCTAGTCTAATTATTTCCATGCCTGCTTGTTACATGCAGGATTTGCTTTGCGGCCACCATAAAGCAGAAGGTGAAGGTAATACAATCGTTTTGTTCTGTCTGGCAGCTGCTAGAGGGATTATACTTGTAATGTGTTAAGCTAAACCAAAATAATAAACTTTGAATAAATTCCAGTAAAAATGACAATTTCATTTGTCTTCCTTCCTTTTCCTGTGTGGCCGACAGGATATGCCTGCGGAGATTAATAGATTTGCAGAGAGAGTAAACAGAACCAGTAATATACTGTATAATCATATTATTTTCAGCACATAACTATTTGTCCAAGGAATGGAGAAAAGGCGGAGTTTGGGCACCCCAAGTAATAAGCAGAGTGTTGTTAAAAAGAAGCCAGGATCCAAACGAGGGGCAAACTACCCTTTAAAAGGTTTGTTGTTGTTTGCTAAACCATGCTGGAGGGACATGCTGGTTAAATTGTTTCATTAATTTATTATTCTAAGGGAAATAACATTACTTCCTTCCTTTAAAGTCTGGAGACTTTCCATGCTGCCCATGGTTTACCTCAAAGCCTCCAATCGCCTTTATTTAAGTAAGCTTGTTCATAAAAACAGGAAAAAGAAACAATTTTCATTGTTTATTTGTTTGTTTGAAAGAGACCCTTTCCTGTTTGTTTTTTTAAATAAATGTAATGGAGGCTTTGCCTCCTTCCTCCCTCCCCTTCTTCTTCTTATCCTTCTTTTCCTTCTTCGTCTCCTCCTTTGTTTCCCACTTTGGAATTCCAGCCTCTCTATTCTAATAAATCTAAAGGGGCCCTTTCCACTTTTACAGGAACAGCAACTCATTAAATGGTTGATTTCAGATGGCAGAGTGTGAATGTTTTGAGTTAACTTTATTGATCTGTGAGTGGGTCTGCAGGCAAGAGAATTCTGACGTGTCCCCTAGCACATGGGCAGTAGATTTACACCTACGACATTTAAAGACACCTTGAAAACCCAGATGGCCATTAGACTGCTTTCTCCTGTGCTGCTTTGGCAGAGACAAGGGGGTCTCTCCTGCTCACATGTTCACATTAACATATCACTAATGCATTGGAAAAGGTTATTTTATTCACTCACCAACATGAATACACCTCTCATCTCTGAGGACTGTAGTGATGTGTATCAGCCTCGTAGTTCATGCCTGGTTTTGCTTTACCATCCAGGGCATAATTTTAGCCCTTAAACACCAAACAAATTTTTCAAATAGGGCAACGCCTTAGAGTTTAGAAGAGTTTAAAAATTAAGAGGGGAAAACGAGGGTTCAGGAAGAGGTAAAAGCCCCCTTAGTTAAGGAGTTTTTGGTGTTTAAGATAACTATATCTGCCTATATTTCTGTATATCCCCAGGCAAAATATAATGCATGGGTTATAATGCAATGTAAGTTGCTTTGGATAAAAGCGTCAGCTAAATGACATGTAATGTAATGGTCTGTCTATGGTGTAACATCGCTCTACAGCTAGGGTTGAAGGCTTTTTGCTCCCTAACTGTGTGAGATTAACCAAAAACATTTAAGTGACTGCCATCTTCAAATTTTCTCAATCCTAAATGCTAGGTGCACAAATTCATCCTTTCAAAGTGAATTTGGCATGGCATTGGACCTTCCTTTACCAAAGGAAATTAGACAAATATGAAAAAGAATTCCTTGCAGATGCAACATTTAATGTTACATACCGTTTGGTTTACCATTGCAGACCTGTCAGTGACATTGCATCATAATCATAAAGTGAGTTTGGAGGAGGTGGAGTCGGAGTCGAAAAGGACTTTTCCGCTGAGTACATCTGATTCCAACCCACAATATCAGGAGTGATTATGAAGAAGCAAGACAGATCTTTGTCAGGAGTACATTAAATCATCAACATTTTTATCTTACCAAATAACAGTTTCTTATGAGAGCCAAACATGGATGTCCTTCAATTTGAAAAGGATTTGTGCCTAATTCTATTCATCTGTTTAGATTCTCTCGTCCTCCCTTTCTAAATCCGTCTCCCCATCACGACTGAAAGCTGTGACGTTACAAGGTCCATCAGTTCCCACAACTGTCAATTACTTTATCCTCTGACCCACATGCCTGCTTACACACACACATAAACACAAATAACAGGGTTTGTTATAGGGAGATGAAGGTGTTCCTGTGAGCACCTGCTGGGCCTTACTGGGAGATCTGGGGAGACACCGATATATCGACACACAAATAGCCACCACAGGGCACTAGTTGTAAAGCTACCACTATAATTGTAGTGCTATTTAATTCATCCTCCCCCCCAACTTGCCTCCAACCATGCTGTCTCACAGTGTCAGTATGAGCCTCTTTGCCCTTCAACCGAAGAAAGCAACTGGCAACAAACAACCACGATTCAAAACTGCCATGTACAGAAATGACAAAGAGATCCACTAAATTATGCGTGTCCAATATGGACGGAAAGTCTGAGGTCATACAGTTTGTCCTACACACAGGCACACTAACGTATGAACACACACTTAAATCACATAAGCAATGACATCTTACAGGGAAAAAAAGACTCAAGGTAAAACCAAAACCTCTCATTTAATTTCATCGGTTTCTTTCCGACACACAAACACACACACACACACACACACACACACACACATGAATGAAACAAATGGAGACAGTACACATACACACAAACATACACACGGGCCATTAGGCTCATGTGTTGGACCCAAACCACGACCCAGAGTGCTCTTTCATGGTTTCATCATTACATCAATAATCCCTCACATTAATCTCAGCACAGCAGAGCACAAGGGCTATTACCAGCCCTGCACCGCAGAGGCCTGCTATGAATTCTGCAACGGATGTTTCCAGTATTGACATAGAAAGTAAATACATATATATATATTCAAAATAGTTCATATTTGTACAACATGTGTGCTTCAAAATCCCCTTAAAATGACTTTGTTTGAAAGGTTTATTTCTATTAAACTGCAGATTTGATACAAAGCCCCAAATCGTTTTTGAGTAGTTTGTTTCAAAAGATCTTTTGCCAAAGTCTTTTCAAATCTTTGTAACAAAAGATCCTTCCCGTAATGAATCTCTCAAGTAGTCTGAAGAAGAAGAAAAACATCAGGACTCAGAATAGCTTACTCAATCATTTATTGCGAAATTATCCTTTGGTAAGCATTTGTGAGCTCCTGTGAGAAGAAGGCTGCTTTGGTAAATAATTATAAGATGAGTTGGGTTTACAAACTTGAGCCTCCAATTTCAAACATCAATCACACTAAAACTTAATTTATTGTTCACTACTATGAATATTGAGCTTAGATACAGAGGAGAGAAAGGGGAGAAATGGAAAATGAGAAAGAGAGAAATTGAGAGAAAGATAAGGAGGGTTGTTTGGTCTCCGTTAGTCTGAGCAGGAAATGGGGTTATTAAACCCTTAGCAGAAGTCACGTATCCGCTGAGGTGCATCAATTGCTATTTGTGTTTATCCTCTAGTAAATGCCTTAGAACAGGTTCTTGCAGACCCTAGTTTGATGGACAGATGGTTCTTGTTGTCATGGAAGCCATTGCAGGTGCATATGTGTTTGGTTTGCTGCCTAAGGTGGATGAGGGTTGCAGGGTGGGGTGGGGGGTTATCTGCAGTGCCAGCAGGCAGCATAATACATATTGTCCAAAGAGGTAAGAATTATAGAGTACGAAAACAGGGGTAGAATAAGTTAAATTAGGGAGAGAGAGTGGCACACTTTAAAACCTCAACTTGTATCACCATGGATCTGTTCTATGAGCTTTGAAATAGTTTTTTTATTATTAGAATTAAATTATATTTCCTCACAAACCTGCCCTTTTGCTGTAACGGCATCCCCGGAACCGATGACCTCAGTTTTTGTTCCGTTGCATTCTTTTATTATCCTTTCAAGCATTTTGGAGCACAGACGTGAAGCGGGAGCAGGAAAGAGGGGGTCAAGGGTCACTGCGGAACATTCTCCCTGAAGGCATATCCGCTAACTGCAAACAAGGTAATAACACTCGAAATTTTTAATTTCTAGGCTACAACACTCTACCACATTTGGAGCATATTGACATGTTAAGTACACATACGCTTAACAACTTTAACAGTGACAAAAAAAAGCGATCCACACAACATGTTGGATTTGATGTACATGTTGGAAGCATACTGTGCAAAACAATTTAATTACAGGAATTGATACAGTGCAATTCAAAGCCTGATGATACTAAAAATAGGCCAACTGAGGAAGTGAACAAGAAGAGAAGAAACTGAAGCCCTAAAACAGTTTTTGAAATTCAATATAATTTAATGTTTTGAATCTTTTAATGTATTTATGACTTGAAGAAATGCAGAGATTTTTACTGCCCGATCTCTTGTTTGGAGAATGTGTAAAAGGAGAAAAAAAAAAAAACTAACAGGGACGGGGTGCTGAAGATGTTTTGTTAAGTCTATAATCGTTCTCTGGCTCTCAAAAAGACACAATTCCTGTTGTGACTACGCACTTTGCCAATGTTGCTGCATACTCCATGAGAGAAACATGTGTTGCTATGTGTGCATGTATGTATGATGTGCGCTCATTAGTGAAATGCCTTAGTGCAGACTAGCTCCAGTTACAGTAGTAAACGTTGCCTTTGAACTTTTAATAGAGGTCTGAAACCCAACCAGCCCTTAAAAGAACAGATCTGCAGGAAAGCAAAGAATAAAAGATATTTATATTTTATGGTAAGGAATAAATAACACACAATCTATGTAAATAAGTGAACTGAAAAAGTGAGATTAGATGATTTATATATAGATTTGATAACGCTGTGATACTCCACGTACAGTATGTATTGGCCATTGATACTAACAAAAGATAACATTTATAATTTTTAACATTTTCTCTCTCTCCCTCTCTCGCACTGGTGTCCAGGTAATGAATCCTTACCATCCCTTGGTACACTGCTTAGTCCGGGCACCTGTGTGCTTTTTCACACTGATTAAAACACACAAACCGTACTGTGTTTAAGCAGTTGGGTATTCATCTGGGTGGGTGCCTGTGGTTGCAGAATGTTTGGCTTGTATTGTAAATAAACAGTTGTTGAGTCTTTATGAGGTCTTTACAACAGGTTCAGCGATGCCAAAGGGTTTCAGTGTGCTGTGTGTGTGTGTGTGTGTGTGTGTGTGGCTATGCATACATAGGCCTTATATGGAAATCTCTAATCGGTGAACTACAAAAGAAACCCAAAATTAAAATGAGGCATTAAGGTGCAGCATTCATCCTATGTAATATAATTTAAGTTATTTCTATAATGTTGTCAAATAATGTTGTAAGTTCCCAGTTCTGAACAAGATTTCCTAATATACATACACTGGACTAATCTGTTGAGTTTATTGTACAGTCGGTTGACAGCATTAAAAATTATCTTTGATTGTATATTGACATGTTAAAAATTCAGCAATGACCTTGTGTGTCTGCCATTCAGGACCTACAAGCATCAATCCATTGCTAGTGAAATATGCCTCCAGCTTTAATCAAATCCAAGACATATCTGACTTAGTTTCAGTTGTTGTGTTAAATCTGGCCGTAACATGATTTTAGGGATGACACAGCAACCTATCCAGGTTTAGGTCATTATCCAATCATCTACTTAATTTTACAAAATGCTTAGAAACTACACCCTCAGGGTCATATGATATCTTAGGATAGGGTAGTAGTTCAATAAACATTGGACGAGGAGTATGATCAATTCTAGTCTAGGGAAGTGGTTGGCAGCTTTGCAACTGGAATAGTAGTAGAGCTATTTTTACTTACCACATCAACAATTCTGCTCTAAGCATTTCGAATTAGAGGAGGGGGAAAAATACACAACAGAGAGAGGAGTATTATACTTGGGGAACCGGAGAAACCAGAGACAATAAAATATTGGTCCTATATTTTCTTGTTGAGATTGTAAAGCATATTTCACAATTAAATGTTCCAAGGAAACCAAACCAAATTTATTCTTCAAAGAAACCAGCTCACAGAATTTAGTTGTCTTCTTTTCCCAAATGTGGATGAAAAAAAAATTGACAACAGGCTTTTTATTAACATACTCAAGACACTTTAAAGTCACTCATGATATTTTATTATTAAAATAATATGTATCTATATATGTATGTAGTTGTAAGTAACAAATTGTCACAATAATGGATAATAGTAAACATACAATAATAATTACTTTCATTCAACAAAAACATACCTAAAATGTTACATAACAAGTAATTGAAGAAAAATGCACAGCATCTAAAAAGGTCTGTACTACACACTGTATGTTACAACCCTAATGTGATGTAACATATGTTATGGTTTGATGCCATCTGCTGACCAAACTCAGATACTGACACAGCCATATTATACTTGCAATACATTGAGTACTTCAATACCTCTAAATACCTTTACCCCAGATAGTCACTGGATGGCAACAATTTGTGGAAATAGCACAAAGATATGTATTTATTATAACTGTGCTGATGATACACTTTCTAGAGTTACATACACCTTATACAGTTCTTGACTGTTTATTTTCATCTAAAATATAAAATATGTATGAGTTTACGCTGATGCTTCATTATTTATATATATTATTATTTATATATATATCAAAGTAAAAAATTGAGATGGAAACCTAAAACGTTACAAAGGTAGACATTTATCAACAATCAATCAACTCTTTATTACAGACTAAAGGTCCAGATAGTACAAAAACAGTAAATACATTTATTAAAAATAAAATACAAACAGGGTCACAAGCTGAGTACATAGACCTACAAAGGCAGTATGAACAAACAACTCTACCAATGTCTCCACAGCTGTGACTGGTAGCGTGAAGTGCTAAATTTTATAATTGACAAAGCCAGGGAATTTACATTAACAGAGATGTTAACCCGGCAGATACATTTATACATAAGGTTTCTTAATACAGCTTTGAAAGTGTTGACTCCCGCAGTGACAAACATTTCACTGGCAGTATAACATCTAGGCCTCTTTAGCAATATCCACATGGCATCATTATAGGGTACTTTGAGTCTCTGTAGACTTGCCTTTTTATAATTCGACCACAAGTGTGCAGTATAGAGTGGTGTACAATAAGCTTTAAACAGAGACATCTTCAATCCATCTGTACACATTCCATATTTGCGCAAAAGAATGTTAGCTTTTGCATACATCTTACGACATTGCCTATAAATATCATCGGTCATCCGTCCTGTAATAAAATGTCCAAGACATTTTACCTTAAGAAAGGCAACGAGGTAATTATCAGACAATTTTAAATTAGGGAATATTAAAATGCTGTCCTCTTTTCTTCTACAAAATAAAATAGCACTCTTACTGGCATTGTATTTTATATCATATTCCACACCCTAGACAGTACATGTATTAAGGAGCTGCTGGAGATCAGCACTGCTTGGGCTGAGACACTTTGGCCCCATTTTTCTTGCATTGTCTGGTGGGCGTACCAGTAGGCCAGAATTCTCACAATGTGTTTGGGGGCACCTCTTTGACTAAATTTTCTTAATTTTATTTAGGGTTGTTCTATTTATTACATCACATTGTGTATAAGTACAGAGAAGGTTTGATATAGCAACAATAATTAATCAGTTAATATTTCAATGGATAGGTTTACATACTCACCGTTTGTCTTCTTATCACTCAAACATGCTGATAATCTGTGTTGTAGTCTTTGTCCAATTTAAAGCAAAAACATCACCATGAATTTAATATAAAATGTGTCCGTATCTTCTATAACCTGATTTGCAATTTTAGGTTATAAAAATAAATTCAATTCAATTTGCCGGGAGATCCGTCAATAGGCAAACAAATCTTGATATTGAGTGGCTGATGAGGGGATATGGTGCAGGTGAGGCGGAGTTTGGCAGTATCTTTATGAATGTATATAATTCGGTGTTGTGTAATGGCAAAAATATATGTAACTCTTCTAAAATGCTTCATTTGTATAACCAGTTTATTAATTGCAAGTGCTGAGATGGAAAGGCCATGATATGAGAGCTGAAGTGTTCTGCACTGATAAATGTCCTCAGCGTCCTAGCTCTATAGACTGAACAAAGTAGGTCTGTGTGTAACCAGATTTGTTTTCAAGTGTTAGGAGGGCGAGGCCATGTTCAAAGAACTGATGTGTCTTACATGGACTAGCTGTCCTGAGTATCCTGGCTGTAGAGACTCAACTAGGTGGTCAAGGTTTCTGTTGACGCCACCGATAACTGAACTTGTGTATAAGAACTGCCTCGTTCTGTTAGGGGGCAAGAAGTTGGTTCATGACAGTCTGCAGAGCATGTAGCTGTTGTGACCTTTCTTCCCTTGCAAGGAAATAAACGGAGAAAGACATATTTAACTCGGAGCCTTTGCTTCTTACTTTACGATTGTCTGTGCAAAATCTTCCACCACAGTTGTTGGGTATGTGTCCAGGCCCCAGAGCCTGGTAAATGCTGCTAAATAACCACAGTATTTGCTGCTGTAATATTCAGTTTGTTTGCTAAAATAGGTTGCATCACCTCCATTCCGTCAGGGCAGAATATGCGATCTGTGGGAGATATTCATTCGCAGTTATTATTTAGTTACATTACATTAAAAAAAATCATTCTAAAATGTTATTGTTTAATTATTTAGGTTGATATTGCCACGGTTTGGGTCCTCTTCCTGTCTTATTTTGTAGTTTTTGTGTCTCTGGGTGAGCTTCACTTCCTGTCCTGTCCTGTGATTGCCTGAGTGTTCCCACCTGTGTCCAATCACCTGCACCTCCCTTGTGTATTTAAGCCCCGTGTGCCTGTTATCCCTCGTCGCGTCATTGTTAATGTCGAGGTCACCCGTCGTTGGAGCACGTCCTGTCCTGTTTTGATTTGAATAAAGAGCACAGTTTTCGAGAAGACTGCGTTTGAGTCCTGCCTCCTTCCGCCTGCAACCTGCTCCAGCACCCACACCTGACAGATATAGTAGTAAGACTAAGAGTTTTTGTAGTCAATTACCGAGCGGTCTCTGAAATGGGACGGTCGGACCTACGGGGGGACTTCCTGCTCGAGTCATCAGCTTTACCTCCGCTGCTGTCGTTGCCCAGTATTTGAAAAATTAAAGCCTCTCTGTAGGAGCTATTATTTAGTTATTTATTCTTTAAATATACATTTTCTTAATTGTTTGGGTAATTGGATTACTAATTGGGTAATGGGGTGAGATATTCATTTGCAGTTATTATTTAGTTACATTACACTAAAAAATCATTCTTAAATGATGAGATATATATATATATATATATATATATATATATATATATATATAGAAAGAGCAGTTCGTATTGTAACAAAACTGCTTCGTTCTGTGCTTTATGGTTGAGGTACAGATAATGGGGGGGGTTGGGAGACAGAATGTTTGTCATTCAAACTAAATGGACTTGGTGAATGGATTTGTACAGCGCTTTTCTAGTCTTCTGACCACTCAAGGCGCTTTAACACTACATGACATCACTCACCCATTCATACAGTAATGACAGGACCTACCACAGTGGCACCTTCCCATCAGTACCTAACAGTCATACACTGTAGTCACAGCTAGAGGAGCAACACTGGGGTTAAGTGTCTTTCCCAGGGACACATTGACATGCAGGTTGGCCGGGCCTGGGGATGGCGAAGCTGAAAAATTTAGAGGATTTAAAAAAAAAAAAACATGTTAAAAAAGTTTGATATAATTGCATTTATATTAATATATCCTAAGTGTTTCGAAAGCTGAAGAGTCAGAGCACCCCTCTCCTGAATGAGATGAACATTTTTGAATGGTTTTAGCTGAAAGTGTAAAGGAGTTGTGCCACGGAAGAAATAAGAAGAAAATGTTGATTAAAGATTCAAACAATACTTGCATCAATGCATTTCCTGCTGAAAATGATAAAAGCTGAAATTTAAAAATTTCTGAAAATACATAAATGAGAAAAGCTGAAATGAATTTTAGAAAGAATTGAAAAAAAACACAGAAATGGTAGAAGCTATAGTTGATTTTAACTTATATAAATTCATTTTAAATACAATTTTTTTATTTAAAGGTTTGGCATCTAGAAATATGCTGCTTGGAAAAATCAGTGCCATACAGACCATCTGTGGGATGGTGAGAGCATCCGCCAGACCCTCTTGACCGGTACGTGAAATATTGTCTGACATGAAAACGGTTCGTGAGGCAAAAAAGGTTGGGGACCACTGATCTAAACAACTGCAATAGTATGCCTTAAAATCAAACATTGACAAGAAATGCATGTTAATACAAATAAATCAGAACACATTCAGAAGACAACAGAATAACTGTTAAACACGTTTGTTTTGGATCAGTGCGGCAGCTGAATTAACACATGAGATTCGAGGATTCATTTTAGTCTGGCTGCTAGCCTGTCCTGGAACAGGCTAGCTGCAAAGAATAAACTGCCATGGTTACTTGGCTGGGTTTAATTCAACCTGCTTTCGTGCTACCAAGTCAAAGCTAAATTCATCAAGGATAATTTGAATATCCTGGCTTAATCCCTTATCCTGGTTTCGTGCAATAGCCCTCAAGTCATTATGCTGCCATTGTATGCTTGTGAGGTCACCATTAGCTCCTGAGTGATTAAAAAGCAGCTGTTTCTGTGATATTTTGTTAAGGTGGCTACAAAACAAATCAGGTGTTTTTAGTGAAAAGTACTCATGTGACTCATGGGGGTTTTGTGGCATTTGTTAAAGAGTAAACCCTGTGGGTTTGTTGTGGTAACCATGATTATTTGTCGTTGGCTGGTAAACAGACCAGCAATGTTTGTCATTATGTGGGTGACTCTTATCCAATTTTTAACATGTTAAATCACATTCAATTAGACAGGTAATTTTTCCTACAACCATGTACTAGATAAGGGTTTTGAATTAATTCAAGGTTAGTCTTTTGTCCACTGATTGTAGATTGGATGGTGCTCATGTGCTTTCTGTGGCTGACTGCTACAGTGTGATTAATGTGTTAATTTCCTATTATTAAAGACTAGAGCAGTGCTGGAGGCTACATATATAGGGGCTAGTCATAAATCTCAGCCAAATGAACATTCAAATAATTGCTCATTGGAAATAAAATCTGGGCTCATTAATACTGAGGCCTAGACTGGGGGAAGAATACACACACAGGTCTGGGCATCTCATTCTTAATCAGCCAAACACTCGCATGAATAAACACACATACAGATGCACACAAAATGAGCATTTGAGGGAGGCCCTGGTATAGTCTGCCACCTTGGCGTACCACTCAACATTGACAAACTAATCCTTAGTGGAGAACACAAAATCTTTGTAAATCTTCTACCATACCTTAGCTTCTACACAGTGAGCTGTGACCCATTGGTGCTAGACAATCACTGGCTCTGACTTGAGCAGTAATAATCTCCGCACTTTGTTTCACTTCTCACCATCTCTGACTCTTTGTTAGTCTTTGTCATGGATTCTTACTCATGCTTAGTTGTAATAATGGTCAATACCTTATTAGTCCTACAATGGGGATATTTACAATTTTCTGCACACTTAGACACAAATGGGAACACTGGGCTCCTGCAGGTGTATAGCTCAGGGACCTTGAGTTAGGAGAAGGACCCGTTCTACTCCAAGCGGCATCGTCGCTCCCATAATGTCCTAACAGGAGTTCTATGAATCTATATTGCATATCCACAGCTCTATTGTTGAAGGAATATACAGTATATATTGCATTCAATTTGTAATAACATAATTGACTAGAACTACAACTAGAAAATGTATTTCTAAAGGCTTAAATGAATTACAGAAAATAAAAAAGCTGAAAGGAATTTAAGAATTGCAAATAAATACAGAAACATTTTAAAATATTGTTAAAAATGCAGACATCAGAAAAGCTGGAAATGGCAGAAGCTGAAAGCCAACCATAGCTGAGAATAAAAAAATGTATTTGTGATGTTAGTAGTAGTATTAGTTGCAGAGGTGGGAACAAGTCACTGTTAGGCAAGTCACAAGCAAGTCTCAAGTCATTGCCCTCGGGTCCCGAGTAAAGTCGAGTCAAAGACGAAGCAAGTCCCAAGTCGAGTCACAAGTCAAAGCCAACAAGTCTCAAGTCGAGTCACAAGTCATACCATTTTAGTTTCGAGTCATTTCGAGTCCTTTTATTATAGTGGGGACGGGGAACCCTGGGTGATGGTGCGCTGCCTCACAGACCTAGACTACAAAGGGAAGGGTAATGGTGGATCGACTGTGACTGTCTTATAGTGCTGTAACGCTCACCCCAATGCTGCAGCGTAAATAAGGAGGCGATGACTGGCTTGCAACTCCGCTGCATTTATTTATATAAAACAACTCAACTTCGGTCACTGTTGGCCGTCACCACGCCGAACGAACACTTCCGCATACACGGCCCCCCAAAACTTGGGTTGTCTCGCGTAACTACAGCTGGTAACAGAGCATAACGTGAACACATGCAACATCTGCATAACTGATTAACTAATAACTTTAACGCAGCTCATTACACTACTTTAAAACGGACGTTGACATAATGTTGGCGAGGATTTCCATCGGAGTCTGAATCGGGGTTCAAAAATCCCGATTTTTGTAACCATGAACGAGCTGTCTCGTTGATACGGTCAAATGGACTGCAGTGATTGGATGTCGTGCAGGCAGCGCGCGCTCTCTGCATACAGGTGGCGCACATTTTTTCGACAGATGCAGATAAACAGCTGCGCGGCCGTGTGAAAATGTTTTCCCCCAGTTTTCATGGGAAGTAGCAAGTCTTCTCGAGTCAAAAGGCTCGAGTCCAAGTCAAGTCACGAGTCATCGGTGTTCAAGTCCAAGTCGAGTTGCAAGTCTTTGTACGTTTTGTCGAGTCGAGTCTCAAGTCATCAAATTCATGACTCGAGTCTGACTCGAGTCCAAGTCACATGACTCGAGTCCACACCTCTGATTAGTTGTAATTGTGATACAAGTTGTAATATCAGTAAAATAGTAGTTTTAGAAGCAGAGTTGAAAGGGAGGGGGCGGTGGGACTTCTGTGAGGGGGGGAATTAGAAAACATTGCTGGGGGGAAGCAGCATGGTTAGAAAAGGGGATTGAATCAAGGGAGGAGAGGACATCTGTGAGTCGGTTGAAAAGGCAGTATTAGATAGGGCGTTAGAAAGGTAGGGGCTCATGTAAGGGAGGGGGTGCAAAGGAGATTCTGAAATGACCTGTCAGACTGCACTAATCAACTAATACGGATCAGCTTTGAGTTACAGAGCCGCGCATGTGTGAGTAGACAACTTTCTGTTGTGATGTGCACACAGATCCAAATGCAGCACGCAGGACAACTGGGGGTTCTTGCTAAATCCTCTCAGGGGGACTTTATTCTCTCCAAGAAAAACAACGAAATCTACAATTCAACTTAAACAGGCAGCAGATCGGCATGCAGGAAGTCAGTCGGTTGATGATAGAAATGATAGGAAAAGGACTTTTTGGATTCCGTGCGTAGGGCTATGTCCTTAGCCGAAAGCCAGACCCGTTGGCCAGGGATGTAGGTTGGGGCTGGTGTGCGGCGGCGGTCGGCAAGTTGCTTGTTCCTTTCGGAAGAGCGGAGTAGAGCGGCACGAGTCGCCCTCCAGACTCTCCTGCATCGCCGATAATTGCTCTGAACCGTAACACAACGGAGCATGGCTTCCAGCTCCTGGTTAAGCCTCTTAGTCTGCCCATCGGTTTGGGGGTGAAAACCGGAGGAAAGTCTAGCCGTGGCGCCCAGGGTGCGGCAGAACGCCCTCCAAAACTGGGAGGAGAACTGGGGACCTCGATCGGAGACAATGTCCGTAGGGATGCAGTGGAGCCTAAAAACATGGTGGACCAATAAGTCTGTGGTCTCGCGGGCAGACCGGAGCTTGGGAAGGGGAACGAAGTGAGCGGCCTTAGAAAACCGATCCACTATGGTCAGGATCACTGTGTTGTTATCCGAGGGGGGGAATCCAGTGACAAAGTCACTGCTATGTGTGACCAAGGCCTGTGGGGAACGGGAAGAGGTCTTAGCAATCCCACCGGGGGTCTGTGTGAGGCCTTGTTACACGCACAGGTGGCACAGGCTAGGACATATGCTCTAGAGTTATCGAGAGACGGCCACCAGAAGGATGGTTAATGGTTCGTCGTATCCCACGGTGGCCGGAGAGTCTGGAGTCATGGGCCCATTGTAGGACCCGAGATCGGACAGAAAGGGGGACAAATAGGCAACCTGGAGGGCCGCCGCCTGGATCCGGCTGGGTCTGCTGAGCCTCCCGCACTGCCGATTCTATCGCCCAAGTGAGACCTCCCAGGACACACAAATGGTGTCCAGGGCTGGGTCCACCTCGTCTGGGGAGAATTGACAAGAGAGCGCATCAGGTTTCACATTCTTGCTCCTTGGGCGGTTGGTGATGGTGAAGTTAAAGTGGGCAAAAAACAGCCCAACGGGCATCGTGTGAGTTGAGTCGTCGGGCAGAGTGGATGTATTCAAGATTTCGGTGATCGGTCCACACAAAGAAAGGGTGGACTGACCCTTCCAACCAATGTCTCGATTCCTCCAAGGCCAGTTTCACAGCCAGTAACTCCCGGTTGCTCACATCATAATTGCACTCGGCCGGGGAGAGGCGGTGGGAGAAAAAGGCGCATGGGCGGAGCTTAGAGTCTGTCGTTGAGCGTTGGGATAGTACTGCGCCTACGCCAGTGTCCAAGGCGTCCACTTCGACCACAAACTGGCGACTCTTGTCTGGCTGGGCCAGGATTGGGGCTGATGTGAACCGTTCCTTGAGGGTTTCGAAGGCCTGGTTTGCCTCGGGGGGCAAACAAAATTCCACCCTAGGCAATGCCGTCTGGCTATAGTTTCGAATGAACCGGCGATAGAAATAAGCAAAGCCCAGGAACTGCTGAAGCTTCTTCCAGTTAGACGGGATTGGCCATTCGGCAACTGCCTGAACCTTTGCTGGATCCTTACAAATCTGCCCCTCCTCAATGATAAACCCCAAAAATTTAACTGAAGTGACATGAAATTTGCATTTCTCGGGTTTGACGTAAAGTTGGTTCTCCAGTAAGCGCTGGAGGACGTGACGGACGTGGTGACGGTGTTCCTGTAGATTTGAGGAGTATATGAGGATGTCGTTGACGAACACAAACCGGTTGAGAAAATCCCTTAGTACATCGTTTACCAAGGCCTGGAAAACGGCTGGGGCGTTAGTAAGTCCGAACGGCATGACCAAGTATTCAAAGTGTCCTAGTGGGGTGTTGAATGTGGCCTTCCATTAGTCCCCCTATCGTATCCGTACCAAGTGGTAGGCGTTGCGGAGGTCCAGCTTGGTGAAAATTGTGGCACCGGGTAGTGATTCAAAGGCCAAGCTGAGCAGAGGTAATGGGTACTTCCGTCTTGTGATCTGGTTCAACCCTCGATAGTCTATGCATGGACGGAGACTCTTGTCCTTCTTGGCAACGAAGAAGAACCCCGCACCCACAGGGGAGGATGACTGGCGGATGATACCGGCAGCAAGGGAGTCCGTGATGTAGGTCTCCATAGCCTCGCGTTCCCGTCAGGAAATGTTGTATAGTCGACTGGAAGGCAGGGTGGCGCCGGGGAGTAATTCTATAGCGCAATCGTAGGGTGGTTGTGGTGGCAGATCGTTCCTTGCTGAACGCCTCGCTGAGATCTTCATTTTCCGAGGGAACTGAGGTGAGGTTGGTCACAATCAGTGGGGTAGACGAGGTCTGCCGGGGGATGGCTGACTCAAGAGACACGTAGGGCTCCAACCGAGGATTCTATTCCCTGCCCAGTCTATTTGTGGGTTGTGGTCCCTGAGCCATGGATGTCCCAGAACCAGAGGTGTCTGGGGCATGGGGTAGGTGTACAAACAGTGAGCGCTAAGACCGGAATGGCTGGAATCTTAAAGGTTCTGTGGGCCTCTTCTATGAATCTTGATCTTCTATTCTTTCCATAGATTTTCAATGGGATTTAAGTCAGGTGATTGGCTGCGCCATTCCAGCAGCTTTATTTTCTCTCTTTGAAACCAGTTGAGAGTTTGCTTGGCTGTGTGTTTGGGATTATTGTCTTGCTGAAATGTCCACCCTCATTTCATCATCCTGGTAGATGGCAGCAGTCAAGAATGTCTCTGTAAATTTTCCATGATGTTCCCACCTCCAAACTTCACTGTTGGTATGGTGTTTTTAGGGTGATGTGCAGTGCCATTTTTTCTCCAAACATGGTGTGTATTATAGCATCCAAACAGTTGAATTTTGCTCTCATCTGTCCACACTACATTCTCCCAGTATTTCACTGGCTTTTCCAAATGTTGTGCAACAAACTTGAAACGAGCTTCAACATGCTTTTTTTTCAGCAATGGAGTCTTGCGTGGTGACCGTGCATACAGGTCATGGCGGCGGAGTGCATTACTTACTGTTCTTTGAGACAACAGTACCTGCTAATTGCAGGTCTTTTTGAAGCTCTCCACAAGTGGTCATTTGCTCTTGGACAACTCTTTGATTATTCTTTTTACTCCTCTGTCAGAAATCTTGCGAGGAGCACCTGGTCAAAACAAATTGATGGTGAAATGATTGTCTTTCCACTTCCATATTATGGCCCCAACTGTGCTCACTAGAACATTCTGAAGCTTAGAAATGCGCCTATAACCAATGCCATCATTGTGTTTTTCAACAATTAGGTTGCGAAGGTCTTGAGACACCTATTTGCTTTTACCCATCATGGGATGTGTCTTGTGTGACATCTTGGCAATGATAAGTTTTTGTAGGCCATCAGTTGGGACTGAACCAGCTGATAATAATTTGCACTGACAAGGGTCTGGATTGCATTTTAATTACTGATTCTTAATGTATTGAATACTTTTTCCCTGTGTCATTTCCCATTGTTACACATAACTTTATTTCTGAACTTTTTTTTTAGTTTCTTTGTATATATGTATGTATTACTTGGGTTGTTAACAACATCCAGTAAAATGTCATGTCAATAGCTCCTTTGGAAATATATTTACTGAGACAAATGGTGTTGTGACGTGTCCAATTCTTATTTCACCCGCTGTATATCAGCATGTGGACTGTCTTGTGGAAATCCTCTTTAATGTACATAGTAAAAAAGGATTTAAACAATAAGTCATAGTAACATCTTTCTGTTATTTACTTCAACTTATCATTTTGATTTATACAATTTACAACTTTTTTGTTTTCAGTATTCCAACTCAGGTTTTTAAGCCAGTTCAACAAATTGTAAATTCCCCAACAGTCAAAATGATGTCACTCCACATACACCTATGTCTCCTCCCTCTTCTCTCTGTCTGTCTGTCTGTCTGTCTCTGTGTCTGTAACTGGTCGGCGGCCATCATCATGGCACACCTGGCGCATCTCCACACCTGCCGACAATCACCACTACCAAGAGCCCTGGATTCCTCTCCACTTAGCGCCAGATTTTTTGTATTTTTCAAAATTTTGGTACCGTCTATACTCTGCCTAGGACCCCTGCACAACATACCAGCTACAGCCGCTCACGTTACCTTCCTGCACTCCATCGTCACCTTCATCGGACCTTCCCCTCTCCTGCAACCCTTCATTATTAAATAAGTTTATACTCCTACTCTGTCCTCCCACGTGCAGGAACAGACAGGTGTCACTGTATCCGAGGAGGTGAGACAAGAGGTAAGTAATGGGATACACTGAATGAAAAGAGAACAACCGGCTCTCGTGAATAAGTAACGATCCGACGTCGGCGGGTTGTCAGGCTCTCCCTCTTATCCCCTGGTGATTGTGGCTCCGGTGCAGGTGCGTGATTGCAGAGCTGAGACAGGTGCGTGCGAGGCCAACCTCTCCCAGATCCACCAGAGGGAGACCTAAACCAGCCTTTACCTGGGTCCAGAGGGAGGGACTCTGAGGCCCTTTCTTAATATGCGTTCTTGTGTGGACTTTTGTTCTCGTGGACTCGTGAAACGTCATCAGTCGCAGCCCGAGTACGGTTCCAATTCTAAAGTCTGCATCTGGCCGAGAACGGTTATAATACCCGGATGTGGCTCGCCCCGCCCATTTTACCGGGCATGCATCGAACCAGGCTCGTCTGTTCTTGTGAGAGACAAATATCCCAGAATGCATTTCACCTCAGCAAGATGCGATGGCAGATGAGAAAACGCACAACTGTAAGTCGTCTTTTATTAAATACCATTATTGTTAATTAACGGAATGTGATGTGAACACTTTTTAAGGATACAAGTTAGCGTTTTAAGCAACAAATGTGTGGTCAACATTCAGTCTATTTAAAAAAACGCCTCCAAATCTAACGGAGCCGTTATAACATAACCTCTCGCGCACCGGGCGGTCAGCGCTCATTCCAGCCGCCTATTCTCGAGAATCATCTTTTAATGTGACGCTGGTATTAAAGTAGCAGTTAAACATGACACATACAATTCGTTTTGCTTTGTATGACGTCTAATGTGTTAGTTATTTTTCGTTCAACGGTAACGTTAAATATGTTAAAGTACAGAGTTTAGATTAATAGCGGCATGTTTAAATTGAACTTCATGGTCTTCATATCTTAGACCAAATTGTTTGGCTGTCTATCCATATTGTGCAGGCTTGTAATAATGGGTGTCATTGTGCATTTTAACTAATATGACCGCGATATCTTCAATAAGGGACAACTGAGGAAACCCAAGACCTCATAGAGTGGCGTGCGGGCAACGAAAGCCTGTTCAGGCCAAAGAAACTCCAGCAAGACTGGATGGGAGTGAGTATTGAGCTTCTATCAGTGTGTAATTATGAGGAGGGCCAGGGTCTTGGGCCATCTCCATCTGAAATATTTAATATCATATTGAAGGAACAGTGTCACTGTGGTTTTTTTATGTTTTTGTTACACCTAGGGACTTTGTTAGCACTTCTGACCTGGCAGTATCCACCAAAAAAGCCAGGAAAGGCTTGGAGATTACCTTGTATTTAGCCTTCAGGTTTGTCCACTTTGTATTATGACTGAGAGCCTGATGCCCGTTTGTTGCAACAAACCTGACTGCCAATACAGGTGGCACAGTAGGCACATCTGCCTCTGCCGAGGAAGAAGCAGGGGTCAGCCAACCTCCAAGGAAGAGGCCCAGAGAGGGTATCCTGGAGTTCCTCAAAGAGCAGGCAAAGAGAGATGAAGAGAGGGAGAGAGTGCAGTTGGCAAGAGAAGAAGAGAGGGAAAGGGCTGCTGCAGGGAGAGCAGAGCGCTATTTGTCTTTGTTCGAGAAACTTGTTGATAAAATGTAAATAAATGTCATATCATGTTATAAATTCAACACAGGGTATAGAGTTCTTTGTTGTGACAAAAACAAATCATAAGAGGGTCATAACGTACATCAGTCACACAGAACAAAAACATATATACACATCAACTCAGATGTAGTCATGTTCACGAAGGCAATCAGCCAGTTCCTCCGGAGCAGAAAGCTGGGCGGCGAGCCTTCCGCTGACCCCGTTCCCCGACAGGTCCCTGTCCACACATTCCGTGTTTCCATGGACGTCGTCGTCCTCCTCCTCCACCTCCTCTAAGATGTCCCTTTCTGCAACACAAATGTTGTGCAGAATGCAACAAGCACCAACCACTTTCGGGGCAAACTGAGGCCGGATCTCCAGAGCCCTCAAGAAGATTCTACGCCAGCGTGTCTTCAGGATCCCAAAGGTACGTTCTATGACATTCCGTCCTCTGGCATGGTACCTGTTGTATCTGGCTTCGACATGGCCTATGAAATAATGTTTACAAAAGGAAATCAACACATTTGTCAACAATGTAAGAATTTGGTGTGCATGTGTTTACTCATTCTTACTTGCTAGAGGCTGGCGGTACGGAGTCATGATGGCGACAGGATGCTGCAGACAAGCGTAGCCTCCATCTCGCAGCAGGAAGTACCCCGGTGGTGGATAGAGGGCCTCCTGATACATCGGGGACCTGCGCAGCATCAGTGAGTCATGCACAGAGCCTCCCCAATGTAGACGTCTAAAAACCTGCCATTTGCATCACAGATGCCCTGTAGCAACACTGACGGGAAGAGTTTTCTGTTAATGTAACATATCTTCTGTGGTTCTGCAGGTGGCAGTACTCTGACGTGGCACCCATCGATGGCACCGGCCGCACAGCGGAATGCCTCATGACCAGCAAAACGAGCAAAGCCAGCCCCAACCTCCTCCATCTCCTCCGGTTTGGGGAAATGAATGACCCGGTGTATAATGGTCATCATTTCCTCCACAACATTGTGGACCATCCGGCAAATTGTTGCAAGCGGCATTGCAAATACGTCTGCAGTGACCCTGACCCTGTGGGTGCTGGTGCAGGCGGAAGGAGGCAGGACCCAATCAGGCAATCACAGGACAAGGCAGGAAGTGAAGTTACCCAGGGACACAAGAGACGTGAAAACTGCAAAATAAGACATGAAGCAGAACCAAACCGTGACAGACCCTGTAGGAGGCTCCGCAGGCAAGCCAGTAGACAGTCACCAGCACCTCCATCTCGTGGCTCCCCCCGTGGGATTTTTGCCGGGGCAGAAGCTGGACTAGCATGTTAAAGCTGTTCCTGGACAGCCTGAATGCTGGCCTCATGTCGGCCTCAGAACAAAATATCGAAATGATGGGGACATCATTCTTCATCACAGCATATTTAGTAACAGGATGTTTGTTTGTTATTCATTTCATAATATTAAAGTTATGCTACATTTTACGATTATGCTTTGACTATTTCATATAGTTAATAATAACGTTTCCATGGATTCCATAATGAATGAGGTCTTGCTGCGTTTTGCAGTAACGCATAATGATGTTTATGGCGCTGTCCATCTGAATACCAACCTCTTCATGTTTAAATACAAAGACGACCATTAGGTGTGTATGCTTTAGTAGGCTAATCCATGGTCAGATCCTGTTAATGTATCAAACCTCCGATGTACCTGGTGGTTTATTAGGCCTGGATTAAGCTAACCTTGATACACATAACAACTGCCCTATCATTAATAACATCTGTAGGTTTCGTATGTAAAAGGTATCTTTCCTGTAATGTGCCTTTGAGGGCATTGCTCCGAACAAAATCTCTATTACAACTAGGGTTGTGTATCGTTTGAATTTGAACGATTCCGATTCCGATTCCTGGTTTCGATTCCGGTTCCCAGCAATTCTCGATTCCGATTCTTTTAAGAGGCAGGGTCAAACAAGTTTAAGTTTTAAGATATTTTAAATGAGCTAGCTAACCGAGGGTCTTTCTGAAGGAACCTAGTCTGACCTTCTCCATCAATGTTAATTCTATGAACTTTTTAGTAACTTTACTATGAATTTCTAACAGGGCTGTTTTCAACTACAATATAAATATCAAACTATGAACTTGAATATTGTATAAACATTATAAATTATTAATATATTTTAACAGGGGTACACTTTCCTCAAGAGAGCTTTATTTTTGAAACCTCACAAAAACACATTTACACATGAGTGTATGATACTGCAGGTACTTAAACGTTACCTTGCTCCCACTGATGGGCCCTTGGAGCCAGAGGAAGAGGCAGCGGAGGACGGTCGGCGCAGCGCGTCAAACACGGGGCCAACTCTCCCAACCCCAAATCAGGGACACTTTCGCTGACGGGGGGTGCTAGCGGTCGGGGGGGTGCTAGCGGTCGGCGATCTTTTTTTTCTTTGCAGCGCCAGCCTCACTGCTCATTTTAACAGATAGGACAGCTCCGCTCGGGCCACCCGGTAGCCGCGCGCACACTGGTCTGATGCGTCACAAATTCACAACAACCGGGACGCTATCCATGTTCGATCGCGTTATGCCAACACTTCAGGTGGACGCTTCTTCGTTGGTGTTCAGCGGTTTCTATTTCCGGTCGGCGCCGGCGGACTGAGAATCGAAACTAGGAATCGAATTATAAACTTTGGAACGATACCGGGTAAATCGCAAAGCTAGTCCCGATTCCAATCGATTCTCGATACCCAACCCTAAATACAACCACCTTGCAGTATCTGCCACAACAGTCAAACAGCAGAGAAAACCACAGCTGACATTAATATAAATGATTACATATCATCAATGCTTTATACTGAATTAAACTTACAAAGAAAGCGAGACATGCTATTATGACACGTCTCCTCGCCATCCTTCGCCTCATCTTGGATTTTCGCTTGCGTATGTTTCTCCTGAGTTGGGCAGCCTCCTCTTCAGCTTCTATATACAGTTTGCCGACCGCAACAGCAATATGTATCGGATCCATGTAGTTAATAGTCAAATTAATTAATTATTAAATATAATAATACCCATATGTTTTTTATTGTGCTGTTCGTTACCAGCTACTCAATCAGAATACTTTTGCAATTTCAACAAACACCTTCCACAACCGTTAACACGCTGCTGGCTTTTTAAACATTTCCACTTGCGTGCGTAAACAAAGACCGCCTACTGTGGTGGCGTCATCAAGTCAGCTGCTGTTCCAATTGCGGAAATGTCCGTTCTCCGTTCTCCCGTACCCGTGAGTCAGGACTCCCGAGTCTATTCTTGCGGGAACGCGAGTCCGTTCTCGCCGTCTTAGGTATTGAGAAAGAGCCTGACAGTCTCGTGTCTGCGCAAACTGCGAGCTGTCTGTCTGCTCAGCTGCATCACTTAACCAACGGAAATATCAGATAACGAACAGACGTAAACGGCGGAATGATACGTTCTAAATATCCGAATCACAAACGCGCCCTGGGCCCTATCACACAGTAAGTTGGCTCAGCAAACCAAGTAGCGAATGAATATGGTTAACCAGCGAGACAGTGAACGTGAGTCGTCATTTGAATACCAGCGTTACAGCTCAAAGAAGAAAGCCTTTGTTAAAGTTTTTATCATGTTATATTTTCCGTAAATGCATGACACTAGAGGTTAGTGTAGTGCCCTTGTTCCAATATGGCAAAAAGTACATTTTAAAGTGACATTAGTTAACATTCCGTTAGCTTTCAACAATTGAGCCGTGTAAATCAACCATCACTGACCTTTGCACCGCTGTCTCGGGCTATGTAAGATTAACGGTCTTATCCGTGATTCTCCAATATCAAATGTGTGGTCTCTGATAAAACCCCTTTTTCTTTACTAGGCCAAAAACTTTCACAGCAAAGGATTGCGTATGGCGAACCGTTTCTACTGTTACAAAGCCAGCAGGACGCAGTCGTTGATGATCTGGTCCCAAGACCGCTAGAGGTCTACAAAGCTGCAAACACACAGACATTTTGAACTGCCTCGAGAAATATGTACGAGGTTGCGCAATATTTGTAAATTGATTAAATCTGATTTACAGTGTCCCGCCGAATGGCTATTGTTAGAATTACAGAAAGACCTAAGTTGCATTTCTTTAAAAGTAGCTGCTATTCCTAAAAAGTCCACCGGGAGTCGCACTCTGAGTAGGCGCATGCATTAGAACAGATGGACCAGGTCGTTCACCAATGCAGTGCCGGTAGATCCCTTCCATTGAAAAAAAAGAAAGAAAAAAAAAAGGCCACTCCCCCACCAACCACCCCTCCGTGGCCCGGACCGTCGGCGCGACACCACCAGCCCCCTGGGATTTTTAACACTCTGCACTGACCCGCGGAATTGTAATAGTAATACAATTTCCACACATGAATTATTGTATATTTGTCTGTAAGATATGAAATATCTGATTAGCTGCTTGTATATGCTTTTAAATGTTTCAATTTATTTCATTGTGTTTGTTAGTTCACCTGTACCCTCATTGATCACTGTTTCATAGATGTTAATCCCTAACATTACCGTACGGTAGCCTCATTGATCACTATATTATAAACATAAAATACGAGGTCAATCACAATTAATGTAGAGACACAGAAGAGGTTCAGGTACATCTTCAATTTAATTTATAGTGATGTTTGTGCATTTAACCTGGACGAGGACTGCTACACTGATAATCGGCCTCTTGATGTTTGAGTAACAAGACAAACGGTAGGTGTGTATGTGAAATGAAGTCCTAATCAGTAAACGGTTTAATCGTTAGTGTATCCAACCTCACCTTACTTTATTAAACCATTATCAAGCTAAGGCAGTGTGATGTGTTTATTTCTATGGTGGATAGTGGAAATTATTAAAACTGTTACATAGACAAGCAACTGAGATAAACCACGCCGACTTTCAGGCAATAATGAAGCAAAATAATGTTAGTTGTGCAAGTAAACATGTGGCGAAAATTTGCTTCGCTTTTGGTGTAAACTCAGCATTAGCCTGCCCTGGAGCAGGCTAACTGTAAAGAATAAATCTCAATGGTTACTTGGCTAGGTTCAATTCAACCTGCTTCTGTGCAACTAAGTCAAAGCTAAATTCATCCAGGATATCGTGAATATTAATGCCTCATCCTGGTTTCGTGCAATAGCCCTCTGGATGGCGGAGGGAGAACCTCCTTGTAACAAACATTACCAAACTCATTCAGAATCAGAAATACTTAACTGATCCCTTTGAGGACAATGTGTATTTTAATTGTTCTTATTCATAAGCAGAAGATAACATTTAAGAGAATCCAAAACAAGAAACAAGGAATGACTACAAGAAATATGTGCGAAAACCCACACACAATCACAATGTAAGTAAATTAAAGAAATGCAATCTAACTCTGAAGAATTGTAATAACGCAATGTAGAGACTGAAATCACATGCCAAGGTGTGGATGCGATCAATAATAACTATTTTTTCTTTATTAAAATGATACTTTTGAGACTTGTTGAGTTTATAACTATTAATACAATAGTATAATAATTTTACTCATGACAGCAACTCTACTCATGCAAACGCCAATGCTTACACACACACACACACACGCGAGCCTCCTTCCCCCACCACTTCTGACAATGCTAATGAATCTCACTGGGAAACTAGATGAAGGTTGACAGAGTCAGTTGGACCAGGGCTTGCTGACAGTGGAGAGAAAGGGGGTGTATATGTGAATTTGGACATGGCGCGTGTATCTGCGTGTGGTGTGGGAGGTAGAAGACGAGGTCAAGGATGGTGCTGCACAGGCCTGTTCTCTGGTGATATGTCGGCAGAGATGCACTATTCCCAGGCTCAATGGTAATTTATTACATTTAGGACAGGGCCTGACAACCTGAATCAGCCTCCGATCAGATCACATTGGCAGGGCCGGGTGGTGGGCGGACGTGTGCGAATGAGGGAGGGGGGGGGGGGGGGGATAAACAAGAGGAGGAAGCAGAGAGAATAAGACAGAGACAGACTACATGAAAATCTTATGCGATGAGGAAATGTAGCCTGGGGCATTATGCATGTTTTTTCCTGTTTCCTTATAGTAAGTTTATTTATAATTCAAATGTATGGCTTCAATAATTCACAGATAGGGTAGATCAAAAAGAAGTGTGCAAGAATGTTGTGATGAAAAACGAACATAATTAAAGTGTTTTTTAAATGAATGCTTTAACATTTTTAATAAGACAAAGTTGCAGACACAGAACAGTAAAGCTGGACTGATAAAGGAAAATAAATGTGGGTAATCTGTGTTCATGTGCTAAATGCGCTGGTTTACTGCAAAGTGTCTTTCTTTAGGGTCTTTCCCCCCAACTCCCACTCCCGCCCGTCGGTCGATCCACCCACAACGACTTATACACCGCCGGTATTTTGACATGCTTCATATCCGACAGACCTTCTTGCAGTCCGCAAAAAAGGTTATTATTGGTATATTAAGTTGACGCTTTGTTACGTAAAATAAAGACCAAACGAAAAGAATCAAACGATCTCCTGTCATTCGCGTAAGAAAATAAATTCACGTGTCTGCAGCTCAATGACAACACCGAAGTCACGCCCCCGGTTTAAGTCTCCAGCAGTAATATGTTATAGTACAGGTTGGTAAACACAGTAATGACATGACATAAACTTTGTTTCACAGAGTTATGGAATTGTAAGCCAACCAGACCCCTCATGAAGTCATTTACATCAATGAGGCAGGATTCAATCTGTCCAAAAGGCATTGACGTGGACGAAATATAATTGGAAAAAGGGCCACAGTTGATGTGCCAGGACAGAGAGGGGCAAACATTACTGTGTGTGGAGCAATGTCAAATGCAGGATTACTCCTTCACAGATTGGACCCTATAATACCAAGCGCCTCCTTGCGCTTCTCAATGATCTCCACCAGCGCCTGGTACCAGAGTAGGGTCAGGAGAGTGAAAACATGAGGACCTCACCTCATCACCTGGGACTATGTTGCTTTCCATCATTCACGAGCAATAACAGCATGGTTTGAAGTCCACCCAATACTGGTGAGTCTCTTCCTTCCACCCTATTCACCTTTCCTCAACCCCATAGAGCAGTTCTTTTCTGCATGGAGGTGGGAGGTTTATGACCATCAGCCACATGACCAGATGTCCCTCCTTGAAGCCATGGATGCTGGCTGCAGGGACATCACAGTTCAAGATTGCCATGGGTGGATCTGACATACCAAGCGGTTTTATCCCAGGTACATCGCCTTAGATGATATCAGGTGTGATGTTGACGAAAACATGTGGCCTAACCCTGAAGATCGCAGGGATTAGATCAGTGGGTCGCGGACCCGTTTGCATGGGGAAATAACATTTTTTTTAAAAAACTTTAACTTTAACGTCTTGTCTGTATCCGCAGAGTGCAGCTTGTTTATTGTCCATCATTGTGCATTAAAACTATAACAAAAACAAAAAACGATTTTTTAATTAAAGGACATGAGGGGACCGTCCTCAAGACTCTAAATGGGCAGCAGAACTTCAGCTTCAAAGAAACTCTGAAGCTCTGAATTATAATAATAATGAATAAAATAATTTCACATATGAATTATTGTATAGTTCTCTGTAAGATCTTTGATGTGTGGTCAGCAGCTTGCTGTACGAGGACCACTACACGGATTATCAGCCTCTTGATCTTTGAGTAACAAGACAAACGGTAGGTGTGTGTGTAAAATATTGACTTTATTTTTTTTTACTGTATCCAACCTCCTCCTCCTAAAATGATAAAGCTAATTATTTTATGACTGATTATATATATGGTGCTCAATATTATATATATCATTACTAATTTTAAATGAAAATGAGACAACAGCCTGTTAATAGTAAAATATTTAAGTCAAAAACTAAATTAAAACGTATTAGCAAGACCAGCTGAAGTGGTGACGTCATCAAGTCAGCTGCTGTTCTCCCGAACCTGCGAGTCAGGACTCCCGAGTCTGTCTCCCGAGTCTATTCTCGCGGGAACGCAAGTCCGTTCTCGCCGTCTCAGGTATTGAGAAAGGGCCGCGGACTTTAGAATTGGAACAGTACTCAGGCTGCGACTGATGACGTTTCACGAGTCCACGAGAACAAAAGTCCACACAAGAACGCATATTGAGAAAGGGCAAGTCTCTCTCCAAAGCGCAAAGCAAGTTCATAGTATTGATTTTTTGGTTTATAAAATGAGACAATCCACATATCTGGCATCAGGCAAGGGTAGACAAATAACAACAACTCTAGTTACATACAATATATTTCATTCTTACGAATGCATGTCAAAACGAAATCAACTCTATCAAACCTTTCTTTGTTGCGCGATCAAATATTAGGCCGGGTTTATTTTGAAAATAATGACCGGAAAACGATGCTTAAAAAATGGCCACTGGCCAGTAGCTATTGGCTGGTTGCACCCTCTCTATTCCCCACCTTCCTTCATCAGCGTGCCCTGCACATCACACAGCAGCCCTATAAGTGGCTCCCACGCCACCCCGCAGTGAGCGCGTCGCGCAGAGCCGTGAGAGATGGGGACACACTGAGTGCAGAGGACTGGCCACGGACCTAGGTGCTTTCCTTATGAAAAGGACTACTGATGCCCGCAATCAGACACTTATATTTTATAGATTATTCTTTATCCTCTCGTTGAAGAACTACAGAAAAACAGTTTTCCTGTTGCCAGTGCGTATTTTTGCAATGCAGGACAGATAGTGTTTCATCACTTTGGACATTTATTGATTGTGCCACGCCACAAAAAAGGAGAGGATTTTAATTACCTTTTGGATATTAAAGTCATCGATTTAACCACTCATCTACACTAGAATCGTCTTGAGCCTCTGGAAATTGCCTACAAAAATGGCGCAAAGGGTAACTTTGATTTGACTGATTATTGTTGAGTTGTTAATAATGATATAACTAAGAAAAACAAATTGATTTTTTTTGGATGAACTATATATTGTGTATATATAATCTAACGCCTATATAATCCCACATGAATATAATGGAACATTCCAGTACTGTATTTTGGTTCCTGATGTCATTCCCAACTTCATCCCAGTACGACGACTTGTCTCATTACGGAGGAGCGATGGATGGAGTTGGAGTCCTGACATCTATGTACGGAGACCCCCACGCAACACGGCCCCTGCCTCAGGTCCACCACCTGAACCACGGGCTGCACCCAACGCAGCACTATGGTGCACACGCGCCGCACAACATTATGCCTAGCAGCATGGGCAGCGCTGTCAACGATGCACTAAAGAGAGACAAGGACCAAATCTACGGGTAAGGATATGCCTATAATAACAATCGAATCAACAACTGTTTTCATCATCTTCATCTCCTTCTAAATCAATATGATTTTATGCAGATCTGTATTATGAGATGTAAGAAACACATTTGGGGCACAAACATGGGAAGGCACACACGTTCATTTAATGTTAAAACGGATCAGACATTACGTTAAGATCGTGTTCTTTTTTAACTTCAGTAATAGGCCGATAGAATATTTTTGATGCAATCTCAGAACAGGTTGTTTGCTTTGGAAACGGATGAAATAATCTCTTTGCAGTTGTTGTCGTAAACAAAGGATGAATACATCCAACATTGTTTGCAGACTACTAAATGCCAGTCCGTTGTTAAACTCACCCAAGTAAAAGTGAATTTCTATCTGTCGGTGCTTTGATCTACTGTAGGTGATAGTTCATGATCAGGCCTAACAATGGTGAACTAAATGGGCCGGTCTCTAATTGTGTCGCAGCCACCCTTTATTCCCACTATTGGCTCTGGTGTTCGAGAAGTGCGAGCTGGCAACCTGCACGCCGAGGGAGCCAGGGGCGGCGGGGGGAGACGTCTGCTCATCCGACTCCTTCAATGAAGACATAGCCGTATTTGCAAAACAGGTAGACTCAAGTAACAACCAAGGCATGTGGGATAAATGAGATAGAAAACTAAATCAGTTTGAAAACACCAACTGATTCATTTTGTCGTGCCGTCCTCAGATCCGCGCAGAGAAGCCTCTATTTTCTTCTAATCCAGAGCTTGATAACTTGGTGAGTTCTTTCTGCGATTTCTTTCTCTTCTTTATTTATTCCATGTGTTGCGAGATCAAACAAATACCTGGGGCAACCACAAAGATGCAAATACAATACAATACAAATATTTATATTACGTTGTTAATTACCAAATGCACACAATCGTTATGATTATGGAACCCTGGGCGTCTCTGAAATTATATTGTTCTCTTATCATGCATTTTGGGAGGCGTGATTTCAAATGTATTTGTTTTAGATGGTTCAAGCGATTCAAGTCCTTCGATTTCATCTGCTGGAACTGGAGAAGGTAGGCCGAACAGTAGCCTATATAAAATAATGATGGATACGTGGCAATGTCATTTTAATTTTAATTAATAAACCAATGCTTTCAAACTCGAATAATCTAAATGAAAGACTGCACGTTCGCAGGTTCATGAGCTCTGTGATAACTTCTGCCACCGGTACATCAGCTGCCTTAAGGGCAAAATGCCCATCGACCTGGTCATTGAGGAGCGGGACGTCTGCAAGTCGGACTTTGACGACCTCTCCGGATCCTCGACCAACATCGCAGATCATGTGAGTCGATCCTTCTTGCTTGATGACTGCTCAATACCTGTTTGGTCTTTCTCAGTTTATTTACATATTTCTTAATTTATTATTCAACATGTGACGAAGACGCGTCATTTTCAGAGGTTAATAGACAAGCGGTTGAGAATTGCTGCTGTAAATCAATGCACGTATTACACTTACAATCAATCATTAAATTTTCAATCTGACTTAAATTAATTTGTGCACAAAAGGCCGTAAAACTGATTTTAAAGATATACATTATAACCGGATGAAATTTAGTCAGTGTGGTCAAGTTTTGGTGGCATTGCTGAACCCGAGGGCTGCGTTGTCTTTTTTAATGGGGGATTTTTCTTCTTTTAAAAAAGCCATATTTGTTCACTCTTTTATGCACTCCGACACCTAATTAAATACATTTAAGTTAAATCAATTTTGATCATTGAAAAAATAAAGTATAAAAGTGTCTTTTCTAAAAGAAATTGAATTGTGATTTTATACAAATATTAGTAGTATGGAGCTTTTATATACTTTATAATACAATATATTGAGTAGAAATTAAATAAATCATTTTCAAACTAACTTTCATTATATGTAACTTTGGTACAGATTCAGATTAACAATACATATACACACACACACATACATACATACATACATACTACCACTATAATACCCGATTGTGTTATTATAGAATTATATAGTTTTTAAAATGAGCTCCTCCTTCAGCTGCAATAGAGTGATTTGCACATACAATAAGTATATCAGTCTGCATTGTGAGTACTTTTAGTACATGTTGATGTAGCTTGCTTGTGTAATATTTTTAATGGAGTTTGAGATGTAATAGTATTTCACACTGTACTAACTTTTCTTATTTGGCTTAATGGGTGCTTCCTGCACCTCTGCATTAGACCATTACATTAGTTTATTAAAATATTTTAAAATCTGGCTCTCTTCAATAAAGCCAACCTACAATCATCATGAGGAAAAATTGAAAGTATATTACATAAACTTGGATGTGTATGCTCTCCTATTTCTCCTCTCTCTTCCCCCAATAATATAGTTTTGTTCATTTGTTCATTGTATCATAATTTGGCCATCACATTCAGCATCAGCATTTTTAGCTTTTTCGACAACGTATTTATGAAGGAAAACAGTTAAATGTAAAGATGATGATGTGCAGCTAATAGCAAATATTTTGCTGTTGGGTTTCAGGTGCGATCAGCCCGATGTTTTCGTTGTTTGGTGCTCTCCTTTCTGTAAGCTTTACACGGCCACTACATTTTGTGGCACCTGTGTTGATTAAAAAGGAAATACGTTCTGGTGTTATTTCAAGATTCAGTGTAGCTGCTGTGTTGTACTCTATACGTGCTTATTGACGCATTAATACAGCAAACAGGCACGTGCAAAGAAAGACCCCCAATAGGGCTCAAGCACCGGCCCTTTTGCCCTGGAAGAGAAAAGTGCCCAATTTTTTCTTCATGCATCAATATTTAAGAATAAAAATGACTCTCTCTCTCTGTCATTAATTCTCCCCAAATCTGTTTTGATATCTGACGGGGCATTTATTTATTTATTTCTTGAGACTTTCGCCCCCGACATGCTCCGTGCCTCTCACAAGGCCCGCCCCCCCCCCCCTCCCCCCTCCCCCCTCCTCCTGCTCTGTGCAGTGCTGAGCGCCAAACGGCGCCTGCATCAGATCAACAGGTGATGACGGTGTTCGTGCAATGCCCCGACGTTGTTTGGTGATAAATTAACCACAACATTAGCGCCACTGAAAACATCGAAAAAAAATAAAGACACCAATAACTCAGGAAATCCCTGATTTCAAAGCCTTGTCCAGCTGTTTAATGACATGCTATGTTAAATGAAGAGAGATACAGGCAGAAAGGCACATAAGTTCACTAGTTTTGTTTAATTCAATTCAATTGTTATAAATGAAAGGCATGTCTTAAGTTGAGCTACATGACAGTCTGTGGAATATTGTGGTATTTTATTAGTGCAATGCTGCATCATCTCTGTCAGAAGACAGTAAAAATAAATGTGTGTCTGTCGTCACTCTTATTAATTATTATTATGCACAACATTGATTTAAAAAAAAAAATTGCAGGATAATGCCAAGTGACTCCAAAAGCAGAAGGACAGTGAAAATATAATACTGTGTTTTTCTATTTATTTATTCTATTATTAATTTGATGCTTCCATGCTTCCCAAAATGTCTGTGCACATACCTGACAGCAAATCCATCTGGACTATGCGAAAAAAAAGATTGACCCCTTTACACACACAGCAGGTGAAATAAGTATTGAACACGTCACCATTTTTCTCAGTGAATATATTTCCAAAGGAGCTATTGACATGACATTTTCACCAGACTCTTTCTGCAACTATATTTTAACATTCTTCTTGGTCAAGATGGTAATGATTTTATTTTTTAACAAATGCTTGCTGCTTTACTATGCTAATCATTCCACCAGCTGTCTTTGGGAAACTGCATAATGACCTCATTCTGGACCAAACGGATCCTCATCTATTTTTTTCTCTGTTCTCTGTTTCTTTATCTCGTGTACCCTGGTGTGCGGACCTCTCCCTGACCTCGCAGAACCCAGCGTCCTGGAGAGACATGGATGACACCCACTCCACACCTTCTGTTGGCACCCCGGGACCCTCCAGTGGGGGACACGTCTCTCATAGTGGTGACAACACCAGTGAACTCGGTAAGAGCACCCACAGGCCTCTTTCATATCAAAGGTTTGGCTTTTCTGTGACCTCCTTCTGCTCCATGGGGACTGCTGCACTGGTTACTAGGTGGGTTTGGGGGGAAAAAACATAAACTACGTTTAATGAGGACTGATCATGAATAGAATCTTCACAACAAATGTACTTCTATTTGAGTTAAGTTTAACAGTTTAACAACTTTTCAGGTGCTTGAGAAAATGAATGAGCAAATTGTTTATTAAATGAAACTATTAATAGTTAGACATTTTGTACCAAAATCTATCTATCTTCAGTATGAACCAATCGGGTTCATGGTTCTACAGACAAATAATAAACAAAACAATCCAAGTCAACTTGATTTCTCTCGCGGCATCTCCTGGGTAGAGGTTATTCTTACTCTACCCATAAAGTCATGGATGCTTTTACCTCTCATGCAGACGCAGGGTGCTTTGCTGTAGCAAGAATAAACTCTGTCTAGACTTTTGTTATATTACATTATATTGACTAAAAATAGAATTGGTCAGGAGGTTTTTTCTTAAAATTCAAAATGTAGCTTTGAGTAAGTTCACAATAGCAACAGTATTGTACGGATACAATGTTCATAGATGTGGATAATTTAGACATTCATTTGGTCAGAAGAACATTAAAAGGGCCAATAATATTGATTACCCACTGTAACTGGGGCTCCCTAACTTTTGTGTAGGTTCTCAGTTACAGGTCAGTCAGCGTTGGTCGGAGGATCTTCTGAGTTCACTCTTGTTATCGGCTGTTATTGTTTGTAAGTGTTCCTGCATTTAAAGGGATTTCTGATGTGCAAAATGAAGACCATAAGGGTTTTATGGCTTGTTTTTGTTATTGTCACTTTTGGGTGCAGTTAAAATAGAATGGACTTTAAAGCAACTCTTCACTCTGTGCCCATCAGGCATCAAAGACTAAAGCAATGCCAAGAACAATAGGAAAATGCTAACAAGACAAGAGAAACTCAAAAAATTAAGAAAACATCAGGAACACGTCAAGACTCTTCACATTGATGTGATACACCTAAGATAAATGAGCATGTGACATAATTGTTTTTGTAAATGTTTACTCAAGCATTTTGGATCCAGTAATGTTATATTGACTTGCATATAGCTTTCCTTGGGGCTTAAAAAAAACAACAGTGGGGGGAAAATCCACTGTCCATGCCCTTTTGACCTGGGAGGGAATGCATAGAGGATGGGATTGCAGAATGCCCCCTGAAGGGGTGTAAGAACAGGGTACTTCATGTATGAGTAACAAAGGAAAAGAAGAAGGCAGAATGATCAGAGCTGTCGTTGCTGCTGCAGAATGTGCTGCATGCTACCTGCTGCTTTTCCCGGGGCCTTTCTGCCTTGATTCCAGTCTATTCTCATGCCAGGGAAAAGTCATTTGAAGCAGGTAGATGGCCTACAGGTTTAGTTTAGTTTCAGTCGTGGTAAAAAAATCACTTACCTTTTTCTTGAGGTACACTGACAAAGCCGTTATCTTTTATTAATTCAAGTCTCCTTAAGCTTATGTTAATTTACAATTATTCAGCATTGTTTGTGGTGGAATAATGGACGGATTGGTGACACAAGCCTGCCAAGTTTCTGTCCCTTCTCAGTCCAGCAGTCCTTTTTGCATTTTTTTGGAAGGATGCACTGCCTTTATCCCAATTATCACCTGTAAATCCATTCCCATTGTCAGTTTTAACACTAACAAGGTTAAACCTAAGGAGGGAACTAAATTGAGCAGCAATTACATTTTGAGGTGATACTTGGAATTATCACCCTGGCAGCTGCAACCAACATGCACCTTATGCTCGACCAATTTCCCTTGGCAGCAGAGTTCAATCAAACATATATAAAAGCATTTATAAATAAATTAAAAGTTTTCAAAGGAGAAATGTCAAAGATGATCATACAGTTCTTAAAATACTCCTTCAGAATAATAATGAAAGTTTAAAATAGAATTCCAACAGAATACACAAAGGGATTGTGCTGTTCTGTCAATACAGTGAAGCAATTGTTGGGATTCAAGTATAGTAAATACCAAATGTTACAAATTCCACTTCTTTAAAATCTTCCTCATTGTACACATAGAGCATAACGAGCCCTGCCCTGTGCAGTAGGGTGTCAGTATTCCACAGTCCGATGAAACATTTTCAAATCTACTGTCATTTGGGAAAACTAGAGTGGTGGTCATGTGGCTTCCAGCCCTAACTAACCACAGGTAGATTATCCATACAATGTGTGGCTGGTGGTTTCGGTCGTGGCTGCCTCCTCTTCTTGAAGCTCTGAGGTTTTGTTTGTTGCCTTTCGAGCTGTGTGGTATGCAAAGAGAGCTCTCCTGGATAGCTCAACCCCCAGGGTGACTGCTGTTGACCACATGGAAAGGGGCTGAGCTTTCTAAAGAATGTTTAAAAGAGGGAGGACAATACGGTGGCTTGAAATGTCCATCACAATACCTAAATAAAACAAAAGTATATATATTTATATATATGTGTATATATAAAAACATACAAAAATATCCTGCACACAAAATGGAATGTGAGGAACAGGATACCACTTCCAGATTCTGGAGTCAGGAGTCCAGAATGGGTGGAGGTGGAGGTGTTGACATGCCTATGACATCGCAGCTTCAGTGAGGCTGTAGGCTAAGGTCCCTTTAGCATCTGTTATGATGCGGATGTCAGAATTATTTTTGAAAGGAAGAGGTAATGCTTGATGAAGAGGGAAATTAAAGCTTACATTATTGTGTCAGCTCTAAGGAAATAAGAAATGATTTACTTTACACATTAACAAAAATTGTATTTTATTTGAGAGAATTTAACAATTTTACTCATAAATGGCCGAAAAGCCAGGTGCAAACATACACAGTAAACGGTATCCACAGCATCCACAGAAATCTTCATTCAATTGCTTGCACAACTTTTCAGGTAGCATTGTTCAGAGAGCAATGGAAATAATAATAACAATAATACATTTTATTCATAGCGCAGTCTTCATCAACTGATCTCAGAGTGCGACAGAGCAAGCAAGGTAAACTAATCATGACATGTTGAATTTCCCCATGAAGAGCTTGTAATTTCCAAGTTCAGCCTTTGACGTGGAGTATTCTTCATGTTTTGGAACCCTTCCAGACCACTTGATTTAGAGCTGAGTATCATGTCTAATAAGGGGAGGAGCCCCAAGGTGTCACTGATGATTGATCAGGCCTCACTGAGCTCATTAGACGGGCTGTGCTAGCTTTGCATCACCGATGCAGCTGGGAGAGCTATAATCAGTTCTGCTTGCTGCTCCGCACTTTGTCTTATAGACACGTCATTCAAAGACTTCAGCCAGCGCTGGGTGCCCCCAAGCAGCATGAGGGAAAATTAAAGTAATCGCCACATAGACAAGCATGCACTACATGTATATTTATGCAAAATTACTATTAAATAATAAAATCAAGAAATAGAAAGACATAATAGGATAATTTAGTAATGGAAGTGACGGAATATTCTGATCACATCTTGTCTTCAGCAATAATTTTAGTAAGAAATTTCAATTTACTAGGTGCACCACTTTCACCCCATGCGCAATAGAAAAACTTTCAAACTTGATGGAAAAGTCTGCTGTCTACCTATATTTCTCAATAGCTCCAAAATGTTTTGAATGCAAGAATATAATATAAAAGTATATATATAAAAGTAAGAAAATATATATGTAGCTGAGCTAGTTTTCCCTAAATAATAAGTACTAAGAGGTAGTCTACAACAGCAAAGGCAGAACAGTTGAGCAAATGTGAGAACCAAATGTAGAAGGCTCTGTAAAGGACAAGAAGACTCTTCATATCTCAAGGTACTGTTTTTCAATGGGTTTTCTTTTGAGCCCTCGGGCAATACTCAAGCTATTCCTTTACCAACACTGGCAGGGACACTAGAGTTGGGGCGGAGTGGTTGGGGTAGGATGAAGGGTAGGCATGGGAGACTTGCAGTGTGTATGACTTTGTCTCCACAGTCACACACTGGTTAGATTGGCTGTGTTGCCAGGGAACAGTCAGTAGCGATTAGTGTAGCAGAGGATCTGCCCTGCGGCTCTACCCTCTTCGGAGCAGAAGAAATTTGGATGAGGAGAGGAGAGGAGGTGCACCAGGGTGGGGTGTCAAGGGTGGAGGGGTGCCTTCTTATATCCTTTTTTAAAATATTGAATAGATTTGCCATTTTTCTTTCAAGAGATCCAGTCATATCAGTTTTTAAAAAGAGGTCTTGAAAATAATTTGGTTGTCTTGTCATAGCTTTTTTTTCAGTCAACTCAACATTGTGTTGATACTAGCTCATTTGTTGATGTGATTTGAAGATTGTTGTCCTTACCACAAAGTCAAGGGCAAATCAACATCTCACAGAAATTGGGAAATTGGGATCCAAAAGGATATAGGAGAGGTGGGGGACAAAATGGGCATAGGGAGTTTGAACCCTGCCCCCTGCTGATGACTTAGAGCTGGACACCATCGGTCCAAATTCCCACAACCCCCATAGCCTACAACCCTAAAACACATTCTGTTTAATGTCAATATTCATTAGCTGAAATATTTATTCATGAATATGGCTCGTATAAGCATGTTTGATTGATGCATCTCTAAAAACAAAAAGACATGCTTGGGCAAATCTTAAGAAAAGTAGGGTTTGCGTTCCACCTTGGGGGATGAGTCTCTCAGATGCATTATTCAAATGCCCTCCAGGCAAGCTTTCAAGGCTTCTCTGCCTCGAGGGCAAGAAAAATAACCACCACTGTTAAAAGTAAATCATCTCGGCTGATGCACAATTAATGGCTGAGAGGGAATGGGGGCCCCTTGTGTTACAAGATGGAGTGAGTGAGCTAGCAGGAGCGGAAATCTCAGCTAAAAAGAAGTCCTCTGCCTTGATCCACATCAGCTTTCTACTGAAATCAAACTTGGATGCTGCCATTTTATGGCAGGCCCACAACTCCTACAGTAACTACCCCTTGTCATTTTGCTCGGAATGAAATGAGTTATTTTTTATTGAGTTATAAACTCCTTTTCATTATTCAATGTCTGAGGATTCAAGCAGAGGTAAGTGGAAGAATGTTGTGCTGCTGTTCTACAGAGTAGTGCAATCTTCCTCAGTCAAAACTTTTGGAAAATGCTTTTGTGAAGGTGACGAGATCAAAATAAAAATTTCCCCTAACGGGACTCGATTTTGTCTCTGATCATAGGAGATGCCCTCGACAACAGCTTGGCATCACCAGGCACAGGGGACGAGGATGACCAGGACAAGAAGAGGCAGAAGAAACGAGGCATCTTCCCCAAAGTAGCTACAAATATAATGAGAGCTTGGCTCTTCCAGCACCTAACAGTAAGGACATTTAGCTTTGGCCTTTTGTAGATTTCTAACACAAAACATTTTCTTAGCGACAGTGGCAACATGAATTTAAGACTAGAATTAACGTTTGTGTAACCGCAGTCCCTCAATCCACTAAAATCCAGGAAAGAGCCTTGGCAAGTGTCCCCAAAGACCTCCTGAAACTAAGTTAATCTGTGTTCCATTGTAACAGAAGATGGCAATGACAGTATTTTTGTAATAGAAGAGTTTTACCTTTTTTGGAATACCACGGCTTCTGTCTCATCGGTTGTTCTAGCTTTCAATTGTTTAGTTTATAAATGGCCCATACAGGCCCTGTACTCGAGGAAATCCGTTCTTTTGCAAAGACAACCATTAGATTTTCCAGATGAAAAAAGGAGGATAATTGAATTATCCCCTCTCTCTTCCCAACTCCCTTTCAGTCCTAATTTGTTAAGCACAAGTGTTCCTCATGGCAGGATGTGCCTATGAAAGTGTGCAAAGGGACTTTGGCCCCTGAAAGGCCTATTGGAACAGCCAAGCAATCAAGCATTCATCAGCATCAAGGGTGTGAAAGGAGCAGGATTATGTTTTTTCAGACGTTGCAGTGTGAGGCTCGGGGTTGGAAGGCCGTTAGGGGAGATGTTTCTTTCCACCCACTAACCATAGTCTCCTGCTTTGTATTCCATTCTGAAGACTCTTTAAAGATGCATCTGAGGAAGGTATAAAGAAAGTCGCTATGAAAGGTTTTGATTAAATATATTCTTCATTATCGGCCTATTAGCCTGGCCGCGACTGCTGCTTTCAATGATTGATGCCAAAGAGTTTGGGGTGCAAACCTAAAATACAATGGCGGTCACAATTTCTGTGTTAAAGTCAGCCAAAATCTCATTAGATTTAATTGTCTACATCTATAAGACAAGCATCTATGACAACTTAATTATCCCTCACAATCTAATTAGAAAAAACGTTTTGTTCCAACCTACTGCAGGTTTATAACACCAACTATCACATTTTGGACTTAAGTATCACCTCTTCTGTTCATTATTGGACAGATTACAGAATCTGCTGGGATGAATTGCCATCCTAGATAAATTACATTACATTTAGCTGACGCTTTTCAGGAATCAGCAATCGTTTATAGCCATAATATGTCAGACATACATGGAATTTGACTTGGCGGTTGGTGCATGACGGCAGATAGGACGACAATGGACAGCAGACAACGTAGTGCAGGAATAAGATAAAAATATAATAAAATATAGTGAAATATATGCTATGGGTTAGTAAGCTAAGAAATGAAGATAAACTTAAGAGATAAAAATAAAGATGAAGTGCACCAGCTAACAGAAAGTGGCATGTGAAAGTGACCAAGTGTATGTATATGTAGAGAGTGAAGAGTCAGTCAGTTGGGGAGTCTGATGAGCCCGACTGCCAATGGGAAGAAACTGTTAGTGTGGCGGGAGGTCTTAGTCCTAATGAACCTCAGCCTCCTGCCGGATGGAAGGGGCACAAACATTTTATGTCCGGGGTGGGAGGGGTCGGCTACAATCTTTCTACCCCGCTTCAGAGTCCTGGAAGCGAACAAGTCTTGGAAAGACGGCAGATTGCAGCCAATCACCCTCTCTGCACAGCGGATGACACACTGCAGCCTGCCCTTGTCCTTGGCTGTGGCTGCAGAGTACCACACGGTGATGGAGGAGCAGAGGATGGACTCGATGATGGCCGTGTAGAAGTGCACCATCATCGTCTTTGGCAGGTTGAATTTCTTCAGCTGCCTCAGTAAGAACATCCTCTGCTGAGCCTTTTTGGTGATGGAGCTGATGTTCAGCTCCCACTTGAGGTCCTGGGTGATGATGAAGCCCAGGAAACGGAAGAAATCCAGTGTTGACAGGGGAGTCACACAGGGTGAGGGGGGGGGGGGGGACGTGGGGCTGCATACTTTCTGAAGTCCACAACAATCTCCACTGTCTTATCCAAAGTGACTTACAATAAGTGCATTTCAACCATAGGGATACAAACTCAAAGAAACAAGAAAGTGCAATTTCATCAAATAAGCCGATGAATATTTTTAAATCTCTGCATTACAAAAGAAAAACATTTAGGATCCTGCATCATTAGTGTTAAAAGTAATCCAGTGGTTGTTTGTACCTATATTTTTCAGTGCGTTTGTGAAGTGCAAGCTTTAAAATCTTTTGTCTGATATCAGAAGGGGCAATTATATTGAAAGTGGGGCCCTCATAAAAGTTTCCAATTGTTAACCTCTGTGATTGTGCATCACAAGTGCAGGTGTACAGATGTGTGTCTGTGTGAGCAAATTTGTTATCGGTCCCTTTTTAACCTGATTTTACCTTACTTGTATGCATGTTAGTGCATGTTTACATTTGTGTATGTTTATGTGTTGGTACAGTTTAGTAGTAGCAGATTCCAGCAAATCTGTATTCAAATGTAGATTAACTGTGTCTACATTTGATATATTTGCATGTGTGTGTGTGCATTTGTAAAATCAGCAAAAAATGCTGTGGTTGGAAGCTCATCATTCGACGATAACCACGGGAGATGACTGCTGGCCTGACAGCAGCAGAATGGGGACTAGCCCGCGACCCTGCTCTCAGTACAAGGATCACCTCTGTCTACCATCTGCTGCCCTCCTCCCACTGTCTTATAAACACACGAAGGGATCAGGGCCTGAGGAAAGTGAGATGAAGCAAGACTGTGGGGGTTTCAGGGTGACAGGGGGCCTAACCTTATCAGGGCTGGAAACAGAAGCCACCATTGTTCCTCTTTATATCCCACCCGATCATTTGTCAAGCAATGTCAAATGTTAAATACTGTGACCGAATGGCACACGCTTTTAGCATAAAGTGTTTGGGGGGCCAATCTCTGGTCAGCCTCGGTTTTTCCAGAACCAACTTGTGCACTTGCTTCCAGGAATAACTGCACATGGTAGAGACTGCCACAGAATATGATTAGACTTCCTAGCTTTTTACTTAAAACTATAACCTACACTATTTAACTATGGATGATTGAAAGCAAAGCTTGCCATTCATTTAATCTATATGTTTTTATTAAAAGCTCTCTAAACATTGTGTTTCTCACAGCATCCATACCCTTCAGAGGAGCAGAAAAAGCAGCTGGCACAAGACACAGGCCTCACCATACTTCAAGTGAACAACTGGTAAGTTACTTTAAAGCACATATGCCAAACTCGGAGTGTGGACGACTTTGGCATACCCTTAGCTCACCCACCCCGCCGGCCGCACCATTCCCCGGTCGGACTGCCGGTCATCAGCGCCAACACGGGCAAAGACACAGGCACAGACAATTTGTCCCTTTGATTATTTTTTTGTTTTTGGAGATTTTGACTTTAGACTACATATTCTTCGAATAAGTCTTGAATGTGAGTCAAACCAGAGCGCACAAGGCACTTAGAAATTTTGTTGCCGATATCGTGACTTATTCTTCTGCCATCTCTGATGTCAATGAAAAATAAAAGTCCAACATTCTCTATGGAGAATTTGTTAACACCAAATATTACACGTCTTTCATTCTTATTGGGGTTATTTATGCAGTGTTTGTTAAGTCTATACATATTAAAGTAAGTATTCATTTTTACATTTTTGAAAACTCTATCCTTTGTGTATCTTTAATTGTGTACATTGTGTCTTTAAATTTCACATTTCTAAGTTTAGCTGAACTGCTTTGCAGTGATATAATGATTCTTTAGATTATACAGAACAGAACATGTAAAGTACCACTGAAATGCTAAAAAAACAACTATAGTAAATCCAAGAACAAAAAGGATCTGGAAAATAAACACTAGGCTGAAAAAGGAGTCAAACTGAAAGCGAGCCTGAACAAGGTACAAAAAAGACGATGGACACTGGTATACGCTGGTTCGCTGACATGGGACAAGACAAACTGGCACAGGACAAAGGGAGACGGCTCACAGGGGGAAGGAGCAAGTTGCCTGAAACGAGAAGAAGGTTCATTTTCAAAATAAAACAAGAAAGCACGAGACGGCCTGACTAACACAGTTTCTTGGACATGAGACATTCTGAATTAACGAAGAATGCATTTCCATCATATTTTACTGGCAGCCTGAGCAGAACAAATTTTGATTCATTTATATGACATCATCCCAGTTTACATTGCCAATCTCTTCTGAAATTCGCTAAAAGATTTCTTTTGTTAACCTTTAATCCAGGAGACAAGGCAGCCACAGATTCTATCCAATACAGACAGTGAGTTCTGAATTAGGAATTGAGTAAATACTTTCTCTAATACCACAGATCAAATAATATTGCTCTTCTTTCCAGGTTCATCAATGCAAGGAGGAGAATAGTCCAGCCTATGATTGACCAGTCCAACAGAGCAGGTAAAGCTGCAGATCATTTAGTATTGAATGTACAATGTAGTCGATTCCATTCCAGACTGATCAGTAGAAACTAAACGCAAACAGTGGTGCTTTACTGATATACCTTGTTAAATCCACTGCGGCAATCATATATTAGAAAAGTCAGCCCAATGGCTTTAGGAGAATGGATTGCATAAAGGAGCTGCAGAATGTATGTAATGTGCATTTGTTGGCAGCATGTTTGGATGTGAAGCAGAATGATTGTAGAATTATGGTTTGTTTTCTGAAAATCTTGCTTCTCCTCTATCTTATAGTGAGTCAGGGTACAACTTACAGTCCTGATGGCCAGCCAATGGGAGGCTTTGTTATTGATGGGCAGCAGCACATGGGACTCCGACCCGGGGGTGAGTAAGATCTTGTATATTTATCAAACTACCAAGGGAAAAATCTTTATAATTATTTTACATTTGTGGTAGGCTGTTTCAAACAAAACGCTTTATGCCTGAGTAAAGTTCAACACTGTTTCCTCACAGCAAGAATGTCCTGGGTATGACTCTACCCAGTAGTAATTCTGTGTGGAGTCTGCATGTCATCTGGAGATAACAAGACAGAATGTTCATCATCTCCACTTGTTAGCTGCCTCCTGGCACCGTTCCCTGAACCACTATCCCCACCCCCACCATATTGTATGGATTTTCAATTCATTTGATGTGAGCATTTTAGTAACACTGATTCTGTAATATGTACAAGTATCAAACAACAGTCTGAATTATTGTGGGACATTTTATTTGTAAGTCAGATGAAATAAATCTTATTCTAAATCAGATAAATAAGCTCCTACTTCGAGGTTTTTTGGTGTCTCTATATCTGTACTGGAAACGTAAAAAAGTAAAAATAAAATCTTCATTACATATAATACCAAAACCGCGATAACTAAAGAAGAAAATAATTTTCTTTGTTGGTATTTTCATTCTTTGTGTTAGCATCAAGTACATACATTTTTACTAGACAACAGCTGTAATGGTCTGCCATGTCATGAGTGGTATTTAATCTTTGATCTTTTTTATACTCTTTACTCTAGGGCCGATGGGTGGTATGGGTATGAACATGGGCATGGACGGGCAGTGGCACTACATGTAAATCCACTACACTGAGGCAAGCCTGAAAAATATGGGATAGTAAGTAGTCCTGTCTTTGTCTTCATTCACTCACTTCTCCCCCACTGCTTTCGTGCATATGCTCTTTTCCTTACCTCCCTTCACAATGTAATCCTGATTGGAGAAATTGCTGGAGTGACTTTCATGTGTGAATGTGGCTCAGTGTCATTGTAAGAAAGATAAGTGGTCAAGAGGCTAAAATTACAATGTCATTCACTCCCAGACAGACATAATTTGATCAATAGCTCCCTGTCCTATATTAACTAGCTGTCACAGTTTGGGTCCATGTGTTGTTTTATTTTGTAATTTCCTGTCTCTCGTGTCCCTGGGGTAACTTCACTTCCTGCCTTGTCCTGTCTTGTCTTGTCTTCCCCTGTGATTGTCTTCAGTGTCGACGATTGTTTCCACCTGTGTCAGATCACTTGCACCTCTCCTGTGTTTACTGTCATAATTTGAGTTTCATTTCGGTCATTAATAGTCATCTTACAATACTTTGCTTATTTGATTGTTTAATTGCGATCAAGAGGAGCTGTATCTGGAAATGTTATGAACATTCTTTCTACTAACGTCAACCTGTACCTGGATAAGTACAACATGGCTCAATCAAACGGTTAAGGTTTTAATGAATTTATTTACTCCCTTCATCCATCCATCTTCAACCGTTTATCCGGGGTCAGATCGCGGGGGAATCAGCTCCAGCAGGGGACCCCACTGGATGAGCATACTCCCGAGCCCCCTCCATGATCCTTGAAAGAGTAAAGAGCTGGTCCGTTGTTCCACGCCCAGTACGAAAACCCTGTTGTTCGTCTACAATCCTTGGTTCGACCGAATACTCCTTCTCAGCACCTTGGAGTAGACTTAGGGAGTAGGGAGGCTCAGTAGTGTGATACCCATGTAATTGGCACACACTCTCTGTTCTCCATTTTTAAAGATACGTACCACCACCCTGGTCTGCCACTCTGTTTGCACTGGCCCAGACTTCCATGCACGTTGAAGAGGCGTGTCATCCAAGGAAGCCCCCTCACACCCATTGCTTTGAGCATCTCCGGACGGATCTCATCAATCCCTGGGGTTTTGCCACTGCAGAGTTGTTTGACTACCTTAGTGACCTCCACCAGGCAAATTGACAATGATCCCTCCTTCTCCTCCAGCTCCACCTCCACCAATGAGGGAGTAGTAGTTGGATTCAGGAGTTCCTCAAACCTCCTCCAGACGTTCCCAGTTCACCCGCACTACGCGCTTGGGTTTACCCGCGGAGGGATTCATTTTCCTTTTTTTCCCAACAGAATTTGGTCCTGATACTGAAGTTTTATCAACTATAGGTGTATGTACAGGAAGATGTTACCACCTGCTGGGCATATCTGCTTGTCGCACCTCCTCCGGTGCCCATGGGTCAGCTGCAGAGTCATCAGCCAGAAACCACCATTCACAAACGTTTCGCTCCTTTAATTCTGGAACGTCTTCCGGTGGCGGAGCAGTGACAGAGACGTCTCCCTGTCACCCCCTGCAGCTGAAAGTTGTTCTCCCCTGCAGCTGTCGTCTGGGGTTAGGTGTTCTTCCCCCAACACCTATCCTTCCTCCTCAGCCAGAGCCAAAAGCTCCCTTTCTCAGCCTCCTCTGCCAGATCCTTTGTTGCCCACCTTAACCGCCCTCCGGTCACTCCTGCATCCCTCAAGAGGCAAACCCAAGAACCCTCGGCATCCGACCTCCACTGGGTAGATGGTAGCCTTCCAGCCAGCCTCCCGGCACTCAGTAGCCAGCTCTGAGTACTTGGCCTTCTTACGTTCGAAGGTGGCCTCAATCCCCTCCTCCAGTGGTACTGTGAGCTTGATGAGGTGCACAGATCTGGCCTTGGTTGACCACACAACTATGTCTGGCCGGAATGATGTGGTGTTGATCTCCATTGGGATTTGGAGCTGCCTGTCGAGGTTAACCCTCATGTTCCACTCCTGGTTGAGGGAGAAGGGCCTTGATATTTGTCTTGGCCTGGTGTTTCTCCTTACCCCTCCTTCTGAGACAAAGCTGGTGTGGTCCTTTGCTGATGGTTTATTGTTGCCCTGTCGACACGCCTCCAGCACTCCAGCTAGCTTTCTCAGGACCTGGTTGTGGCGTCATCTGTAGCGTCCCTGTGAAAGTGTGATCTTGAAGCCTGATAAGATGTGCTGGAGGCTTGCATTGGGGGCATTGTAGAGTGAGCAGCATTCTTCGTTCCCAAACCACTGGTGAAAGTATATAGATTATGGCCTACAGTACCAGTCAAAGGTTTGTACACACTTCCTCAGTGAATTGAATAAGAGAATTTTTCGTTTGAGTGGACTGAAAATAAAAAGCTTTTTATATATATATTTTTAAAGCACAGCTTGGGAAAACCATTTATCTAAGTCAGTAGCTCCACAATACTTTCTCTTTTCTCCTCCATATCACTATCCTCCTTTTCCTCCATTTTTTTTCTACTGTCCCCTGGAAATCTGATTAAGAATCGCGATACAATTCCCCCTCCTCCAGCCTCTACCAGCTCCCCACCACTGCGGACAGTTCTTAAATCAAGACGTATGGCATGCCGGAGGCACCCGAGCCCAGATCATTTTATTTAACACCCACTCTCCACTGCTCAATGAGCCACGCTGTAATGACACTTACCTTGATTAATAGAGCTCTTTATATGTAAATAGGAGCTGCACTTGCCTAATTCTTTTCAATGGGTGCATTTTTTACAAACAGCCCCCTCTTCCCTGTCTGAGAGGTAGTACGTTTTGCTAATGAAGTGCAAAGAGCAGATTGCAAAGCTTCATCTAAAAATAACTGAATAAATATTTCTAAATGCTATATATATATATGTGTGTGTGTGTGTGCATATATGTATATATATAGTATTTAACATAATCATTAATCAGGGCAGATCATTGACTAATTAAGTTCAGTAATAGCTCAGTAAAGCCGGATGTTTTTGCTTCCCCTAATTTGATCTGTAGCGAGAACGTATGCTGACTGCAGCAGTAAATCTCCCCGGGACGACAGGAAGGAAGAGAGCCATGTTTGGAGAGACACAACAGTTTTCGGCTTGATAAAGCCATAACCATTACATTTAAGCATTATGGAATATATAGTTGGATCTACATTGCTTTACTCTGCTCTTTGCTGCACAATACAGCTGAGCTCACGATATACTCTTGAGAATATGTGTTTGTGAAAGAATATATAGTTCACCGCCAGGTTTCTTAAAAAGCAACCTGGCAGTGGAGGGATGACACCAAAATATATTTTTTTAGATTAGTGTCAAAGAGAAAATGTAAATGATATTAAGTGATGAAGCAAGGATTAAAGTATGATTATTTCTAATTAAATCAACTGTTTTCCATCTATCAACTGCATTGAGGTCTTCGTTGGCGGATGGAAGAATTATTGAATAAAACATCCATGCTCTCTATAAATGACATTATTACAAATTAATTTAAGTATCTCCGTGACGGGTGAACAAAGTGAGTTGACAAAAAAAAAATTTAAGGTGAGGTTTAAAGCTTTGGTAAAGCTTATAATGCACCTTGACTTTCTTAACGTCCTCCACCTTGCGAATAAAAACACTAACCAGACAAAGTTATACAGGAGAGAAAAAATGTTACATCATGGGCTCAGTTCATCGGATTCCGTATTTTCCAACTAACAAAAATGTTCACAACCTTAGATTTACATATCTTCTCCAGTGTTAAATAAAATAAATGAAAGAAAATAACTAATTCCAATTAAAGAAATATTTTAGGAAAGGATGGAATTCTGTAAGCAAAGTTGGACTATTGAGGGCGTACAGTTAAAATAATATGTATATATTATGTTGTTTGATCTTCCTGCTTGATGTTAAAAGAGTCCGGCTGTATTTGAGGGGGTGGGTCTTCCTTTAATCAACAAGGTTGAGATAGGTATTTGTATGTGACAATCAAAATCACAAAAAAAGCCTCTAAATCGTCCGTCACATAAGGCAAAGATTCCTTAGAACTGCTTTTAATGCTTCTCTATTATGTTGCCAGATTCCTTTCAGGGTTAAAATACAAGATGGTTTAAGCGAGGGCCAGTTTCTTTACTACAACATGAGACAACTGGAAATGGTCAGTTTTCATCAGATTGCTGGGCCTTGCAATATCCGCTTTACACACCAAATGGTGCATAAACTGCAACAATAGCAAGATACAATTAAGCAATTGCACTTTGATTACTATAATTTTAGGGTTTGGGAGCTGCCAGTTAAGCCTTAAACCAGTTAACCTTTATCCTTTGCCCTCTGCCCTTTGTGTTTTCAGACTTCCATGGTGGACTCAGGGATCTTCTTCTTGCTGTGGAGCTCAGATGAGTGGAGCTGCCTCCGCAACCACCATCTCTAACCCACCTGACCGGTCTCCCACTTCAACACTCCCACCTCACCTTTTCCAAACGCACACTGTGCGGTATATCACCACGGAAACGGCTGTGCTCTGCGCCAGAGTTTGCCCACAAAACTTGACTTGTAACGGAACAGACTTTGAGCCCCCTCGGCCTGTTGCATATACTTTGAGATGAAGACTGATCATTCATTTTTAAATTATTTATTTATTTTTCTAAAATGGGGGAAAAGGGGAAGACAACATTCTCTCTTCTTTTTCTATTTCCGAAATAAAGGGACCGCTCCCATGCCCTATGCCCACCTTCTCCAAAAACATAGTGTACGAGGATACCATAAACACACACACACACATAATGAACAAAGGAGACACTGCAAATCTTTGTAAAAATGATGAGAGTTTTAATTGTTGTGTTGTATAGATGCTTTTAATTTGTCTGTTCTACGTTTTGCGCGTGTAATCACTGATGTTAGAGAGCTTTTACAACTGACATGGTTCATAAATCCCAACGAAAACCACGATGGAATGAATACAAAATATCTGAATATGTGTTTATGTTCTTCATGCACTGCTATTCTTTTTTATTTGAGTTTACTTGTTCTTATGAATTGGATTTGTCAAGACATGACTTAGTTGAGAATGAGATCAATTTTTTTGACGATGTTTTGTATAGTTTTAGCACGAAAAAGAAATTTGCACTAAACCCAAAATAAAGAGTAAATTGAGCAAGACAAAACAAGGATTTGTGTTTTAATATGAGGAGCAAATGAATGCCTAATTCCGATGCATTCTGGTCCACATTGAACATCCGAAGAGAAAGCTAGGTCAGTGTAGGTGTTAGAGAAAATGGTATAAGCAACGACACTAGTTGGTGGAGCAGGTCACGCAGCCAGCTTTGGTTCGATATGAGACGGGATTGCGGCTGTCTAAGGTATTCGATTGATGGTGACAAGAATGATGGATGGCCTGGAGACTAAATTCAAGGAAGTCAGAGTGAAATCAGAGGCTGCGGCACCCGCCAGCTTTCACTAAATATTGTGGTTTCTATTTAGTCTACCTCAGTAATGGTTCGATGCATATATGTTTGTGTGTGAAGCGAAGAGACCAATATGTGGTCCGAGATCAATTAAAACAAAATTAAGGGTTATTCATAGAAATGTTTAAATGTCTTTGTTTTTATTGAAATACTGACGATTTTAAATGTATATATTTACAGGGTATTTTCTTGTTTATTTTTATCATGTCTCCTCCTCCACATTTGCTTTACAGGACAATATAATAAATACCGATAATGAAGGCGTTGGAACTCCTGTTCTTTTATCACTGTCAGCCTATCCTCTTCGGGGGGAGACATTATGAGAGCCGAAGAAGGCCTAAACAATTTCATTTTATTTGATAAAATTATAACGCGCTTTGTTTTGGCTTTGTACCATATCTAAATTATTGGTAACAAATTTACAACAACAATCATAATGATGATAATAACAGTAAAATCCATAACATGAATAACAATAATAATAATAACAGTAATCAATATACAATTATTATTAATATATATTGCTCTAATTGTAAGGGAGCATCATTTTATAAGTGAAAGGTGTTGTCTGACTGTCATCAAATTCATGAACAGTCAAAAACATTCATCCTCTTATATGCAAATGTTAAATGCCAGAGTGAAATGCTTTTCTGTATTTTCTCTGGCAGCAATCCAACTGGCCGAATTCATTCAGCCTGCCGACTACACTGAAGATAGATGTGTTTTGAAGGCTGCCTGAAATAAGCGCCTATCCGTTTGAAATATAGGTCAAAGCTCCCGTAGAAAGCTGCATGGCATAACGCACAAACTGCTTTTCATTCAGAATCACTCCTTACAACAGCAGGGGATTACAGCTACCATGTAATGTACCAAAGCCATGATGCCATTTCACAATTCAAAAGTAGGCTAAACATCAATAATATTGTAATAAATCATAAAACGGAAGGTTATATAAAATTCAGAAGGAATGAATTTTACATTTTGACACCTATACATTGCATTATTGCAAGAATATAGCAAAAAGCAATATGAAGAACATACATATATTTAAGAAAACATATGTTCTTATCTTCACTATACTCAAGGCACCACAAAGACACACAATACCAGAATTGGAAACATGTTATTATTATATGGCCATTTGATACTGATAACCAATATCACAGTGAGCCAGTTCAATAACTCTCAAACAAAAACATTTGTCACTATTGCTTGTCAGAATATTTCATCCTGGCCCCTGATATTTCCCGAAAACTTGAACCCAATCCAAGAATTACATAAATATTTGAATAATTTCTGTCATAGGAATTGAATGTATCGTACATATTTTACATTGTTCATTCTGTAAACATGACATCCATTGTAGTCCATCCCGGGAGAGGGATCTCTCCTATGACGTTCTCCCTAAGGTTTTCCAAAGGAACAGTTTACATTTTTGTTGAGCTTTCTATTTGTAATTTGCGATTTTGGGCGATACAAAATAAAATTAATTGAACAAGTTTAATGTTGATATAGTTAAGGAAAACAGTGAGTTTTAATATACAGTAATATAAAGGCAAAGTCTTGTATAAAACTATTCCAAAATCATTAAATTATTGATACAGCTCACAGACACAACTCTGCTGGTGATCGATGAGTGGGTCGAGACCAGGCTCATCCATCACCTCACCAGTGTGCCTGGCAGCACCAACAGCAACAGTCAAATAACGTTTAGCACACTGGGAACCCTGTGTTTAGGGGGAGATTATGATTGTCACAGTTTTAATGGATTAGCTTGGACTAGCAGAAGCTCAGCCAATGGTGCATGAGGACATTAGCATAGCTATCACAGGTCCAAGCAAACAGCAGCAGGTCGGTGATTGACAGACGGAGATGGCTTCTCACCAGACAGCTAGTCTAAGGCCAAACAGCAAGGAGCCAATTACATGTGGAGAAACAGGGTCATTCATCATTCGGTTAGACACCTGTCCAGCCACACAAAGGAGCCTCAGTCAGCATCCCTAGACAGAGATGATGCTCATTAGATTGGACTGGGGGGAAATAAAGTAGATTCAAGGTTGACATTTAGAACATACGATACTGAATTATGAGTTGTTTACTCCTTCTTCTAAGAATTCAATGATTACATTTGTAATTTCACATTCTTACCCAATATGAAGAAATTATTTCTTCATCTGGATTGTTGACGTTGTTGTTGACAACGACGTTCATTGGAGGGATGTTTTGCCCGTTTTGTGGCAAACACATGAACAGCTTAACGCGGTTTTGCGTTACGTGTGGTCGGTGTTTGGAGTTTTTAAAGGACGCGGACCAGACGGAAACACCAGACATACTGCATCATTGCGTTCAATATTTTAACGAGGGTCACTCGTACGCTGTAACCGTGGACATGATGTCAAGTCTACACGGTGTAAACATGCTTGAGGACTTTTAAAAGTAAACTGAACGAAGCCGGGTTGTACCGCAGAAAGGATTATTCCTCGCCAAACGCCGGTGTTACGTGCCTACTGGTTTTTGAACCTACTGGTTTGGCTACGCGTGTGTGTTTGTTTTTCCCCGACAGCGGCAGATGTTCCAATATTGAACATATTCCAATCCAATGAACGTCTTTGTCGCCATAAACTCCACAACCAATGAAAACACCGCGCTCAACACTTCCGTCACTTTTTTTTTTTTGGTACATACCCTTTCCGTGAAGAATCTGTCCTTTGTTAATTTGTTTCGGGATTGGTAAAAGTGTTTAGCGCCTTGTTGATTTGTTTTGTTTTCGAAAATGTAAATGTGTTTTCTAAGATGTAAATGTGTTTTCTAAAATGTTAATTTGTCTCGAGCTTTGTAAAAGTGTTTCATTCTTTGTAATGTTGCTTTGCACTTCAGGGACACCGTACAAAGGCCATGGTATAAGTGCGTGTTTAGCACTGATAAATGTCCCCAGTGTCCTAGCTGTAGGGGGCAAGGAGGTTCTTGACTGTCTGCAGAGCATGTAGCTGTTGTGACCTTCCTTCCCTTGCAAGGAAAGAAACGGAGAAAGACATATTTGACTCAGAGCCTTTGTTTTTTTACTTTACGATTGTCTGTAAAAAAATATTCCACCACAATATGGTGTCAGAGGTGGGATCGTTTGAAGTTCCGTCGGGACTCTATGGACGTCCGGAAAGAAGGCCTCTTCAGGATCAAAACCAAAAGTGATTCTGCCCCAAACCTCATCAGATTCAGAGAGTGGGGTCCGGCGACCAAAAGGGGCCTGATTGGCTTCAACACAAACCAAGGAAGATTTTCACTCAAATCGGATATTCTGATTTCAAATGGGATGCTCTGAATTGTAATGGGTGATAACAGATTACAGAGATGGCTATTTGGTGTCACGGAGTGGGTGCTGGTGCAGGCTGAAGGCAGGACTCAAACGCAGGGTCTTCCAACCAAGTGCTCTTTATTCCAAAACAAACAGGACAACGTGCACCAACGACGAGTAACATGGACAATGACGCGACAAGGGACAACAGGCACACGGGGCTTAAATACACAAGGGAGGTGCAGGTGATTGGACACAGGTGGAAACCCTCAGGCAATCCCAGGACAAGGCAGGAAGTGAAGTTAACCCAGGACCACAAGGAACATGAAACTTCAAACTAAAACAGGAAGAGAGACCAAACCGTGACAATTTGGTACTTTGGGAATTTTTTTTAGATTTTTTTTTTCCTCTTCTTATAAAATCCAAATTCCGGTTATTGATTGGGTTTCTAACGAGGATAACTTGTCTTTTTCCGGTTATTGAAAAATGTGTATGAAATCATAAAAGTAATTGTAAAGTATTTCTGGTTCATCAGCATCCAACGTTTTACTAAGGAAGACAGGGTCAATTTGCGGATTGACGATTGTATTCAGACTAATACTCGAAAATCGTATAATTGTGACCCTTGACCAAGAGGAAGACAGGGACAATAATAGTTGTGAGCCTTGACCAAGAGGAAGACAGGGACAATATTAGTTGTGACCCTTGACCGAGGGGGAAGATAGGATTGATTTTGCGAACTAAAGATTGTATTCAGACCAACACTGAAATCGCAAAATCGCAGCCCTCGACCTAACAGGAAGACAGGAAAAATATTGTGTTTCGGATAATAATAATCTGCACCCTTAACCTATATTTATTAACCAATATTTTTGGTTGGGTTTTAACTTGTATTTTTCCTACGTAAAAGAAAATCAAGACTTATAGTGACGACTATATTTTGAGGAATAAAAAGTATACTTCACCACGCTTGACAGATGGGTGGTGTACAGGGTAAAAGTAAAAAGGAAATGAGTCCTCCGGAGGGACACATTGTGAATGTGATGAGACAGAAATATGAAGATAAATCAAAATGTTTGGATGGCATGGAAACGTATGACTGAAGAATTATTGTGCGTTACGACCAGTGATTCACGAACCAGATACAAAGGTTTCTGGACAAGATGACCAATTGGTTTCTTTTCTTTCTATGGTTGATGGAAGGTTGCTAAGGAAGTGGGTTTTTATATTGAAGAGGCGCTGGAGCGCAAGGAGGAAGTAAGAAGAGACGGTGAGAAGTAAATAACAAGAGATGTGATAATTTGTGATTAATTCTCCTGATTTGGTTTTTCCTTTTGAGAAGTGATATACAGGAGACGAAGCCTCCTCTGCTCTTCTGTCACGTCCTCCTCCACCTCCTCAGTCCCCATCACAAACCACAGCCCTGGTCCCACAGAGCCCAGACCCTGTGTCTGCATTGAACAAAAGTTGTTAAAGCAACTTTTCTGTGCCTTCGTAACAATTTGCTCCGTGAATGTGGGAGATGTGAGGTGTAGTTAACGGGACCGGACCCTCCAGCACTGGGCGGTCAGCCCGGATAGAGCCGCCTGTTTTTGGAAAGTCTTCTGTGAAATGCTCCGCTGGTTTTTACATCTCCGTAGCGTTTAACATGAGATATAACTATACTATAACTGGGCTGAGTCTGTTACGTCTGTTGGAGTGCAGAGTTTAGATTCATAACTTCATATTTAAATGCAACTTTAAACATTAAAAGCTTTTCAATGTATTTTTTACGCGGACATAGTTGTCCCCTATCTTCCTCAACAACTTTGTTCACCCCTTGACCGGCCAACCGACGTTTGTGGAGATCTGTGTCCACTATAAGGATGACACCCGCACGTCCTTATAGTCCGCCAATGACGGGTTGTATCAGTGGTCATAATTGGGTTTTTATCGACAAAAATTCTTTGTTTTAATAATTAGGCATTAGGCTATGAAACTGGAAATGTTAGACTCTGGAAAGGATATAGTTAGCAGACCAATTAAATTTTTAGCTAGCTATTTAGCTAGTAAAAGTCTATTTAGTGATTCTCTTATTTCAAACTGTACAGTAAAGGTTTATGGAAATATACATGGGCATAGAGGAAAAAGAAAAAGAGGAAAAAGTACACAGTAATATTTGATGTAAATGTACATGGTTGTCAATCTGAACTAGGATCAAGTGTCAATAGAGAGTTAGCCAGCATGGATCTGGTTTAACCCTTTTAGTTCTATAGGCGTTTTTAGGCCTCATGCTCGAAATTGTATTTACACACTAAAATATATATACTTATGAAAGCAAAACGTTTACCTTGAAAATTCTTGTTGTCATGATAAAAGGGAGCACAGGTGAGTGTGCTTAGATGTGAAAATAGCAGTATATATATTTTAAGATTTGTTTGGCACACAAAAAAAACCAAAGATCTACTTACAGGGGCTTTACCCCCACAAAACATAAAGGACGAAGCCTGAAAGTCTCTTATATGTTAGCCTAGTGTGTGGACAGTATATACAATATGATCCCATTTCTTATTTCTTGTTAATACACGTGCTGCAGCATTCTGAATCAACTGGAGAGGTTTAAGCGATTTACAAGAGCAGCCTGATAACAAAGAATTACAGTAATCCAGTCTAGAAGTAACAAATGCATGAACTAGTTTTTCTGCATCACTTTGAGACAGGAAGTTCCTGATTTTCGATATATTACGTGTATGAAAAAAGGCAGTCCTTGAAGTCTTCTTTAGAGTTGAAGGAGTTCTCTTCGACCAGAATATGTCCAAGATTTCTGACAGGGTGGTTGCATACCAGAGCAATTCCATCCATAGAGACTTCATCAGGTGACAGCTGACTTCGAAAGCGCTCTGGGCCTATGATGAAAAACGTTTTTTCTGAGTTTAGCATCAGAGAGTTGCAGGTCATCCAAGTTTTGATGTCTCCAAGACGACCCTTAAGTCTAACAAGCTGGTTGGTGTCTTCTGGCTTGATCGACAGATAAAGTTGAGTACCGTCTGCATAACAATGGAAGTTTATGCTGTGTTTTCTGAAAATGTCGCCCGAAGGAAGCATATACAAGGTAAATAAAATCGGTCCAAGCACAGAACCTTGTGGGACTCTGTGACTAACATTGTTGGTCCTCAAGGATTCACTGATTCACATAAACACAAACTGGGATCGATTCAATAAATTTGATTTAAACCAGCTTTAGAAGAATATCCTTCAAAAAAACAATGATGAAAATAAACGGCTCTCCATTATCATGGACTACTTAATTTGAGAGAAAGCAATAGCCAATATTTTCATCAGGGTGCATTGTGTATCTCTGATCTGCCTTCAATTAAAGACTTTCTGTACTCAGGGAAGCTACACAAGGAGACAAAGACATGGCCACTGTCATCATTAATCTTAATCAATGGGCAAGGCTGGCCCAATCTGCATGACCAGAGCAGTGACAAATGCCGCTATTCGATGGGGGCGTTACATATCCCTAGTTTAATTTCCTGTTAATGTCACATCCATCATAATTTGCTCTGTCCTGCCAAGTCGGAAGGCATGAGACTGGTGTAAGAATTAATTGGAAGGACAACAGTGAGTGGTAGCTGGACAGAGGAGGGATTTCCAAGAGGCAAGTGAACAGATTTTGTTTGGGTTTTGCTGAAAGAAATATATTTCACAAATTATTTTAAATAGAGTTGGTAAGGGCAGAAATTAGTTTGATATGGTCCATTTAAAAAATGCAAAAATGTATACAATATAATATCTTTTTGTGGGACTTATTGTGGATGGATTTTGTTCAGACAGCACTTAATTTTTCACAATTGTTAACACACGTTTCTCAAAACAATAATGACTTTCTCAAAAGTGCAGACACAGAACTGGAAACCTCACACGACTGTGGGTGAGTGGGGAGTGCGGCCGTTTTCCAATCAGAGGGATGGTGGTTTGATCCCAGGCCCGGCTAACCTGCATGTCAATGTTTCCTTGTGCAAGACACGCAACCCAAGCATTGCTCCTGTAGCTGTGACTACAGTGTGTGAATGTTAGTTACTGATGGCCAGGTGCTGTATGGTAGGTCCTTTCATTAGTGTATGAATGGGTGTGGATGGGTGATTGATGTCATGTAGTGTTAAAGCGCTTTGAGTGGTACTAGACTAGAAAAGCACTGTACAAGTCCATTTACAAAAGGCGAAACCTGACACTTCCTTTGCAAGACTCTATAAAATCTCTACAAGAAATTGTTGTGAAATGCACACTGAAAGTCAAAATTTACAACACAATCATACAAATGGAACACACCATATGAATGACAATGACTTTGAGTCATTATGTCTTTTGCAAAACTCTAAACACACTTCTATACATTAGAAACGAAAGTATATCAAGATGTCACTTTGCAATTCCAAAGCACTGTATTTTCGTCTTCCAAAAAAAATAAATTGTAATCGATACAATTTTATGTTGGATGCATGAAAACTGGGACTCTCTATGTTAACTAATTTAATAAACTATATTTTCATCAGTCTGCTGTTTAATGTTTACATCAGTGTGCGGTCTCATGTTTACAACTGTTATGAGTGTTTCATTTTGCAAAGGATCTGAGGTGTTTTGCATATTGAGTTTGAGGGTGTGCAAATTGTGTGTTCTGTTTTGAAAAACAAAATCAAAATCGTGCTCTAGCAATCTAAAAAAAAACTAACAACTGAGAAAAACTGTAGTGACAAAATACTGCCCTCTGGTGATAGATTTTGTCTTGGCTTTTATATCAAGCCATATTCATGAGGGGCCCTTTAGACTTAACTATTGAGACACTCTGACAAACACTACGGAGACACTACGAATAGCTACTCGCTATTGAAATGCTCTCCCACACACACTAGTGACAAGTCTTATCAACTTGGACCAGCCTGCACCCTGCCGCTCCAGCGGCATCTTAACCGAAGTCAGCTGGGTAAGCGGTGTGGCAACTCGGCTATAGTCCCGGATAAACCTGCGGTAAAAAATTGGCAAACCCGAGAAATCTCTGAAGTTCACCATTTCTGAACTTTTGCCTATATGCCTCAGGCACTAGTTCATATGCCCGTAACACTGTCGCCTTAACCAGATCATAGTCTAAACTCTGCTCCAGTGTCAGAGTTACACACCTCCTGTGCTTTTCCCACCAATTTACACTGGAGCAGCAAAGTCAAAACGTCCGTCGGCCATTTTAAAGTGGATGCGATGCGTTCAAATACATTAAAATATGAATCCACTTCAGACTCCCTAAAAGGTGGTACCAGCACTATATGCCTGCCGACATCAAAGCTATCGCGAGGAGATTGAGGTGTCTGATTTATTATAGGGGACCGGGGCGGGCCACCGGGCTGGCGTTCCAGGTCTAAGGCTCTAACTTTAAGGTGCATAGCTTCCACCTCCAACTCCCTAACGCGGAGTGTCAGCTGGAGTGCCTCCGTCGACATCATCGGCGTAGCTTGAATATCCACTTTCTTTGGCCCCTCTACAGTAAACAGCCCTCTCTCGCCTAGCTTTTCAGTCACCAATTGTCTCAGTTCCTCTCGGTTTATGTTCACAGGCATTTCTATGTCAAAAGAGTTTGCAATGAGCACCAAATCCACCTTCCTACATTTGCTTAACTGCTAAAGTGTAGCATCAGCTACAAACTTGTCCAAATTAAACTCCATTTTCACCCACACAACCAGCAATGCAGGACGAAAGAAAATACTGGACGAGTCCCCAATTATGTTACGACCGGCCTAGGGGAGCCGGAAGTAGCATACAAAAGAGTCTTCCCCCCCACCTCCCCAAATTAGGACCAATGCCGCAGTGTTCTCATTCAGGGTATTTATTTTAGTTCAAGGTCATGAATTTCAGGGGGAGCATGGCATAAAACAACAAATAAAACAATATGTGCAGGTCCCCCTACCTTCCCTAGGACACATAAAGAAACAAACAAAAATACAAGTGTTTTACCTATCTCCCTACCCAAAAACAGGAGAAAACATGAACAAACAAACAAAGGCTTCTCACCCCTACCGACCTCCTTGCAAAACCCGCCCACCACCCCAAAAGTCCACGAGGTGCAGCAGGGCTCCCGGTTGGAAGCTGGAGAGACAGGCAAAAGAGAGACCAGGCTGGCTCTCACAGGATCCCTCTTATACACAGACCAATCAACTGCAAAGAAGAACAGACACAGAGCAAAGCAAAATATAACAGCAACCCCTTCAGGCAGGGAGGTGAGCTGCACTTTATTATGACACTCTGGGTCATAACAGACCAAAAGCGGAGTCAATGAGTGGAATTTGTTCTTTACAGTGATGTCATTAAGGCTCCTAAAATCAATGCAGGGGTGAAGTGACTTGTCTTTTTCTCAACAAAAAAAAAATCCTGCCCCCAAAGGTGAAGAGATGGGGCAAATGATTGAGGATAGAGCTCGATCCTTACTGAGTACTTCCCGGAGGTGGTGATAAACAGAAAGGACGGGATCAAAAAAAAGAAATAGCCTCATGATGGTTACCGGAAAGTTGCAAAGAAACGAGAATAGTGCGGTTAGTGACATGGATCCTACCATCCAGTGCGAACACCCTCCTTCAGTGAGGAAGGAGCTGAGAGGGGATTCCTGACTGGGCAGCAAAATCAGAGTCAATGAAACTATCATCCGCCCCAGAGTCCACTAAAATAGAAATAGGCAGGGAGGTCTGAGCCCATGAAATAGTACCCGTAAGGATCATGCGGGGAAGAGATGAAACAACAGCTGAGTGGCTCACCAATGCTCCTCCCGTGGTTGATGAGCCTCCCCTTTTGGTAGAGACGGGCAGTGTTCTAGCAGGTGTCCGTCCTGCCAGCAGTAGACACAGAGTCCGTTGAGACAACAACGTTGATGTTCTCTCGGTGTGAGTCTTGTCCTCCCCAGCTGCATGGGTTCCTCCGTGCTTGGGGGGGGAGGATCGATCCGCGGGGGGATCCTGCTGGAGCCTTACTGAGGCAACGGAGAGGGCGCAGACCCCTGAAAAAGGGGGTTCATTGTCCGAGTCACGGGAGGGGCGTGGCCAATCTCCCGGATCTCTCACTGCGCCGCTCGTGAAGGTGATTATCTAGCTCCTCCTTGTGACGTGTCAAAACAGCTGTCATGTTGTACCCTAATTTCTCCACTAATGAGGATATCATCTCCATGGCATATCACTCCATTTAGCCCCTCTAAGAGCTGGAACGTGCGTCTCTAAAAATGTTTGGGCCCTAAGTTAATTCCGAACGGGAGGACAAACCAAAATCGGCCAAAGGGGGTGATAAATGTTGTGAGCTCCCTGCTCTCCTTGTGCTAAGGGTATTGTCCAAAACCCCCAACATGCATCCAGCTTTGTGAAAACCAGAGGACCATTCAGCTGGGCTAATGAATGGTCCTTCCTGTCGGCCTAGCCCTCTCGCCCCGTACGTTCACCAAATGCGTGGATGCAGCTCTGGCACCATTGCGTCTCCAGGGCATCTGTAACTCCTATGAAGTGTCCTCTATCTTTTTACTTGCGATTCTGGAGCTCCTGATAAAACAGCGGACACAAATAGAATTTGGGATCACGTGTCTCCTTTTTAATCCTCAATTTAATGAACAAACACTTATGCAATGATCGTATAGTGGTAAATAATAATCATCTAAACAAACTAACATACCTGATAAAACAGCGGACACAAATAGAATTTGGGATCACGTGTCTAGGAGGACGACAGAAAACGGGTGTTAGCTAGCTAACCCGACATTATTACAAACACTAAAACATGTACAAAACATCACATTAATTAATAAAAGACCAAGGCAAATATAAACGAAGATAACAAACATCCAAAATAATAAAGCTACACCATAAATTAATTGTTAAAGTACATAAAGTAAACATTGTTCACGGACATACAAAAAAAAGACGTTACCTCCTTTTTAATCCTCAATTTAATGGAGGATTTTCCCACAATCCCGTTGGTCCGTTGGTCCGTTCAGGTACCACATTAAAACAGTAGATGGCGTAGTTCAGCCATTTTAGCAGGATTTATCCTAACCCATATTAACTATGTTACATACACCCCCCTTAAATTCTGCTAAATTGGGGCACACCGAATAAAAAAACAATAACAAAGATACCATCTACCAAAGTCCAGGTGCTTAGTCATAAAAGCATAATCAGTTCAGTCAGTTAAGAAAACTTTTCACGTAGAATTAAGTCAGCAACGGATTGGCCAATCCCACCACTAACGTAGACACAAAAGATGCCGTGTACACCTCTTTTCTGTAAACACTGCTATATGACATATACAACTGTAAGGTACCTGTAAAACAACTCAAAGCATTCTAACCAGAAAACATGTTCTTCACAAAATAAAACAAAGAATCAACCGATGACACTGAGCCATCTACAATCTGTTCATTCATTTCACAAATGAGCCGAGGTGGAGGTTTTACAGGTCTACCTGCCCTGGTGCAAAGGGGAGGTGGCTGTGCACAAACCACCTGTTCTTGTGTACTTGCATCTAACAGTGTCTCATTCGCCCGGTCCGGGGAGACAATATTTGGAACTTCCACCGCCGAGGGCTGGCATGAGGCATCCTGAGACACCACACATCCACTAGAAGTTTCAGGGGAAGGCAACTGTAGAGCTTGTAGCGGAGGATCCGAGGTATCCAAAACCTCACACACAGCGCGTGGGGCAATAGTCACTCCAGTCTCCGAGGGTGAAGCACTCACAACATCCGATTGGCTGGCTGTGGTGTCCTCATCACTCTCCTCATCCATTTGCTGGAGCCAGTCAATTGTCTTTGTCACACTGTCCTGTACATCAACAGGGACCACTGGGGCACATTGTTCACCTCCCGCCACTGAAGGGGAGCATGACTCCAAGGCGTTGTCATCTCCCACAGGGAGAAAACTAACAGGCAGAAGGAGGTTTCTATGAACAACTTTTTCCTTTGCTGTCACAGGATCTCTGATGCTGTACACATTGATTTCAGGCCTCCCAGACGTCACTTCATAGACTGTGGACTCCCATTTGTCTGCAATTTTCTTCTTGCCTCTCTCACCGCGATTTGCAAGCAGCACTCTGTCACCTATAGTGAGCGGTGACCCTTTTGCCTTGCGGTTGTAGTTCTTTGCCTGACGAGCCTGTTCTGTCCGACTGTTCAGCCGGGCAATGCGTGCAGCTTCAGACAGGTCCCGCTTCAAGTGAGCGACAAACTCATTGTGGCCAACAACAGCCCCGTTAGGGAGAGCATGCTGGAACATAACATCGACAGGCAGACGTGGAATTCTCCCAAACATTAGAAAGAAAGGCGCAAAACTCGTTGTCTCATGCTCGGTGCAGTTGTAGCAGAATGTCAACATCTGAAGCATTTGTGGCCACTTGGCTTTGGACTGGGGTGGCAGAGCTCTTATCATGTTCCCGAGGGTCCTGTTGTATCGCTCGACAACTCCATTCCCCATAGGATGGTACGGGGTGGTATGTGATTTTTGAATGCCAGCCATCTCCATCAGCTCTTTAATGAGGTGACTCTCAAAATTAGCCCCTTGATCTGAATGGATGCGTTTAGGGAAACCATAGATGCAGAAAAAGTCATCCCAGAGACGACGGGCAACTTGCTTTGCTGATTGATTTTTGCAAGGAAATGCATGCGACAATTTGGAGAAGTGATCTGTGACAACCAAAACATCCACACTCTTTTTGTCAGTCTGCTCAGCTGTCCAAAAGTCAATACATACTAGTTCCATTGGTTCCGAGGTGATAATGCTTTCAAGTGGAACACGGATGTTAGGCTCCGGGGTCTTTCCAACCATACAGCGAAAGCAGTTTCGCACATGGTTGATGATGTCACGTTCCATCCCTATCCAAAAGAACCTCTGCCTGGCGAGAGAGAGTGTGCGCGCCTGCCCTTGATGACCTGATGAGTCGTGGAGGCCACGGAGGACTTGGAGTTTCAGGGAGTCTGGAACAACAATCTGGTGAATTGTCGTGTTCATTTGTCTGTCTTTCTTTACCTTATACAACATGCCATTCTTTATGGAAAGCTTAGACCATTGTCTCAACAGTTTCATCACCGCCCGAGACTCACCAGCACGTTCACGCCTAGAGGGCCTCCTGTGACGCTGAACGTAAAAGAAAACCCTGCTCAAGACATCATCCTGCTCTTGCAAATTGACCAGTTCACTCTTCGGTAAAGAATCAATCTGATCAACATCGGCAAGCTGAAGAATAGCCGGTTCAGTGCCTCTCATTTGACTGACACCTCCAGAGTCGTGTGCATCCAACACAGCTGAGACATCTTGTGAAGAAAGGGACCCCTGCGGAGAAGGTGTAGTGACCACCGCATGCTCCTCGGAGTGGTCAACAACCAACTGGCAGTTAGTAGTACATCTGAATGCATCTTGTACTGTCCTATCCAACATTCCATTCACATGGTTCAATAACAATGCATACGGTTCAGTTACAAGACGGTGGCTTATGCATGACCGGACAAAGGGCTCCCTACTCAGTGCATCGGCAACCACATTCTTTGCACCAGGGACATAGTTCAGATCAAAATTGTATGCTGCAAGTTTGGAAACCCATCTTTGTTCACATGCATCTAACCTAGGCTTAGTCAAGATGTAGGTTAATGGATTATTATCCGTCCAGACGGTAAAACACCGCCCTTTCAGCCAGTGGCTAAATTTGTCGCAAACTGCCCATTTAAGAGCAAGAAATTCCAGCCGATGTGCTGGATAGTTCAGCTGGGAATGTGACAGTGTCTTGCTTGCAAACGCCACAGGTCTGGCAACTTCTCCATCAGGAGGCAACTGGGAGAGTACAGCTCCTAGGCCATCAAAGGAGGCGTCAATAGCGAGGATGAATGGTGCACCAAAATCTGGATGGGCCAACGCAACACTGTGCACAAGCTCGTGTTTCAGAATTCTGAATGCTTCCCTACACTCATCAGTCCAGTCCGTCGGGGACAGTTTAACTCTGCCTTTTTTGAATTTTGGTTTATGACATCTCCCTCTTTTGTGCGGTGTCGCAGGCTCAGCCACAAGGTTGAACAGCGGCTTAGCTTTAGCTGAACATCCCTCAATAAAATGATGGTAGTAGAGAACCATTCCCATGAAAGATCGGATCTTCTTTGCACAAGGTGTTTTCTCATCAGCCTCCATCAGGTCAGCTTCCTGTACATCATTTATAGCCTGTACCTTAGTGGGATCTGTCCGAACACCATCTCCACTAATGATGTGTCCCAAAAACTTGACAGATCGGCGAAGAAAATGGCACTTTTTAGGCGAGAGCTTCAAGTTGTTTGCAGCCAGGCGTGAGAACACCATTTGCAGGCGCTCCAGCGCAACCTGTTCAGATGGAGCAAAGACCATAAGATCATCCAGGTAGCATAACAGGCTTGTAAAGTTCTCATCGCCAAAGATTGACATCATCATTCTCATAAAGGTGGCAGGACTGTTTGTGAGGCCTTGGGGCATCCTGTTATATTCATGGAGACCAAATGGGGAAGAAAACGCTGTGTATTTCTTGTCGTCCTCATGCAGCCTGACATTGTAGAAGCCTGATGTGAGGTCCATTGTGGAGAAAAACACATTGCCACCAAGTGCAGCAAGGGAGTCCGTCTGATGAGGTAATGGGTGTGCATCTTTCACTGTTCTTGCATTCAACCACCTGAAGTCATTGCATATGCGGAGATCGCCAGACGGCTTGGCAACCAGGACGAGAGGAGAAGAATACTCGCTCTGAGACTTACGAATTATCCCCAACTCCTCCATCTCATTAAGAGCAGTCCGAAGCTTGTCATAATGGCACGGTGGGACTCTCCTGTATGGGAATCTGAAGGGTTTGTCATCCACCAAACGGATTCTGTGGACAAAATCTGCCGCCTCACCACAGTCCATCTTATGCCTTGAAAAGCTGGATTCATACTGCTCAATGAGCTGCAGGAGCTTATCCTTCCACTTGAGGGAAACTTCACAAGACGAAAGGTCCACATCCTGCAGCCCCATGCCACTCAAGATGCGTGATATCTCCTCTTCTGACCTTGGTGCAGGTGGTGAGCTCTGTGTGCATTGCACATTGGATTGGACGCGATCTGGTTCAGGTAGGTCCTGTACAGAGAGACAGGGGGACACATCTGCAACCTTTGCATTTCTTTTAATGGTGAGGTGCTTCTCTGTGGGATTTAATATCTTGACTGGAACCCAGCCATCTCCCCATAAAGAGGTAACAACTCTTCCCACTAAAATCTGTGCAGGCCTGGCTTTTGACTGGGTGGGTTCTATGACGACCGCCCTTCCCACCGCAGAGATGTCAGATGCAGGAAGTTTAGCCCACACAAGATGTTCAGACATCGGCTTTAGAGTGACACATCTTTTGAGTTTGGCCGTGCCTATTCTGTTTGGCACAGCTTCACCTTCCCATCCATCCGAGTAAGACAGCAGGGATGTCAAATGGGGCAGCATATCATCTCGAGCATTGTTCTCTGGAGATGTGATGTTTTGGCCAGTAACAGTTTCTTCCATCCGGGGTATGAGCCACTTGATGGCATTGCTACCTAGAATCATCTCATCAGTTTGTCCTGGTACAACGAGAACAGGAATTATTACTTTATATCCGTAAACTGATGCAGCAAAGTCATACATGGCAGAAGGTGTGACAAGGTGGCCCCCACATCCAACAATGACAAAGTCCTCAGCTGACTTCTTTACCATATCGGGGATGGACTGTGAAAGTTTTGCGGCGGCTGTCTCGCTTATAGTGCATGCCATAGATCCACTATCTATCAATGCTCTGAGAGTATGCCCACCATCAGCTGTCACATCTGTGTAGAATAGACTATCAGTCTTCGAGAGTTTTTGCAAGCGTTGCACAATTAGTGTTTTTTGAGATGCAACTACATTACGGTAGGTGTGGCACAATGTTTCGTAATCATCAATGTCTGTCAAATCCAAGGTGGGAGGCTCACTCACTCGATCTGCGCTGTCCTCCCCTGCACACAGATCATTTAGTTTCCCTGCTGACCATTCCCAGAATGACGTCTTCCTTCCGGGCAGGTGCGTCTTGGATGGCCAGGTAAGTGACACCGGAAACAGAGCCTGTTCTCTCGGCAATGGGTGAGGGCAGAGTGAGAAGCGTCATTACATATGGAACACGGTATCTCATTTAACCCCTCAACTTTCGGGAGTCTGTTGCTGGAATGTGGCCTTTTGTTGACCTGAGTATAACCCGGGCCCTGGAGCAACACCTTCTCTAGCATTCCAACTAACCTCTCCAGAGTAGAGTTCTCTTGATCCACAGCCGTCTTCTGTCCAGGAATGTCTGGGACTGAAGTTACAATATTGCCAACCTCAACTCTATTTATGTCGATTCTGCTAACCCCCTCTGCAGAAGACCTAAATCCCTTCTCCAGATGGTATTCATCTAACACTTCCTGAACCTCACGAGCTGACCATCTATCGATTGTCTTGGACCTAAAAGTAAGTGCTAGATCTTTACTGGGGCAGTGTCTAATGAACATCCGTGTGACTTCAATGCTGGGGCCGTCAAACATCTTTCCCTGCTCCTCAAGACAACTTGCAGCAACATCAGCGGCTCGGTTCAGTCTAAGCCAATACTCATATGGATCTTCCTGTTGTTTCGGTATGGTGGAGTAAAAGTCAGCCAATGGCACAGAAGAGCAATGGCTCGTACTGAAGTGTCTACGAAGGAGCCCGTAGATGGCCTGTGGGTTATGTTGGACATCAACTTCACCGTTTCTTACTCCAAATCTCACAACGTCCTTGGCTCTGCCTCTTAGGTGCATTAGAATTTCCTCAGCCTGATTTTCAACCCGAATGCCACTCTTTCTGATGTAATTTTTCATTGAATCCTCCCATTCCTCGACAGATAGTGTATCTGAAGTCTCCCCTCGAAATACAGGTGGATCCTTGACTCCTCTCTGAGTTACAAGCTGCACTTGGGAAAGATCCAGTGTGCGGCTGGAGTCTTTTGGTTGGGTCGTTTCCTCATGACTTGAATGTACAGAGGCTGCGGGTCTTGACGTGTCGAGATGTGACATAATGCTCTCAGCTAGCTGCTGCCCTATCCGTTGCACAATGGTGCTCATCTGGTCAACTACTCTCCCACTATCCGAGAGAGGGTCTGGAACTGATGTACTAGCGCACTGTGGTGGAGGTAACTCAACTGTAGGCTGATTCTGAGGTGTCACTACCCCCCCACGTCTGAAAGGACTGTGTACCAAATCCTCACCAAAAGCTGTCCTATCTCCGACTTGTTGGTCAGCTAATGAAAAGGGAACCGGTGTGATGTGCAGCCCCCTCCCCCTGCCAAAACTGAGAGGAGTCATGCCAGATGTAGCAAAGACATTAAAACTCATACCTGCTATCAAAATACCCACTCAGTCCTAAAGAAATATGGCAGTTATTAGCTAAATAAGACCGACATTCAAAACCAAAGGACCTCAGCTCCAAGTCGATGCAGCGGAGAGAAGACACCTGCCCGGTCCGGCGTAGTCATGGACGAGTCACGGCACCAATGTAACTCCTATGAAGTGTCCTCTATCTTTTTACTTGCGATTCTGGAGCTCCTGATAAAACAGCGGACACAAATAGAATTTGGGATCACGTGTCTCCTTTTTAATCCTCAATTTAATGAACAAACACTTATGCAATGATCGTATAGTGGTAAATAATAATCATCTAAACAAACTAACATACCTGATAAAACAGCGGACACAAATAGAATTTGGGATCACGTGTCTAGGAGGACGACAGAAAACGGGTGTTAGCTAGCTAACCCGACATTATTACAAACACTAAAACATGTACAAAACATCACATTAATTAATAAAAGACCAAGGCAAATATAAACGAAGATAACAAACATCCAAAATAATAAAGCTACACCATAAATTAATTGTTAAAGTACATAAAGTAAACATTGTTCACGGACATACAAAAAAAAAGACGTTACCTCCTTTTTAATCCTCAATTTAATGGAGGATTTTCCCACAATCCCGTTGGTCCGTTGGTCCGTTCAGGTACCACATTAAAACAGTAGATGGCGTAGTTCAGCCATTTTAGCAGGATTTATCCTAACCCATATTAACTATGTTACACATCCATATTTTGAACTACTTGGACGACTGATTTTAGCGCCCTCCGAGCGCCTGATGGCCCAACACCGAGATGTTGTGCTCGCATCAACCGTCTGGGGCTGAGACTCAACACCAGGAAGAGCGTGCTGTCCCCAGCACGTAGGACCACCTTCCTGGGCGTTATTTGGGATTCGACCATGATGTGGGCACACCTGTCTCCCGCTCAAGTAGTTTCGATCCTCTCTGCAGTTCAGCAGGCTAGGCTAGGCCAGCCACTCACTTTGAAACAGTGTCAGAGACTGCTAGGTCTCCTGGCAGCGGCAGCGGTTACACTTGAAACCGTTGCAGTGGTGGCTCAAGACCAAGGGGTTCTCCCCGAGGGGAAACCAGCACCGTCTGATCAAAGTCACTCGGTGCTGCCTGAGGGCCCTGGTCATATGGAGGCACCCTGGGTTTCTAGCCCAAGGGCCCGTTTTAGGGGTGATCTGTCGTCGGGTCACCCTCACGAGAGACGCTTCCCTCACGGGCTGGGGTGCGATCATGAGTGGTCACTCAGCCTCGGGGCTGTGGCAGCATCATATCCAGTCCTGGCACATAAACCAGCTGGAGGCTCTGAAACACTTCCGTCCAGCCCTGACGGACCAGCATGTGCTTGTCCGGACAGACAACACATCAGTGGTTTCCTACATCAACCATCAGGGGGGCGTGCGCTCTCTGCCGTAAACAAGCTAGCCCGCCAGATCCTCCTGTGGTACCCTCGCCTTGAGCACAGGTGCTCTCGTCTGAGTGTCGGCCTGCCCGTGGCACTCGATTCGGCCTTTCAGAGATGTATGGTCCTGCCCTTCGGGTCCCTTATAGCGCCCTGGTCCAGCCTCCCCACCTATGACGTACCAGCTCGCCATTGGTTAGATTTCACACGTGCTTCATGACGCGGTCACGCAGGGGCGTTCCCACAGCGTCTTTACGCAGCGTCTCGTTCCCTTCAGGGACGTTCTCACCAGACCATAAAGCCAGACCACCACAAATAGGAGTATGACCAACCGGTATGTTCATATGTTTATACAGTTGACTGCAATGAACCACAAACCTCAATCGCAATAATCTGGAAAGTCTTTTGTGTGTCTGCGTAGAAACTTCACTCCAACCTGTGCCTGATGGCAAAGATACATTTCTCAAAAGGAAGGCAAAAGCAAAACAAGGATTGCCATTACAACAACAAAATACAGAAGTGAGAAGTTGAAATGAAAAATACAGACATGATACTAGAAAAATTAGTGGTAGTTGTAGCATTAACAGCAGCATAAAATGGCAGCATAAAAATTAGTAGTACTTTGCAACTAGCAGTCAAGTTAGCGTAAACAAGAAACGGTAACGGCTAAAGCAAGTAGCAGCAAGTTTCACTTAAGAAAAGCAGAAGCAACAACAAGTTTAGCAGAATAGCTTGGTTAAAGAAGATATAATGAATCCGTTTTCAAGTCTGCACGACACTGAAGTCGACACAGTTCAAGTCCAGGAATCACAATATAACCCTACACGGCTGCGCTAACCACTCCCCGTTGTTAGGAAACAGGTTGATGGCCCTCAGCCAAAACTGCAAAACCACAAGCATTTTGACACCCTAATCAGTGAACATTCACCACGTGCATTTTAATAAACCAAGATAGCACAAATTTCTAGCAGTAAATTTCTTCCAGCTGCTTAGCCCACCCCGCCTGCTTATACCTTCCCCAACTCATCTGCCAACTTGCTCTGCTTCCTCTACACACTGCAAAAACTCTAACCAAGACATATAATCGTATATCCAGTCAAGAAATCCTATTAGTTACAGCACTAAACATGTTGGTTATTTTTGAACATGTTGAGGCATCAACCTCTAGATTTTTTTTTTGGCCCGCAATTTCTCCGCACCCCCCTTGCTCTTACGTTTTTGTTTCTCCATCCTAATCCACACATTTCTTTCTGGCTCTGAGCCACTGAATGCATCTGACTGACACACGGAGAGGGAGGGGTGGAGCCTGCTAAGAGATGATTCGGCCAGCCCAGTGTCAGTATGGAAAATTGATAGCCCCCATTCAGTCAAGGCAAGATTGCTCTCCATGAGCCTTTTGTGGCTTTCATGACAAGCTCTTTACTGAGTTATTTAATGAATAGCACCATGCATTGTTAGCCCTCCTTGCAGAGAAGGGTTGCAATGACCAAAAAAAAAATCAAGGTACACCCTTGACACCGTGGGAAAGAATTGATCACAACAGGTTGGATAAAATACCAAGCAAAATTCAAATGTGGCAGCATTAAAATCATAAGAAGTCACTACGTCTTTACTTTATTGTGGGAGCAGAGCAGAGACAGTGGCCCTTTCTCAATATGTGTCCTTGTGTGGACTTTTGTTCTCGTGGACTCGTGAAACGCCATCAGTCGCAGCCCGAGTACTGTTCCAATTCTAAAGTCCGCATCTGGACGAGAACCGTCCTAATACCCGGATGTGACTCGCCCCGCCCATTTTACCGGGCATTCATCGGAGCAGGCTCCTCCTCCTCTCGTGAGAGCCAAATATCCCAGAATGCATTTCACCTCAGCAACAGGCAACAATGACAGAGGAAAAAAAACACAACTTTATGTCGAAGTTTATAAATACTACTATATTTAAGTAACGTAATGTAATTTCATGACTGAAGTTAGTTGGTAAAGCAACTTTTCTGCGGCCGGTTTGTCAACATTCAGCCTTCGTAACAATTTGCTCCGTGGATGTGGCAGATGTGAGGTGTAGTTAACGGACCGTCCGACCCTTCAGTACCGGGCAGTCAGCTCATCTCAGCCCACAGAGAGCAGCCTGTTTTCGGCGAGTCTTCTGTGAAATGCAACATTGGTGTTCACGTCTCCGTAGCGGTTATACATGAGATTTAACTGTACTATAACGAGTCTTTAATGTGGTCTCAGAGACTGATGTTGTTCACCGGTTACGTCTGTTTACCTCTATACCTCTCCGTAGCTTCCTGCTTAGTAGGGAAGTTAGGTTACTTCACCTCAGGTCCTTCCCTGTCCACACTCGGTACCTGGAGCTCTGGAGCTATCTCTGGGGGCAGGGCACGGCGGCAAGGATGAAAGGGGACCGCTAACACAAACCCCGCGACTCCGACTTTTCTCTCGGGCCGGTGCAATGCCCACTCTCTTGCAAAAATACAGGGAATATTCACACTAAATAAATTATAACTGACTTCCCGAGGCAATTTTTCACTTTTGATCCAAAACTACACATCACGTCTGTAAAGGACATACGACACTCACAGAGGTTTTCAAGAGTTTTGGAGTTTGCCAAGGCTCAGAAGTTGTCCTTGAACTTTCATGCGAAGATGGTGTTGTCACGGCAACAAAGTTGGTCCAAAACTCCCAATATTCACAGTAACCTATCATCACAGTCTTAAAGCTTATATTCCCATATTTGAAGTACATCTAACTGTAGAAATTTGCATTGACCTAAGCCAATAGGTGGCGCTATACTTTTTCGAAAATCACTGCATGGCAATACTTATAGGCCTACACAAGCATCATGAATAAACATTTCTAGCCAGAAATATCAATGTTCCTTGGAGTTCAGTTTACATTTTGAAGAAAATCGTCCAAACTGGACACAAGATCACGCCCAGGTAGTTTTATGAAAACTCTTGATTTTAATAACTTTTGACCCCACGGTTGTCAGCATCAACTTGCCTGATTTTGAAAAGAATCGGATTTAAACTGTCAGAGGAGTTCGTTCGTTTGTAAATGCAAAAATTGAAGGAAATACAGAGAATCACTATAGCGCCCCCTAATGTTTGAATTCTCTGGGAAATTTTGGGGATGTTCTAAGACTCAATGTGAACATGTCCTATAGATTTGGTGAAGACAGGCCTTATACTTTTGAAGTTATAGGTCTTTCCTTTCCAGGACACACCCCTTACAAACTTCATTGGTCCATAACTTTAATGAAAAAGTTTTTTCAATAACTTTTGAAGGGCCAATTGAGCCAATGATAATTTTGCCGAAGATTTCGTAAGAATCGGACCAAGCGTCTGGGAGGAGTTCGCAAAAATGAGTTTTTCACAAAATTCAAGATGGCGGAAAAAAACGCCAGGAGCATTTGCATATCATAATTGACTTTTTTGTAGAGCACATCCAAGAGCACTTGGGTGCAAAGGATCAAGTAAATCTGAAAAAATGTCCCCATAGGAATCACTTATGGGGGTGCTAGAGAGCACTTTTTTATTATCCCCTTATGGCGCGACCCAAAGAATATCTAAATTTGTCGCACTTCTGAAGTGCTTTTCATGGTTGTATGATGTATAAGTTGTGAATTTCTTCCCACAAGATAAAGGAGTTGGTAGAGGGACCTAAAGAGAGGGGACAATCATGGATAACCTGGATGATGTCACAACATCAATTTTAAATGGTATGCTAGGTATGGTGTTAAAAGGTGCTTAATAATGTGTTTTGTCAGATAAGTAATTAAATCCCCTTTTCTCAAAATAAAATTATTGTTGATAAAAGCATTTTAACAATTTCAAGACACCAAATGTTTAAATTATATTCAACCTAGGCATGGACAAGATATTCCAGAGGATTTAGAATGTATACTTTCACCTGTCATGTTAAATACCAGTACATCTAAAAAAAATGTATAATGCCAGTAAATTTATGAAAGCTTATAATGATTGTACTGTTTTGTAGCTGCCAATATTGACAAGACCTTGCTCCACACCCTCAACCACGAGATCTTTTTCCAGGCCCGGAACACTTTCTCAGGAGGAAACGAGTTTGGGCTCTTATCAACCCAGAGGTAGTGGGTATCTACTTTACTCAAAAAAAATCTAGCATGTGGTTTCTAACTCATTCTAACTCTTAAGTCTGTTGATTAACTTCTGTACGTTGTTCTTTTGTTTTTTTCTCTTGTAGGATGGGAATGTCATCTTAACAGACAAATCTGGCCCTGGTGAAGGAGGAACAGTGTCTTCACCTAGAGGAGTGCCTCTAATCTGCCCCCAGACATCTTCTCCTTTGGTGATGAAAAGTCCAAAGAAGACGCTGCAGCTTCCCAGCCCTCCAGAGTATGTGGTCTATACAGACAGTGAGTTGGAACAAGCTCGCAAGCACTACTCTGAGATGGCCAACACTGGCAGAGAAGCGCGCTGTGTCATGTCCAAAGAGCTGAGTGTATGAGGGTTGGGGATAGTAGTGTGTATTGGAGTTTGTCATGAGAAAATTCTTCCTTTTCAAGTATTCTCTCATTGCTTTGTTCCTTTAATCATCAGGGCATATTTTGTGTCCTGCAAGTTGGATCTCCAGTTGGATCGACTGGAAAAGTTAAAAGTTACTAGAGGCCAATGACGGTTAACTGGGTTTACAAACATTACAGGAGGTGGAATGAACAGAAAAGTGTTAACTGTTAAAATACTTTTTTCTGTCTCTGAGTATCAGGTATCATATTCAATGTTCAGTAACGATGACACAATGAATAATATAACACATCATAATTACCTCAAAGTTATATTCAATGTTTTCTGTTGCAATGCTTCCGTAATTAGTAATACGTACTATTTTGAAAAGCAACAAGTGTGTTAAAGGGCACAAAACCAAATCTAAATAAATTGTTGTTGACAATGATCTGCTTTATTGTATTCATGCTTTCTCATTTTAAGCTGCACAAGCTAATAATGAACAGTCTTGAATTAAGTGAAATTGTCTTTTTCAGTGGTTCTGCTTTTAAGAAATTTTCACTAAAATTAAGAAAGGACATTTTTTTTATTTTGAGTTAATATAGTGCTTGAAATGAGTGTTTCACCACTCATTTGTGCATTTGTGGCATTTTAAGGGGACATTTTAAGGGGTAGAATTGTTTTATTAGTTAGTATCGTTTTTTTGGTTATTATGGTCGAAAACCACTTTTGAATTTTGAACCCACATTGTTTCCCCTGGAGTAGCTGCAGGCGATACTAATTGCGACCAGTAGGTGGCAATAGCGGATTGGTTGGCATGACTACTGCTGTAATACCTGTCTAAAATTAGCGAGTCAGACCAGCATAGAAAGGACAGTCAATTGAAGCAGAGATGTATTTGACTGTTGTGTTGAATTTACAAAATAAACTCATCTGGAATGCATTCAGTGTGTGGCTATGGTGGCGTATGGAGTAGTGAGGTGCGCTGGGAGCTGCAAGGTTGGCAGTTCAAATCCCGGTTGCTCCATGTGCCATGTCAAAGTGTCCCTGAGCAATACACCTAACCTAACCTGTATGTCGCAATGTAAGTCGCTTTGGATAAAAGCATCAGTTAAATGACATGAAATGTAATACATTTCTCATACCATTGGGTCTTTATTCCTATAAAGTGATGTCTTTTGTATTGAAGAATGCCCTTGCAACATTTCAATGGTTAAGGAATTGTGTTTCCAGATTAAAATGTTGTGTGAATTATTTGGATGATTTGGTTATTTATAGTGATACTTGACATGTGTGACTTTGTTAAGGCTACAGTGCCTCATACCTTGTTTTTACGGTAGGACGGACAGAGCCGTGTAGTCCCAGTTATGGCCATAGTCATGGCAATAGCCGGATATCTACAACCCATCTACATCCCATGGCAAAGAGGAGTTCCAAAAGTTCTGAGGTTTAGTGGGATATTAAAGGAGGACTATTGTGTTGTGCTCTCAATTAAATGCTTAATGCCTGGTTGTCCGAAAGTCAAGGAGCTTTTGATTCAGTGAAATCTCTTTTATGAGCTGCTAATTCTTTTAGATGCCAGCGAGGTGGGAGCATATGCAGTTTTACTTCAGGATGACGACCAGGGATTGGTTTGGCCTGTCAGTTTTTGAAAATAAAAAACAAACTAATATAGTCTCTTATATGGTGGGAGACGGCTTGTCACGTCATGGCTCCTCACGTCACCGCACCACACGGTCAAAAGACTGTTTTCTCTCAGGCACCACCCACTGCTCTGTCTTCCTGTCTTTAAGGCCATTCTTTGGGCTCCAACTTCAGCCTCCCAACCGTCCTCTAGGTGGGGTATACAGACCTGTGGCCATTTTACTCACTCACTCGTCCCACACACACACTCACTACTATTCACAGGAAAGAAACATTAAATTAGCTCAATATGGCTCCTACACTCAGTGTTCTTTGGTCCCTTTGTCCCAAAAGAGCAGAGTACCTGAGTGGATCAACTATTGATCTGGTCTCTCGCTCCGCTCCTCAGTGTTACTTCACCAGTATCTCCTCCTAAGTCCCTCCCCGCTAAGGATCCTCCCCCTTAGCCGGATTGACGCCGCTCTCAGTCAACAGAAGCACCGTCAGCGAACCTCCACTCCTCCATTCTCTTAACATACCTGTCAGTCCCCACCCATGTCCTCATTCACCCCATCAACTTGCCTAGCCCACCTGTTGGGCTTCAACCATCCCCTGTATTCACCCTGTTTTTCCCCCTGACCGGTCCCCCGTCAGCTGAACTCCACCACACGTACGGTTGACCTGCATCGAATGCTGTGTATTCTTTGTCTTATGCAATGTCCATTAAAATATACACGTCCAATGTTTACTAGTTGTATTAGTATAGAGTGGGCTATACAACACAAAATCTTCCACTTTAAGTCTTAACACCCTGGGTCCTGTTGTTTAGGACCATGATAAGTTTTAATTTGTGAGACCACGTGTCTCCGTAGACTTGCATCCCAAAAACAACACCTTCTCGAATTCCTGTACTTTGACATCTCCCTAACAAGATCCTTGTCCACAAATTAACACCGCCAGTGCGGAGAGAGGCAGAACAGGCAGGAGAGAGCCATTCACCCCGATTACGCTGACTACCACTATGTCCGCCTTCTCCACACTATCTAGAAAGATGTGCGTTGCAGACGTCACGCTGCGGTTACTCACCAGTCCTCCCACGGGCCAGGCTGCAGTCCTCCACTGAGGACGAGGATCTCAGCGTAATCCTCACACCGTGCTTCTGCGTCATCCTGCTAAAATCAACGGCAGCGTGCAGCGCGCCATCCAGCAAACGCTGAATGGCTGCAGACACGCACACAGGACCCCGACAAACGTCTTATATCATGGTGCACAACACTACAACGCAATAGAAAAAAACCTACCACTTTCACCAAGAAATACAGACATAAACCACAACTACTGCTCTTAGCTCACCCGCTGCCCGCTTACTCAGAGAAAGAGAGGGATGATCAAAATAAGTTAAATTTACAATAGATTTGATATATTCTTAATGGCTGATTAGTGTGAGGTATTATTTGTTGAGTTTGTCACTTTCCAGCACATAAACATCATTTCATGTGAAGGGAAATGGTGGGTAGATGGATATGCTACTCTAGACAGCCGTTCTTTCCTGGCCTCTCTAACCAATCGTATTATGTAAAGAAGTCTACTTAAAGCTGGATTAGCGTGGAGTCCAGTCGGTCCCACACAACCTCTTTCATTGTACAACACAGACGCTTAGCAGTTCTCTCTACTAATCAGCCCCTGGCGTAAGGACAGCAGAGCTGTGACAGCCCATAGAGTAGCACATGGACACATATACCAAAAAAGACACATTCGTGCTTTGACTGGAGATTGTCTGAGGTCTCGGACACATATGGGGGGATTAATAAGATCCTGGTTTTTTTCTATCATTATTTTTAACAGAGTCTGATTGTGCTTTGAATGAGCAAAAATGGGGGAGTGGACCATATTGGAGCGCCTCTTGGAGGCGGCTGTCCAACAACATTCTACAATGATCGGAAGGTAAGTGTTGGGGGAAAAGAAAGAAAGGAACATATCTTCTTCTCTTGAAAAGGGAGGAGTTTTAGAGTCACGTTGGAGTGTCCCATTCAAGGGACACTGCATATGCATAACTGTCTGTTACACGCATAAGAGCACATGAAAGGAAGCCTGATCTTTCATCTTTGAGGATAGTGTTGAACATGGGCAGAGATTTATAATTACAGAATGCTGTTTTTTCAGCACCAGACAGCTCCCACACAGCTCAAGGGCCAAATATCTGCCAGGATCTGCTTTCCTTGCACTCAAAATAACACAATCCTACAAATTGATTGTCTGCCTGTGGTAACCATGGTCATAATTCAAACGCATTCTTTCAAAAAGGGTTGAGATTTATAATGTGTGGTTATTAAATACTAATTAAAATGAAGGAATGTATGAATGTAAACAAACACACATTCTTTCATACGTGTTAACAAATAACGCTTGTTTCTGTTGGATATTTTTTTATTGCAAGATATTTTTATAAATGGAAAATTACATTTTAAGAAAACACAAGTCAACAAAACCTTGGAATGGATCACAGTGTGTTGTGACTGTTGGGATTTTCAATCTCTCCAAGTTGGTTGATGAGAAGAATCCGACACGTCACAATTAATCAAGTCAAAAAAGTTTAACATTTATTTAGAAGAGAAAAAGATACATTGAGCAATTCCACGCAGGTGCACCTGGAGACTCTTCCCTTGAAGAGTCTGTCTGCTGTCCGACTCTGAAAGTCTTTATAATCTCCTCATGCCCTTGAAAACTAGTTTGAGCCGGTCAATCCTGGATGGTTGTTGCACAGGAGGTTTTCACTGTGATCCCTCCTCTGTACCATTTGCCGCTAGGAGCACTGTGTCAGATAGTGATTTATCTCGATTTATAACGTTTCTTCAACGTCTATTTTTATGTTTAAAGCTGTTGTTAATGTGTTTTTTAATATTGGCTGTAAACTTACTAACGTGAACGTTGTTTCTTTGTAAACCTCTAAAATAAAGATATATAGCATAAAGTAAAGTGAAACATTTCCGTAATAGAAATCTAAGATTTTTGACTCATAACTTAATGTTTCAATTGAACTGTATCCACAGTGTGCATTATTGTTGTCTGTCATTGTGCATTTAAAGTAACAATGCTTTTATTAAAAGGACATGTGAGGAGACTACGACCATATTAAATATTTTATTTAATTTTTCTTACATGTATCGTAAGAGTTCACCTATCTAACTGCATCAATGATGACTACCATATAATACATGCTATGTAAATCACTAATGATGTCAGATATCTTACTGTAGCCTTGTTGAACACTGTATCATAGACATGAAATACTGTGAGGTTAAGCACTAACTTCTTACTGTAGCCTCCATAATTACTGCATCATATATTACTTATTATATCAATCACTCATGATGTCACCTATCTAACCCAAGCCTCTTTGAACACTGTATCATAGACATGAAAACACATGAATTCAGACAATATTTATTGATCTACTCATTAAAGAATTTTGACAAAAACACTTAAAACACATTTCAAATGACCTCACATTTTATGAGTAAAGAGTCTGAAAGACGTTAAAATCAGAGAGTAAAACTTAAATAAATAGCCTCAATTATGAATCATTTTTCAACGCTGTGATGGTGACATACTCCAGCTGTCCCATTCATATTTGCACCATTTCAAGCCCTCACAGACTCTCACACTCAACCAGTTACCAGGTGACATCAGTTAAGTTCCTGAGGGTTCAGGGTTAAGGGAAAAGATTGGGATTAGGCTTTATGGTACATTCACACCGCGTCTGCGTTTCGCGCGACAGGATTACATACAAAGTCTATGCACAGGCGCGATGACGCTGGAAGGACACAAATCTGCGATCGAGCAGCCCGTTTCTCTGCAACTTCGCCGGAAATCACGTCGAGTTTGCGAAGTCGAAGTTGGCGAAACGACATTGTTGCGACGGTGTTGTAGTTTAAAAATAGCGCCTCGTGTGTTGTCTTCCCCCTTGCGGCACGCGCAAATGAAGACACTCTTTCAACCAATCAACGTTCTGCAGTGAGTCTAGCTCCACCCTTTAGTACCAAACAACTGTGCCAGGTTCCCCAACGGAAGGGTACCCAAAAAGTGGTACGGTAGGCCTACGGTTCGGATTTTTGGTACTTTTCTCAACTTTTGGCAGTGGAGACACAAATTAAAGGGTACCGACCCGACCCGTACCTTACCGCTCGGTGGAAACGCGCCATAAGTCTTCCAGGGTTGATGCGGAGGAAAATCAATGGCGGAAAGTTTAACTGTTTCAGGGTTATAAACCACGCGTCGGGCGGAAATACGTGTTGCACGCGAATTGACCACAAATGAGTCCTGCTGCGCGTTTGAGGCGATGCGACACATTTCCGTTCGGTGTGAACGTCGCATTAGTCTGGACTCCCGAATCTTTTTTTACACATTGCACTTTGAAGTGCAGCTTGATTTGAATATCCTGCACTCAACAATTAAAAACAAAAATACTAATGTTTGTTTTTTCAGACTGATATCCCCATGTTCACCAATTAACTATTATGTGACAGAATTTGTGCCTTATACTCATGTGTGCTATTGATGAAGTGCCAACAAAATGGTGGTTCCAAACCGGTTCGTGAATCTATTGCCACTTGCATTTTTTGTGCAAAACAGAATCCCCAAACGGTAGTGCACTGTGTTACTACCTTGCCTTTTATTTCGAGGGCCCATGTAAACATGTTAAATCCGCCGAATAATTTGCGGTTTCAGTGAGTGTCAGAGGGAGAGGTATATACTTCTTATTGTCTCTGATTTGGCCTGTGGGGCATGATTAAAGTCAACAGATTTAATATAGCATGCATTTGGCTTCCAGTGCTTGCTTATTGCCGTGTGGATCGCCATCACATGCCACCTCTGCGTCGGCAGGGGGAAGAGTGTAGTCAGGCCTCATGCTAATGGGTTGCAACTCAATGTCTATAGTACATATTTTTTCTTGTGTTAAAATATCAAAACTGTTCTAAATGAGAAAATATTTCTGTGGCTGATTTGTTTCCCAGGATCCTGCTGACCGTCGTCGTGATCTTCCGGATTTTGATCGTGGCCATTGTGGGAGAGACTGTGTACAACGACGAGCAGTCAATGTTTGTGTGTAACACCTTACAGCCAGGCTGCAACCAGGCATGCTACGACAAGGCGTTCCCAATCTCCCACATCAGGTACTGGGTGTTCCAGACCATCATGGTGTGCTGCCCCATCCTCTGCTTCATCACCTACTCTGTGCACCAGTCTACCAAGCAGAAGGACCGGCGCTACTCCACAGTGTTCCTCTCCTTGGACAAAGGCATGGATTTTATGAGGCGAGACAACAGACGGAAGATCAAGAATACCATTGTGAACGGGGGCCTACAGAACACAGAAAACTCCAACAAGGAGGTAGAGCCAGACTACATTGAGGTAAAGGAAATTCACAACTCAGCCATGCAAACTACTAAATCAAAGATGAGAAGGCAGGAGGGCATCTCCAGGTTCTACATTATCCAGGTCGTGTTCAGAAACGCACTAGAGATAGGGTTTCTAGTGGGCCAATACGTCCTGTATGGATTCTATGTCCCTGGGGTGTATGAATGTGATCGATACCCTTGCATGAAAGATGTAGAGTGCTATGTTTCTCGGCCGACAGAGAAAACAGTGTTTCTTGTCTTCATGTTTGCAGTCAGTGGTATTTGTGTACTGCTGAACTTGGCAGAGCTCAATCATCTTGGCTGGACCAAGATAAAAACTGCTGTCAGAGGAGTTCAGGCTAGAAGGAAGTCCATTTATGAGATCCGGAACAAAGACTGGCCCAGGATGAGTATGCCCAATCTTGGGCACACCCATTCAGGTGACTCTGCATATGTGTAACTGCCTGTTACACTTCCATGAAGAGGCACAGCTATGTGGAAAGATAGCTATGAAGGTGACAAAGAAGACAACGTTTAGTCTAATGACTCATTCATATTTTTAGTATTTTTTTTAAAAGAAGAAAAACCCAGCAATGATTATGGGTGATAAGTCCTGGCTCACAGTTGGCTTTCCTATTCATCTCATCAAAACTTTTCTTTATGATGTCTTTTTGAACATGTACATAGTCATATTACTACAACGAAGGGACGGACAGATGCCGACAAAAAGTTGCACCTGCATTTTTGTCTAAAATTGTATTGTATGCTGGAACACTGGTAATAAATAGATTGAACAAAGAAGGACACAAGTGCAGCATAGACATATCTTGACTGCCATAAAGTACATTATGTTCCAAAGCAGGTGCTTTGCTCATTATGCAAAGGGATAGTTTATTTCTTTAAGTCATATTCACATCATATTGATGGAAAGTAGCAATGGGAGATATTTATCGTCCTCAGACAAATTAAGGTCCTCGTGGTGTATGTTGATTGATGGTTAAAAACTAGTGTGCATACAATGTAGGTTTGCCAGTTAACCACTTATGTATTATTGAACAGGAAGTAAATCCATAGGGGTAGTTATGACATTGAACACGAGGGAGAGCATTGATGTAAGAATGCACATAGGGGAGTGTGAATGTAAAAGCCAAAAGTTTTTACCCTTTCTCTACCTGATGTGTCTCAACCTGAATGGCTGAGTCTGATATGGCTTATCTCACGTGTGGTATATGTTACATTATGTGTAATGTAATGAATTTGACAAAGTAACCATAATAAATGTATCAACGGTTCGAAAATAAATACGGCGCAATGGACAATGAATTGTTTTGTAGCCTAGAAAATCTGTGCGGAAACATTCTCCCATTTGCCTTAAAGTAGCTTAATACCACATTGGATGGAGTTAACGCCACTACAGTCAAACTTCACCAAACTTGTATGGATCCTGTTGGCTGGAATCTACATCCTTGGATTGATCAGTTGACTGAAGTCATTGAGAAATATAGAGAAAGTACGCCCTTTCTCAATACCTAAGACAGCGAGAACAGACTAGCGTTCTAGGGTAAATTGACTTGATGACGTCAAAACGTCAGTTGGTCTTGCTAATACAGATCTTGACTGTTAAGTATTTTACTATCAAGCTTGTTTCCTCTCCTTCTTCTTTAGAAATGTTGGACTGTACATTTCTTACCTGATCCATTGTACGTATGTATATATATATATATATATAGTCCTAGTTAAATTTATATAAAGTATATATATAGAAAATATACTGTATATATATAGAAAGTATTCAGACCTCTTTAAACATTTCACTTTGTTTCATTGCAGTCATTCACTAAAATCCAAAAAGTTCATTTTATTTCTCATTAATGTACACTCATCTTGAGAGCAAAAAACAGAAATGTAGAATTTTTTGCAAATGTATTAAATAGAAAAACTTAAATATCACATGGTCATAAATATTCAGACTCTTTGCTCAGTATAGAGTAGAAGCACCCTTTCGAGCTAGGACAGCTTCTTCTTGAGAATGAAGTTTTTCACACCTGGGGATCCTCTGCCATTCTTCCTTGCAGATCCTTTCCAGTTCTGTCAGGTTGGATGGTGAAGGTTGGTGGACAGAGATTTTCAGGTCTCTCCAGACAGTGTTGGGAAAGTTCACTTTCTACATGAACTAGTTCAAAGTTCAGTTCACAAATTTTAAAATGAACTAGTTCCATTCAAAATATTTGAACTAAGTTCACAGTTCCAACTAGTTCAGATTTTTTTTCCATATGTTGCTGCAAGCTATTATTTTTCAAAATTATTGCCACAGCCCATATAGAACCACAGACAGCAATTATTTTATCAGTTTTAACACTGAAGCTATGCATCAGATTTAATCTTCATATCCAATTTTGAATCCTTATCCAACCACTTCACTTTTACATTAGCATTGAGGGGACAGCATTTCCCCTGTGTTGCTTTAATGTTACTGTCCATTCACTCCACACTAGCAGCAGCTACAGCGTTTTTCTTTGATGACGTAAGCGGCGGTGCGACACTGGTGGCTGGTGTTGCCAGATTGGGTGTTTTTTCCGCTAATTATTACGGTGTGTTTTCTATAGAAATCTGGCACCCTATTTGAACGATGTTAACCTGAAAGAACGTGCCGTTCACAGACACCAGAATGAACGAGTTCACAGTAACGTTCATCGGGCATTTTATACAGTACGTACAGTTCACGTTCGCCCAAAATATGAACGAGTTCATGAACTATCGTTCAATTTTAGATATTTAGGGTCATCGCTGCGACTAGTTGAAGAAGAACCCATTGTATTTCAAGGAATTATTAAGGTCCTTGCTACGACTAGTCATAGAGGAAAGTCGGACGAAGCCCTATGGTCTAAGAATTATTATTATTATTTCACCACTTCAATCGCACTTTTGCGGACTTTATCATATTCAAAAACTCACTTTTACCGATTGGTGCTTTTGGATGTGCTCTACAAAAAAGTCAATCATGGTATGCAAATGCACCTACTGATTTGTTCCGCCATTTTGAATTTTGTGAAAAACACGTTTTTGCAAACTCCTCCCAGACGTTTGGTCCTATTCTGATCATTGGCTCAATGCCATCAAAAGGTATTAAAAGAATGTTGATATCTCATTTTTCAATAAAGTTATGGACCAATGAAGTTTGTAAGGGGTGTGGCTTAAAAATGAAAGACCTATATCTTCAAAAGTATAAGGCATGTCCTCACCAAATCTATAGGACAAGTTCATTGAGTCTTAGAACATCCCCAAATTTTCCCAGAATATGTGAACATTAGGTGGCGCTATAGTGATTCTCTGTATTTTTTTGCAATTTCCATCGTTTTTTTGATTTACAAACTCCTCCGAGATGCAACTAGATCCTGACCCCCTTGGGGTCAAAAGTTATTAAAATCAAAAGTTTTCGTAAAACTACCTGGGCGTGAGCTTCCGTTCAGTTTGGTCCATTTGGGACGATTTCCTGGAAAATGTAAAATGTTATAACTCCAAGGAACATTGATAATTCTGGCTAAAAATTTTTATTCATGATGCTAGTGTAGGCCTATAAGTATTCCCATGCAGTGATGTTTGAAAAGTATAGCACCACCTATTGAATTAGGTCAATGCAAAATTTCAACAGTTAGATGTCTATCTTCTAGCCCTTTAATCTGATTGACTGAAAATCACTGAATATAAGCCTTAAGACTGTGATAGGTCACAGTGAATATTGTGAGTTTTTGTTCCCAATATATAGTTTTTTAATAATACAGTTTTTTGCTGTTGACCTGGGTTTGAATCCTGTCAGAGGCACAGATTTTTTTTTCTTCAGTCAGTCTCTTCTCTTTTTAACAGCGTGTCCAGCTGATAAAAGAAACAAATATGTTATATCAGCTGCCGCTTTGAACCGAAACAAATGGGTTTAACAGTTATTCCTTTTCTGAATGCGTTCTGATTTATTTTTATTAACATGCATCACTTGTCACTATTGCTCTCACCAGTTTGGTTTAAAACTGATTGAATGAGACCGTTTTCATGTCAGACAATATTTCACAGACCACAAGAAGGTCCGACGCATTATAATCACGTCGAAATACTGGGGGGATGTATTAGTCGTCCCAGACGGACCGACCGTTATTTGTGCTGAAGCCTGCGCTCACCATCCCACAGATGGTCTGTGTGGCACTGCGCTTTTTTTGCAAGCGGCCTGTTCTTATATGCCGTGGGAGATGCCGAAACTGTAAATAAAGGCACTATTTGACATACCGTCCAAAGTGTGTGTTTGGCCCTGAAATCCTTGGCACACATCTTCCTTACCTTCCCTGGTCACAGAAGAATGTGTTACACCAAAGAGGATTTCCACAGTCCGTACACATGCAACATCCTCTGTTAAGGCACTTACCAGCCTGCAAAATGTTTTTATATTTTATCTTGACTTGTTGCCAGGATCTTTGCTGTCCAGTCATGTTTGTTCTGTATGAACATTAATTGTAGAAAGATATTTAGAATTGTACACAGCATAGAGACTTTTGGATATGGTTGTAATACTTATCCTCGCATTGTGGATAAGATCAGGCCTTCTCTTTTGGATAAATTTAATTCCCTCGGCTCAGTTTTGAAACAACCCGCTGTAAAGATGTCCTGTCACGTTGCACTAAATAAATGATAACTATGATTATCAAGAATGGTTACGTCTTTTAAATACTGGAATTACCACAGTCTGTCAACAAGCTGTGATCAATTATCCTCATTGTTTTGATCACGTGGCGGGGCCGGTTGATAGTATATGGAGGAGCGTGTGTCTTCCTATTGCAGCGTCAATAGTGTGGCTGCTGCAGTGTCCATTGAAGCTCAACTTGTCGGGTCATGGCAGTTTTAGACTTTTAGGTAAGTTTATGGCAAATGTTGGGCATTGTTAGCCGGCAGGATGGTAGTTGATGCGCCCTCTGTTTGCGATAGTCTGGCTGGAGGTTGCGGCCAAGTTACTGTCTCTGTTTTTCCCTCCTCGCCTTGAACTTCAGATTGAGTTTCTTTTTTTGAGGTTTGACTATTAAAGTCTTTTTTTGTTTCCTGAACTCCGCATCTGAGTCCTCCCTTCCTGCCCACCCATCGCTCTGACATAACACAATAAGTCATGAAAATATATAAATACACTGATACCCCCTAACATTTAGATATACAAAAATACATTAATATGTTTAAATACGCTGATACCCACTAACATTTAGATATACACTGACAACCAGTATTATTTAGATACACACAGACAGCTCTTTATCATTCATGTATATCTTTGCCCTTAAGTTCAGAAGAACAATTCAGTAAAATTTGAATATCCATAAAGGGAGTACAGCGCTGACTTGCGTTTTACTGGGTAGGAGGGGTCTATGAGACAGCCAGTGTCTGTTCCCTGACTTCCAAGCCTTACACCACGTGAAACCTCAAATAGGATGTATTGTGTTTTTTGTCCTTTAAAAGCAAGGCACGCAGCTTTGTGTGCATGGGTATACATTCATTACAGAATCCTGGGAAACATTTAATTCTATAAAATGCTATTGGTTTAGGATTGGAAGTAATAAGAAAAGCTGTCGTAGGCTGCGGGAGACTGCTACGAGTGTCTGAGGAAACGAACAAGAACAGGTAGGCCAAACTTTTTTGACAGACAGTTGAAGCATGAAGCAGAAATTGTAAAGTAGGGAAAGAAAAGATGAATATATTTTTATCTGCATTAGCCTCTTTACTATTTGCTTGTTTAACTCGGCTTATCACTTCATCATGAAGCTCTTCCTAACAGCAGTGTCTGATTGTGTTATAGGAAAAATAATTATTTATATGGATTATATATATATATTATTGCTAAACTAACGATTGGTCCATTGATTTGTTTTCAGATTAGATCCTAAATCAAATAACAGAACGTAATAAATGGTTTGACTCACTTTTCAAGGCACGTTTTTACTGATCATATTGCAGTCATCAGATTACTCTAATTCGACAAGAACTGCAGCCAGAAATTATTTGTTTTTGCTTTAGAAATTTTTATTAAACAATAATTTATCAAATGTCTTGATTAATAGTATCAATTGAAAAAACTGTTATAAATATTTCCATGTATGTATATACATAGAGAGAGTAAGATTTGAATTGTATTTTTTTTATTTATCTCATATTTCTCATGTTTGTAGGTCAAACTCAATTATGTCACCTCAGCACATGTACAAACCATGTTCAGAGCCTGTTGTTATTTTAGTCTGACCATGACCTGCCAAGTACCCTGATGTCCATCCATCACCTGTGCAGGTCTCAGGACTACAATGACCATTCAGTCTGCTATCAACAAAGAGCTCTTCATCCCTCGTGATGAGCGCCTGTTAGTGGCAGTGGAGGTGCGTAGGAGGAAAAGGAAGAGAGTATCTTTCCTGCCTACTGGAGCCAAAGGAGACTACGTCACATTCATCTGTGTTTCAGGTTAAATCTGATATTTAAGACTTTCATAATTCAGTGAAAGTTAAATAAGAATTGACAGTCTCTAAATTACAAATTGTTTGATGTTTACAGACATGCAGCAACGTTATTAAGTTCATCTTGTAAGAAAGAACTTTGCTCTTCAGCAGACCAGTTTGAGGCTGGAGGTTTAACTCACTGATTGGCTGATGTCATTCATTAGAGCCTTACATAAATTGCCGGCAATATAGAGTGAAGCAAAGCTGAATACAAATTATTTACAGTTATTCGATGCACGTGGTCAACGTGCGTTCTCTGTATGCTGGTGTGAGCGTGCGGGCAAGTCAACAATTCTTTTAAAGATCTGATCAACTTTTTGGACAGGGTATTGAGTCCGTTTCCATTGTGTCTATAATCCGTCCTTCAAAATGTTTTAGTTTTGCTGTGACACGTTTAAGGATGACCAATTTTTCCCCCAGTTACACATCTCATCGTGTAGTTTTTCATTTTTGCATAATTCATTTTATAATATATCACCTGGTTGTTGTTGTTGGAAGGCTGGAGAATGAGGCCTGGAGCTGATTGCGAGATGCCGTGCAGGTCAATTGGTGGGAGGGGCACCGTCCAGACCACGACAAGTTCCGTTTAAAGATTAACTTGTTTTTGAAAAATTACTATTGAAGGATTTCATTAAGAGATCATATTTTCAGGAATCAGGAAACATTTATTACCAAAAGGAATTTGACTTGGCGGTTGGTGCATGACAGCAGTTTGACAATGGACAACAAGACAAAATATGATGCTATGGATTAGTAATTTAAATCTATGGAGTAGTTTAAAAATAAGGCAATACGAGTTTAAAAAGTAAAACATAATAAAGTGCACCAACATGTGCTGTTGAAAGTGCCAAGTGTATGTACATGTCGAGTGCGAAGTCAGTCAGTGGGAGGGACCCGGGCTCTGTTGATGAGTCCGACTGGGAAGAATGTTTGTGTGGCGCGAGGTCTTGGTCCTGATGGACCTCAGCCTCTTGCCAGATGGGAGGGTCACAAACAGTTTATGTCCGGAGTGAGTGGGGTTGGCTACAATCTTATTGGCTCGCTTCAGAGTCCTGGCAGCGAACAAGTCATGGAGAGACGGCAGATCACCTCTCTACAGAGCGGATGACATGCTCCAACCTGCCCTTGCTGATGTTCAACTCCCACTTGAGGTCGTGGGTGATGATGGAGCCCAGGCAACTGAAGGAATCCACAGCAGTGACGGGGGAGTCACATTGGGTGATAGGGAAAGGTGGGACTCCGTTCTTCCTGAAATCCACAAACTTCTCCACTGTCTTCAGAGCATTGAGCTCCAGGTTGTTCTGGCTACACCACGTCACCTGGTGGTCAGATTCCCACCTTCCCACCAGGTGGACTCATCCCCGCCAGAGATCGGTCCAATGAGGGTGGTGTCATCCGCAAACTTCAGGAGCTTGACGGACTGGTGACTGGAGGTGCAGCTGTTCGCGTACAGGGGGAAGAGCAGAGGGGAAAGAACGCAGCCTTGGGGGGAACCGGTGCTGATGGTCTGAGAGGCTGAGACATGTTTCCCCATCTTCACATGCTTATCATATTTTGTATATGATTTACCTAGTGACCAACACAAGACCACACCAGCTCCTCATTATAAAGGTGAAGCAGTTTGGCTCCTCTTCCTTCACCCGAAGGTCCGAGTGGACGGTGGAGCAGCTCAGACATGTCAATGGTATCAACCCTAACAAGGTTAGCAGCATGTGGACATTCTGTTCTTATTGGTAGTGGTGTATCAACATATCAATGTTCTTCTCCTGTCTGTATCCTGCTCATCCAGGACAGCCCAGAGTTCGACTTAGTGTTTGACAATGCTATGGACCAGTGGGTGGCCAGCTCATCAGCAGAGAAGTGCATCTTTGTCCAAATCCTGTACCACGCCTGTCAGACCTACTGGGAGGGCAAAGCAGGACGTCTGGGCAAGGTGGGCCACCAGGGACGAGCTAGTCAGTGTGCTCACCGCAATGTTGGATATGGTCCCGGTGACTCCTCACCAGTCTCTGCATCCAGACCCCTGCAGGTCCGACAGCAGAGCGACATTCCTCCAAGAAAGACAGAGTTCGTCAACTGCCAATCCAAACTAACAGGAGGTAGTTTCATATCATTCTGAATATTCATGATATGCTGGAAATCATTTAGTTCATATTTAAATTAGCCTGTTTCAATGTGTTATTTCAGATTCCTGCACCATGAATCTGGTCATCTACCGCTGCAAAGCCTTCTTTAATCGTATGAGGAATATAATGGTTGCACACCAAAATCGTACACAAGTTCGAGGTAAAGCAGTGATGAAATGGGGGTATTAAGTCATGCATTTAGCGATCATGTAGGTCCACTATTTATGGTAAATACCTTTAAAACAGCCATGTTTTATTTGCCTAAGAGCTCTACAAGCTGTACACATGCAATATCCTCTGTCCCATGGACCTCTCATCAACCCAGGAATTTATTAGGAAACGAAGGGGGAACCATGCATGAGGTCACTAAAATTGCGCCAAGCGCAGAACCTTGTGGAGCCCCATGACCACCATTAGTAGAGAAAAGCCATCTAAATATATATATCATAGTGGTTAAAGGCAGGAGATACTTAATTTATTTTTACAGAAACATTACACACAAACCTGACTGGTGAACTAACATTTAACTGTCAAAGTTAGTTACCAACCTAACTAGCAGGGACTTATCTAAATACAACTATTACAGCATTGAATTTGTCAGTGTGGTTTGGAATTTAAATTGACATAGTTTCTTCCGTACCTTCAGTGTATATCCAAATGAATCCTTCACTGTTTTGTCCACTCTCCTGTGTGTGGCACCTTTCTGCTGCTGCAGAAAGGCCTCTCTGTGATGTGGCGGTCAGATGAGAGACACTTTGTTCATTTCTGGGAGGTCGATACAATAGCGGCCTTTAAGAAGCCCAGTGCTATGAGACTGATAGGAACCGCGGCGCACCATTGAACCCACTGACAGGGGCAGTGTCATCGGATGGGTGATGTGCCTGGCACTAAGTCACGGTTCAACAGCACCTCATGCTTACACAGTCATACTGTGAAATGCAATTTTGCATTTTAGGAAGGATAAACATATTTTTGTGATTAGTTTTGACATTTCACATTGTTGAAAAGACATCTGCTGTATATAGCTCCTCAGCAAGTCTCCTCAATCCTCAAGATGCAGTTTAAGAATTGAAATGTGCTTCACGATAGCGCGCTGAACTGGGTTAGTATAGCATGCAACTTGGCTCTCCTCACATTAATAAATATCTTTTGGATATTTTGTTTTCTTCTTTTTTGTGTATGAACAGGTCAGCCGGGGCCGGGTGACACAAGGAGCACTATGGGTAATGTAGTCCACAGGGTGAATGTGCTTGTGGGGCAGCGTGGAGAGGGACTGACTCGTGCTGAGGACAAGACGGTGAAACTGATGCACAAAGCTCAACAGTTCGCAGACATTGTTCACAAGGTGACAAATATATCTAAAATACATATATTACATAAATGATGAAAAAGTCCATATTCCTATATTGTATTTGTTCATATATTGTATTGTTTTATTTCCAATGCAGATGGCCCTGAAGTAATCAATGTAGGGTGTGGTGGGGGACGAATGGAATTCTTCGGGTGTTAAAGATGAATCCCGTAACTTGGACACTAACACATCTGATGCAGGCTGAGTAGATGCAGTTACCTTGTCATGACAGTATATAACTACTGCAGCAGAAAGCAAAACACTCCTGTTCTTGTAATCTTGATCTCTCAAAGTTCAGATTGAATGTTTTTTCTTAGTCAGATGAGCCACTGAACACCTTCCTGTGACAGTAATTACATTTTTTGACCTGTTAATTAAAAATTAAGACATTATTAGAAAGATAACTTTTGTGTAATGTATGACATGGTTTGGACATCATTGGATTCAGTTGTACAAACCTTTAATTTAATGTTACTCACCAATAATAATTTTGTGTTTGTGTCTACTGTATGTGTGTGTGTGTTGTGTGTATTGTTTATAGATAGTGCAGGGTTAGGGTTGATTTGTCACTTTATATCTTGCCTACTGGTCTGTATCTTTTTGATCTGTCTTCTGGTCCATGTCTTCTGATCTGTGTCTTCTGGTCTGCGTCTTCTGGTCCGTGTTTTGAATAACTAAGTTATTGAAACAGTGTGTATAGGATTTGAGATATCAAATTTTTGAGCTAAGCTAACCAAGCTTAGCTTTTGGCCCCAGTATAATGTGTGTGATGTATTAACTCAGTGACAATGTTCCCACACCACTTTAAACCAATTAAATGAGCCTCGACACACAAGGTTGTGTATTTGTTAATCGTTCTGAACTATTCTCAATGGTAACTGACATCTAAGGTGTTAGTCTGATGCAAGGGCGTAACTACGCATTCTTTGGGGGGGTTGTGTCCACCCCAAAGATTCAGAAAATACCAATTTGTCCCCCCAATATACAGCAGAAAATATATGTTCTCCTTTTATGAACCCTGTAAATGGATCAGCCTTTTGTTATGTTATGTTTATTTTCAATTATTTCAGTTTGTTAGGAAAACATAAGTGTGTGAATCCCCCCTCCTAATTGTACACTTACAATCTACACTACATTTGGTCATTTTCAGATTAGATTTAAAAGGAAACAATCAATACCTTCATGACCATTCCACTTCAGGTTGATAGTACACATCCCCAAGGTGACACTTATGGATAAACAGGACATTCTGATGTTCCATCCCAAAATATATGTGAGAATTTAGGAAGTGGCCCACCCTGCAACATGCCTTAAATTGCGGGGGGGGAGCTGGCGGTACACACGTCGCAATTCGACATATGTTTCAATACAAGTATTCTGCCACATGCGGCTTGAGATGCGAACAAGTTTACTCTGCGATCTCCATAAACTGTCCCTGCTCTGCTCACTGAAGCAACGGCAAAGAGGGTGGGGGTGCTGGCGGTAAGCACTCTTACTTTGGGATGTCAATCTCAAGTTCCACACCCAATAGCACCCCTGAATTTGGCCATAGGTTCGGCCAATCATTGACCAGGAAGTTGGTGCGCAGGCGAGCGGAGGGGGCGGGATGCGGGACAGACGAAGAGCGACGAGGAAGAAGGATCGCGGGATTGTGTACACCCGTGATTGTGAACGCGGGACGGTAGGATACGTCAGCCAATCCCAAGTTTCAAGTTAAGTTCAGGGTCCGCGTCGGGGAAGAATGGCGGTCGGAGTGGCCGTGTGATGGAAGAGCGTCTACACCTCCGGCATTGAAGATCGTCCGGCTCCGCGGTTAGCAAAGTATAGCTCGTAGTGCTAGGCGGGGTCTCCTCGTTAGCCAGTGAAGTGTTTAGCTAACTTTAGAAACTTTATTAGCTCGTCACCAACACCGAAGGCTTCACCGCGCCAGCAAACAACAACAGCCAGCCGCCTCGCCTCTGCCGGCAGCTCACCGGTGTTACACCCCTACTGGTTTTTACACCTACTGGTTTCCCTACGCGTGCGTGTTTGTGTTTACCCGACAGCAGCAAATGTGTCTGCGTCTGTTTCCTGATTCGTCACACATTCACAAACATATTGCTGAAAATCTACAAAACGCATCACAAATCCATTGCAGCGTTCAGGATTGTATAAGTGAGCACTACATCACAACCACGTTTGAAAAGATTTATTTAAGAAAATATATTTAAAAAACAATCGGGATTCGAACCCTGTCGGTCAAAACATCCTAAAGCCAACAAGCCTACTGCTCTACGCAGTGAACACAATGGCTGGAAGAAACGTTTTGGTGTGGGATCTAAAACAACTGGTTACCTCGCGGCGTGTCGTAGAACACTTCCAAACCGTTGTAAAGCTACTTTTTCGCGAGGCTGCAGCGTTGCGCCGATACATTTGGATAAAAACGGATATTGTTTTCTTACGGGCTTGGTGTGACGTACACCCTACACTTACACATTACATTTAGGAAAAAATATCAATTGATTGAACCGACCAGGATTCGAACCCCATGGCGCAAAACACCAAACTCCCTCTATTAGCTGCGCTCTATGCACTGCGCTACGGGCCAGTCCTTTACACTTGAGACATTTGTGTTATTTATTTAAAAATGTGATACATCGGTATGGAGGAAACCTTCTGGTGTGGGCGATCTGAAACAACCGGTTACACTGGGTGTGTCTTAGAACACTTCGAAACAAATGTATCGATTCTTAATTGTCACCCAATTCAAATTGCAAAGATTCTATAGGAGTCAAATCTCGTGAATGAAGTTCATAAGTCCCTTATGTAGTTTGTCAATGGGAACTATATTAGGCAGTAATAACACCTAAGGTAATTACAGGTGGATATTTTTGTAAAATGACCTTGATTTAGACTGCATCTATAAGATAAACGTAAAAGTGTTGCTGTGGTTCTTGCTCTTCACTCTACCTTTTTTTTTTTTTTTTTTACCAATATATAATGTATGGAATGCCGTTTTAGTCAAAATTAAATAAATGAACAAATACACGGTAATGCATAATGACACTGCATTTCATAATAAATAAATGAATAAAAACACGGTAATGCATAATGACACTGCATTTCATAATAAATAAATGAATAAAAACACGGTAATGCATAATGGCACCGTAATGCATAATGACACAGTATTTCATTTCACGTTCTTATATGCAAATCAGGGGGCGTGGCTATCTATCACATTCAGAACAGACAACGGAGACGTGTGCAAAAAGGGCTGGCTAAGGCAGTGTTTCTCAACTGGTGGGCCGTTTGTCTAGAGCTGCCGAAGTCGGAACCGCAAGCCCTAGTACTTCCAGAAAACCCTCAATATGTGTCAAAATAGTATCTGCAGATAACCCATGTTGATCGATTTGATACGCTAATGCTAGCATGCTATCTCGGAGCCCACCGATGTCTTCCATTATGTCAACACTCTCACGTCCCTTAGCCCAGTAGTTCTCAACTTGTCTGGCTCCGGGACCCACCTTTACCCCTTAATGTAATGACAGGCGGCGACCCAATTTGATCGGGGGGGGGGGGGGGGTGCTTCCGCGTTCGCTAGCGGTGTCGACGGCACACGGCTCTGTCGTCTGTTCTGAATGTGATAGATAGCCACGCCCCCTGATTTGCATATAAGAACGTGAAATGAAATACTGTGTCATTATGCATTACCGTGCCATTATGCATTACCGTGTTTTTATTCATTTATTTATTATGAAATGCAGTGTCATTATGCATTACTGTGTATTTGTTCATTTATTTAATTTTGACTAAAACGGCATTCCATAATAATGTCCTGAAGGAGAAGCGTATCTTACAAAATGTATTAATTAAGCAAAGCTCTCTTCAGAAAGACAGCCACCTGGTCAATCAGTGTGTTTAGTTAAAAAGTTAATATTTCTTGATGGAGCAAAAGTGGTGTAATAAAGGGTCGTCCTTTGCCTTGACTGAACCAAGGTGATCCTACATTTCATTTTTTTTTTGCAGGTCTTTTGCAGCTCGGCAATAGCCTCGTCTTGGTGGATTCCGTTCATGAGACCACAGACTCAGGTTTGAATGCCAGCCCCAAGAGTGATTTATTTTGTCTCTTTAGTCTCTTTTTGACCCGCGAGTCTGGATGACTGCTGCCCCCCCGACATGCAAGGGGAGGCGAAGGCCCGTTCATCGCTGCTCGCAGCTTTAATTTTCTTTGCTTTGACAGACCGCTGGCACCGCCCAACTCCACAGGCCTTGTTACCTGTTAGCCCTCCTATCCCGTGTCTACTTATTTGTGTGTAATTGTTGGTATTGTATGGTCGGTATTGTCCTTTTTCATGAGCATTGTATGGTAAAATAAACCCACCATTTAGTAATCCGTTGTAGAAGCGGATGTCTATTATTGGAGCGTCTGGGTGCCTAGTATACAGGTTCCCGCGTCCAGCGGGCGTGGTCTTGGGTAGTTGCGTCCTCTCCAGAGCCGGGGTGGCGGCGTAACAATCAACTTTCCACCAACTGTGTATGCTGCTAGAAGGTGGTAATCCATCAGCACATCTGGATCCAGAATGACAATTTCCGAACAGTGGGCTTCAACAAGCACATAACACCTGAAATGTTCAATGTACCAGGAAGAGAGTCTTTTACAAATGAATGCCACTTCCTCTGTGTTGACAAGAATAGTCACAATCTTATGGAATTCTGGGAGGTAGGGCTGCACGGTATACCGGTATAAGATTCACTTACAGTATGAAATTCTTAATCTGCTGCAGGCGGTAGATTTTATTTTTACACGTCACATCACAGACACTTGGTGTTCGACGCTAGTTGTCTAATGTGTGTTGAGAGTGAGTCATGGTTATAACTTTATAACAACAATGAATAACCCACAACAAACTCTTTACAGGGTAAAACACCACAACGTAACAGCTTGTGACAAACATTTTGGAATACTAATAATTGTACATTCATAAAAAAATTGCCAAACTGCATGCTGGGTACAGCTCACTACAAGAAGTAACTCCGCTGCTACATGAAAACACGTTAAAGAGTGATACAGGAGAAAGAATGAGAGACCAGAGATGCACCAACACAGCTTGTGCCCAAGAGAGGAGCTGTGTCTGTTTGGAGGGTTTTTGGTTTTGATAAATCCGACGTAAGTTACGTTAGATCAGAACTATTTATTGCAAAGTCTGTCGAGCCTCTGGCAGCAACACTAGCAGCCAAAACAAGCTAACAAGCTAACTCGCCGGCCAGTTACAAGCAAGTTGGCCAGAGCGGCGAACAGATGTTCGGGTAGCCAGTTTGCAGCCACAACAAGCTAACACGCTAACAAGCTAATGGGAAGTTGCGAGCAAGTTGGCCAGCGAACAGCTGTTCGGGTAGCCACGGTCGTTTTCGGGGTCAATGAATTAATGTGTTTACTTGAAAAAGCAATACCGTGATATACCATGGTATGGATTTTTGGCCATACCGTGCAGCCCTATTGGGAGGTCACTGCACTGCCCACTCGATAAAATCATTCCCTCCGCATACTGAGTTCCATGCAGGTGAATCGTTTTAGACAGACACAGTGTCAAGATGTGGGTACCTTTTTGTATTTCACGCTTTGGTGATGTATCTAATTTTGAAAGCCTGACTACTTCAATGTACAGTTTGGGCTTGAAAAGGTTATTATCCAGATGGTATGTGTGCGATGTATGTCACGATTTGTTTTTATTTGTATTCTTTCCGTCTTTTCCTTTTATTTGTATTATTTCTCTCAGTGAGCAGATGTTTTGACAATGCAGGAGATAAGGCTGTGATAATATAAGGCACACAAGGCAACTAAGGGAGGAAAGGGGTACAGGAAGCGTGAAGATAAATCACTAGCTGACACAGTACTCCTTGCACAGGATGGTACAGAGGGGGAACACCTAAACATCCTGGGCAACATCCGTCTGAGACAAAACCGGTTAAAACTAGTTTTCAAGGACAGACTCTTGGATGGATCGCTTTCTGATATGTGTGTAGTCTCCAGGGGCACCTGCGGTGAATTGCTCAATGTATCTTTTTCTCTTCTAGATAAATGTTAACTTTTTAACTTGACGTGTCGGATTCTTCTCATCAACCAACTCGGGGGGATTGAAAATCTCAACAGATCCCATCCGAAGACATGAAATCATGAGAAATTATTGAACATATTTCTAACACAAGACTATTCCTGAATTAACACTGGGGCTTTCTCCGACATGGAACAATCCAACACAAAGACCTTTGGAAGGACGTCACTGATACAGCCGGACACAAAAGGATGCTTTGCGTGCGGAACAGTCGTTTTTGTAGAGAGAAAGGTTAGGGCTGGATGTAATGTTTGAAACAGTTAAGTGATTTTTGTGTGTGATTATAATAATTTAGTTACTTGTCAAGCAGTATATGGAAGTCTTGCATTGCCAATTCTTAAATTATATATTTTAAGTAATTTAAATAAATTACAATACATGAGCAACACATTTGTGTAATACTGTGTTGATGAATTTAGTGAACATTGCAATCATTAGGCTGCTGTCTAAGCTTCAACTCTTGCCTTTGAAAATTGTTTTGTTTTGCTTTATAATTATATATACATATATGTTGTGGGGATACGGGACAGGGTCACAAGGGGGAGCCACAGTAATTCAGGAGGTAGCTGGTGGGACTCTTGTTCTCTCTTCTGTGGTCTAATCAGATTGATGCAGGGCAGCTGGGAGGAGTGCACTCATCGCTGGCAGCTGCTGCAAGTCTTCAGGGAGCAGTTAAAGAGGGACATCTTTCAGAGGATCGGCGCCGAGGGATTGCCGAGTACAGCCTTCCAGACACGCGTTTTCCTGGGTCCGGAGACCGCAGTGGCTTCCATTCCTACGTCACGAGGGAGACACGGGACGCCGCCGACGACGGCGGTGCATTGCCGGAAGGCCTGAGTATTTGAGTTGTTTTCGAGAGACATTCAGTTCTACGTTCGGTGCGGAGGATTGCCGGAAGGCCAGAGTATTTCAGTTGTCGTTTGGAAAGAGAGACAATAAATACGCATTTTGTGTTTATACTTTACCTGGTTCCGGCGTTTGCTTTTGGATCCCTCTCACGAGCCGTGACAGAATCCCTCGGCCAGACAACATGGATCCAGCAAACCCGGCATCCGTGCAGGAGGCTCTCAGCGCCCAGGGAGCGATGGTGGGGAGGCACGAGCAGATGCTGGTGCTGATGATGGAGTCCTTGGAGAGGCTGAATCGACGGATGGACCGGCCAGGGACGTCGGGGGCTGCGGCATCGGGAGGTCCGGATCTTCCAGGGAGAGAGGAGGACCAGGGTCCGACCAACGCCGCCAACGACCGGGAGCCGCGGGTTCCGCTGCCAGAACCGTATGCAGGGGAAGCCGAGGGGTGCGGCCGCTTCTTACTGAACTGCGAGCTCGTGTTCGACCTGCAGCCCCGCAGTTATACCACCGACAGAGCCAAGATAGCCTTTTGTATAAATTTGCTTCGGGGAAGGGCGGCCCAGTGGGCGACCGCGTTGTGGGGGGGTCAGTCCTCGGCGTTGAGCTCTTTCGCGGGTTTTTCTGAGGAACTGCGACGTGTGTTCGACCACCCGGTGCGGGGGCAGGATGCTTTGAATAGGCTGCTGTCGCTGCGGCAGGGGTCTGGATCAGTGGCGGACTTTGCTATCTCGTTCCGGATCCTTGCCGCCGAGAGCGGTGCCAACGAACACACGCTAAGGACCATTTTTGCGCGGAACCTGTCGGAGACCCTGAAGGACGAGCTGCTCTCTCGCGACGCCACCACCACTTTGGAGCAGCTTATTTCGTTGGCGATTACGATGGATAATCGCATTCAGGAACGTGAACGCGAGCGGGGGAGGCGGCCGTCGCGTCCGCAGTTCACGGGGGGGGAGGTTTCGAGCCCGGTTGGGTCGGGGGGGGAGTTTTCGGGAGGCGCGGGCGAGCCGATGCAGTTGGGGCGGGCTCGGTTGACTCCGTCCGAACGCGAACGGCGGTTTAGTCGTCGACTGTGTTTGTATTGCGGACGCGCGGGACATTATGCTAGGAACTGTCCGGAGTCCCCCAAACGGGGCTCCTCACCAGGCGGAGAGGACCTCCTGGTGAGTAACGCGGCGTCCTCTACTATCCCATCCCGTATTTCCATTCCGGCCATTCTACTGTTTCATTCCCATAATCACTCGACCACCGCCCTCGTGGACTCCGGTTCTGATGCTAATTTTATGGACGAGGGGCTAGCCGCCCGGTTGCGAGTACCGTTAGAGACGCTCGAGGGCGCCAGGGCAGTTAACGCGCTAGATGGTCGACTGATCAGCCGGGTCACGCATCGCACAGGCCCCCTCACGCTCCGTATATCGGGAAACCATTCAGAAACCATTCAGTTGCTAATTATTCCGTCTCCGGCGAGTCCGATCGTGCTGGGTCTCCCGTGGTTAAAGCTTCATAACCCCATGGTGGATTGGACAACTATGGCCATCGCGGGCTGGAGCGTGGGGTGTCATGCCCGGTGTCTGCGGGCTGCGAGGGGAACACCAGCGACGCCAGTGGTACCATCACTCCCTCCAGACTTATCCACGGTTCCATCAGTCTACCATGACCTTGCGCAGGTTTTTAGTAAGGACAAGGCTTGTACTCTGCCACCGCACCGACCTTTCGATTGTGCGATAGACTTGCTCCCGGGGGCTCCGCTGCCCACTAGCCGTCTTTTCAACATCTCCCGCCCGGAACGGTTAGCAATGGAAAAATACGTTCGGGAGTGCCTGGACGCGGGTCCTTCGTCCGCCCCGTTAGGCGCGGGGTTCTTTTTCGTTGAGAAAAAGGACCACTCACTGCGTCCGTGCATTGACTATCGGGGCTTGAATCAAATCACGATAAAGAATAAGACTCCATTGCCGTTAATCGACCCGTCATTCGAACCTCTCTCTCAGGCGCAGTTTTTTACCAAGCTGGATCTCCGAAACGCCTATCATTTGGTTCGTATCCGCGAAGGTGATGAATGGAAGACGGCCTTTAACACGCCCATGGGGCAATTCGAGTATCGGGTCATGCCGTTTGGGTTGACAAATGCCCCGGCCGTCTTCCAGTCATTAATGAATAATCTGTTTCGGGATATCACCAGTAGCTTCGCTTTCATTTATCTGGACGATATCCTGATTTTCTCCCGGTCCCTCACCGAGCACCAGCAACAGGTGCGACTGGTGCTGCGGCGACTTTTGGAAAACAGGCTATACGTTAAACCCGAGAAGTGCGAATTTCACGTGGCGTCGGTTCGTTTCCTCGGGTTCGTGATTGCGCGGGGGCAGGTGGAACCGGATCCTGATAAGATTCGAGCGGTAGCAGACTGGCCGATCCCGGGCACGCGGAAGGACTTGCAGCGGTTCCTGGGGTTCGCAAATTTTTATCGCCGGTTTGTGAGGGACTTCAGTAGAGTGGCCGCACCTCTCACCGCGCTAACATCCACCAAGGCATCCTTCTGCTGGACGCCAGAAGCACAGGGGGCGTTTAGTAAATTGAGGTCTCTCTTCACCAGCGCCCCTATTCTTAGGCACCCTGATTCCGCTCGGCAGTTTGTGGTGGAAGTGGATGCGTCGGAAGCAGGGGTCGGGGCCGTTTTGTCTCAGCGAGATCCGTCAACGCAGAAGTTACATCCATGTGCTTTCTTCTCCAAACGGTTGAGTCCGGCGGAGAAGAATTATGACGTCGGGAATCGGGAGCTGCTGGCAGTGGTCCTCGCGCTACAGGAATGGCGGCATTGGTTGGAGGGTAGCCTGCAGCCCTTCTGGATTTGGACGGATCACAAGAATCTGGCGTACATCCAGGCAGCTCGGAGGCTGAATTCCCGACAAGCACGGTGGGCCTTGTTCCTCAGCCGTTTCCAGTTTACGTTGTCCTATCGCCCGGGAAGCAAGAACGGCAAGCCGGACGCCCTTTCCAGGATCTTCCCGCCGCCGGCATCACCGGATTCCACGCCCATACTTCCGTCCGAGTGTATTGTAGGTGCGGCAACTTGGGAGATCGAGTCGGTGGTGCAGGAGGCGCAGCGGGGGGAGTCGGTGCCAGAGGGGGGACCAGCGGACCGCCTGTTCGTGCCACGGACGGTCAGATCGCAGGTACTTCAGTGGGGCCATTCATCGAAGCTGACGTGTCATCCGGGGGCGAGACGGACGGCTCTCTTCATTCGTCAGCGGTTTTGGTGGCCGGGACTGGATCGAGACACGAGGGCGTTTGTGGCGGCGTGCCCCGAATGTGCCAGAGGTAAGGCCTCGCATCAGGCCTCGGCGGGCCTGCTGCAACCATTGCCTGTCCCGGGCAGGCCGTGGTCCCACATCGGGGTGGACTTTGTTACGGGCTTGCCTCCATCCGACGGGAACACAACCATTCTGACCATAGTGGACCGTTTTTCCAAAGCGGTTCATTATGTTCCCCTCACCAAACTGCCTTCTGCGTTGGAGACCGCCGAGCTGTTGGTCTTGCATGTGTTCCGGATTCACGGGATCCCTATGGACATTGTATCCGACAGAGGACCGCAGTTCGCGTCTAAGGTATGGGGTGCGTTTTGCAGGGCTGTGGGGGCAAGGGCCAGTTTATCTTCAGGGTATCATCCACAGTCCAACGGACAGACTGAGCGGGCAAATCAAGACCTGGGGTCGGCGTTGCGGTGCATCACGGCGCGGCATCCGGTGTCATGGAGCAAGTTCCTGCCGTGGGTGGAGTATGCCCACAATTCCCTGTCACGTTCTGCTACGGGCATGTCGCCATTTATGGTCTGTTTCGGTTTTCAGCCCCCGTTGTTTCAGATCCAGGAGGCAGCAGTGGCAGTCCCGTCCGTCGATGACCATCTCCGGCGGATTCAGGAGGTGTGGGACTCGGCGCGGGCAGCTATCACCCGGTCGGGGGAGATCAACAAGAAGATGGCTGACCGACATCGAGTCCCCGCTCCGGCGTACAGGGTAGGACAGCAGGTGTGGTTGTCCGCGAAGGACCTCCCCCTGGCAACGGAGGGCCGCAAGATGAACCCAAGGTACGTCGGACCATACCCTATCGAACGGATCGTCAACCCTTCGGCGGTTCGTCTGACCCTGCCGGCGGCCCTGAAGGTACATCCGACGTTTCACGTCTCGCTGTTGAAACCGGTGGGGGAGAGCGAATTCAGCCCTCCGGCCAATGCTCCCCCGGCTCCCCTGGTCATCGAGGGGCATCCAGCACACAGGGTTTCCCGGATACTGGACGTCCGGCGTCGGGGGCGGGGTTTTCAATATCTGGTGGACTGGGAGGGGTATGGACCGGAGGAACGATCTTGGCGGCCCCGCCGGCAGATTTTTGGCTCCACATTATTCCGGGAGTTCTATCGGGACAATCCGGGTAAGCCCGGGCGGCCGCCAGGAGGCGCCCGTTGAGGGGGGGGTACTGTGGGGATACGGGACAGGGTCACAAGGGGGAGCCACAGTAATTCAGGAGGTAGCTGGTGGGACTCTTGTTCTCTCTTCTGTGGTCTAATCAGATTGATGCAGGGCAGCTGGGAGGAGTGCACTCATCGCTGGCAGCTGCTGCAAGTCTTCAGGGAGCAGTTAAAGAGGGACATCTTTCAGAGGATCGGCGCCGAGGGATTGCCGAGTACAGCCTTCCAGACACGCGTTTTCCTGGGTCCGGAGACCGCAGTGGCTTCCATTCCTACGTCACGAGGGAGACACGGGACGCCGCCGACGACGGCGGTGCATTGCCGGAAGGCCTGAGTATTTGAGTTGTTTTCGAGAGACATTCAGTTCTACGTTCGGTGCGGAGGATTGCCGGAAGGCCAGAGTATTTCAGTTGTCGTTTGGAAAGAGAGACAATAAATACGCATTTTGTGTTTATACTTTACCTGGTTCCGGCGTTTGCTTTTGGATCCCTCTCACGAGCCGTGACATATGTAAATGTAAAGCAAAAGAAAACCAAGCAACACAAAACAAATACAATTAAGTGCAATCAACGCCTTGCAAGGCTGCTCACTGCATTAAATAATAATACAGAGGTCAAGGAAAAGACATTAAAGGTTGTTTTTTTTAATCCAGCCCAGTGGAAACAGGAGGGGATAGGGCCTACCCAGATCTACAGTAGCTCAGGAGTACTTTAGTTTACCAAGCTAAAAGTAAACATGATTTCAAATATTAATTACATTTCCAATATTTTACATTTCCCAATAATATATTAAACACTGTTAATTGTTATTTGTTATTTGACTTCATAATTTTTATTTGAATCAAGGTATTTGAATGATTTCCTAAATGAGTCTTTCAATCTATCTACAAAGGCATGATTAAAAATTAAATGATTCAAACTGTAAAGTGTCCAGTTTTCATGCTATGACATTTCAAGGTCTTCTGCAGGTTTAAAAGGCTCTTGTGGTCTGTACATGAAGGTGAGGAGGAACAGCGCCACATCATAAGAACACCAATAGGCCGTGTGTGAAGTTACTGCCGACCAATAGCGGCTCTCCACCAAGCCCTCCCGCAGCTCGAAGTCGATGCGTCTTTCCAGCTCCACTAGACCAAAGAAAACAACTGATTAGAATTTAAATAACTGATCAACAATCATACAGACGTTTTCCTGATTGATTGAAATACAGCAGGGATGGGCAGACTGCGATGGACGTACAGAATTAATGTAAAATATGTACAATACGTCGTCCAATTCATCCGACAGAAATGAATCAAATACACATTATCTCCTCATATGCGTTCACGATCGTCTCTTTCTCGTCACCTTTACGTTTATTTGCCGTTGTTCTGTTAAAAAATCATTTCGGGTATCCACTCTTTCGCCTTCTGACGTGACGCGCACATGCAATTCCCCTGATGACTAACATCTGTTCAAACTAAACTGTTTGAGCGCTGATCAGCCTTCGGCAAACCGAGGTCTGATGTCAATCATCTTGTTCATTTTGTCACGCTGTAGGTTCATGTCTTGTTTTATTTTGTAGTTTCATGTCTCTTGTGTCCCTGGGGTAACTTCACTTCCTGCCTTGTCTTCCCCTGTGATTGTCTGCCGTGTGGATGATTGGACACAGGTGGAAACAATCACCTGCACCTCCCCTGTGTATTTAAGCCCTGTCAGTCTCTTGTCTCGTGTTGCGTTATTGCCTGTTGCATGTTACCAGTGTTGTGTTGTGTTGTGTTGTGTTGTGTTGTGTTGTGTCCCCATGCCATGTAGATTGTATATGTTGTTGTTCCAGGTCCCTGTCTCGTCCTTGTTGTTTTTCCCCATAACAGCTCAGCTAGCTCGTCAAGTAATGTGAAGGAAATATTGTCTGACAATCATACGAATGTTTTCCCGATTGATTGAAATACAACAGGGTAAATTACAAAAATGTTAAGAAAATAAATTGTTGCTATTTTATGTTGTTCTTCCTACTCAGAAGATGCCTGATAAACTGGATCCTCATGAACGCTATCAAACTATTGTTACGCACTGTAAAAAGGTGAACCAATTGTCTGCAGAAGTTTGTGCCACTGATGACTTTTTCATTTGATAGATGTGTCTAAAAAATCTCCAGACATTTAGCCAGGACATCTTCCAAATCAGTCTTTTAGGGTGACAGTGAACATCCTCTTCAGACCATGTGCGCGCAGGTTAGATGTTGAGATGGAAGTACCCTATCAGCTAGCTTAGCCTAGCAGTACGTTAAGTGGTCCGTTTGCCACTCGTTCCCCTTCTGTGTACCACGTGGAGAAATTCCTCTTCATTGTATGTTGCGCCTCTATTTATTTTACTTCCAATGTAAAATGTTATCTCCATCTTCAACTACCGTCTCTGTCTCTCCATTCTAACTGATTGCAAATCCGGGGTCGGTGCCGCCCCCTACATGCACCATTCTCTCATGCCCTGACCATGTGTTTGTTGTTTCGTCGTTCCCTTGTTGTCTGTGTATCATTTCTTAAAATATCTCTGTCAATTATCTATTGCTGAATTTTATTGTTTATCAAATATTATAAAGATTACTTACACACATAGAGTACAAGGATTTCTCTGAGGTGGCTCATGCTCATGTTTGTTTTTATATTCCCAATAAAAATTAAGGATAATGAGACAGCAGACGACATCTTCCATTGCTGCCGGGCACTCACAATTTTCCAAGGGCAACCCTAACTGGACCCATCATCTAGTTGGTAGTAGGCAGGCAAACAAGCGGTACTAGCTATAACCAAACGGAACAATAACGCTGCATACCATGAGCACAAACATAATTGCTATTAAAAAAACAACAACAACCCTCTTGTGTGTCAGAAGCGTCACAACCATTCCCGTTCTTGGTCATCACCTTGCTAATTAGCACTTCCAAGTTTTTCCAGCGATAACATTTTTCTTGCAGGTTCCTGTCTTTCTATACATGATTATATTGAGGTTCGGAGAAAAGACAACTGATGCTGGACCAGCTGGCTGAACTGCTAGATGAGGCTGTCCTAACACCCACTAGAGTAGATGACACCCAGAGGGATTGATCACCGCAGAAGAGCCCTTAAAGTAATCAAGACTAACATCCCTGCAGTTATCGCTCATCTAAGTAATGTGGGAAAGGATCAGCGGCAAGATATAAAGAAAGCAGATGCTGCAAGAGTGAGAGGATGGCTCAAGAAAGTTAGGTTCAACGAATTCCACCTCTATACGGGTCTTTACGTGGATGTTTTGGGTGAGTAGTCCCGTCTACCTCTCCAATTCCAGAAGGACAGCATCTCTCTTCCCATGGCTGTAAAGGCTATGGAGACTTTGAAAGAGTTCCTGAAAGGCATGGCGAAAGGTGATGGTCCGTGATGGTCCCTTAATGACAAGCCGCGACCCAAATCGATCGTTCAACGGGGGGGGGGGGGGGGGGGTTGCGCTAGCGGTGTTGACGGGGGGTGCTTTCGCGTTCTAATTGCCGCGCTGACTGAAAACAGTCGCGACCCACCAGTTGAGAAACACTGCTTAAGACTAAAAACACGAACAAATTGTAGCACTTAAATTGTACTTGAAATGGCTCTTACCATAGCAAATTGAAATTGCACGTTCTACTTTCTTGTTCTTCTGAGTTTGTATCCTTATGGTTGAAATGTACTTATTGTAATTCGCATTGGATAAAAGCGTCAGCTAAATGACATGTAATGTAACGGGAGCTAGGGAGCTTTAGAGATTTCTGATACTTAAGCAGATGCTGAGTGAGATTGAAGAGTTTCAGAGAGCCGCACATCCAACAAACAAGCACAATTTTCATGGCCATGTGTAAACTGGACCCGAAGCACTGGCCTAAGGATCTCACTGGGTATGGTAAAGAGGAGATTTTGCTGCTGACTCTTTGGGCTCGTTTTTATCTACTTATTCTGAAAGAGTTGAGATCATCCTTATCATTGAATGATAATGCATTCCATGAAGCCAACCGCCATCAGGCACATTCAAAGAAATATAATCTGATTGATTGAGCGATGAGGCACTTAAAAGGAGCCTTTAACGTTAACTTGTGCGATACTTTGTCGTGCTTGTAGCCTCGCAGAGGGGCTGTGTCAGTGTTTGCCATTATTATATGATCCATCTCCTTTTATTTTGTATAGCACAATATCACAAATATGCCTCAGAGGGCTTTACATCTCTACACATGTGACATCTTCTGTCCAGAAATCCTCACATCAGCACAGGAAAAACTCCACAAAAAATGAAAAGCATTTGATGGGGAGAAAGAAGGGAAGAAACCTTTAGAGGGACAGAGGAGGATCCTTCCCCGGGATGGGCAGACTGTGATGGACGTACAGAATGAATGTAATACAAACGTCCAATTCATCCGACAGAAATGAATCAAATACACATATTATCTCCTATGCGTTCGTGATCGTCTCTTGCTCGTCACCTTTACGTTTATTTGCCAATGTACTGTTAAAAAATAATTTCGGGTATCCACTCTTTCGCCTTCTGATGTGACGCGCACATGCGATTCTCCAGATGACTAACATCTGTTGAAACTAAAGAGACGGTTTGAGCGCTGATCAGCCTTCGGCGAACCGAGATAGTCTGATGTCAATCATCTTGTTAATTTTGTCACGCTGTAGTTTCATGTCTCTTGTGTCCCTGGGGTAACTTCACTTCCTGCCTTGTCTTGTCTTCCCCTGTGATTGTCTGCCGTGTCGATGATTGTTTCCACCTGTGTCCAATCACCTGCACCTCCCCTGTGTATTTAAGCCCTGTCAGTCTCTTGTCTCGTGTTGCGTCATTGCCTGTTACCAGTGTTGCGTTGTGTCCCCATGCCATGTAGATTGTCTATGTTGTGGTTCCAGGTCCAGGTCCCTGTCTCGTCCTTGTTGTTATTCCCCTCCTCGCCTTGAACTTTTGGATTTTGAGTTTACTTTTTTTTACCATCAAAGTCATTTTCTCCCCTGAGTCTTCCCTCCTTGCCCTCGCACCCACAGGCTCTGACAAATTTGAGCTTTGAGATAATGGGACATTCGATCAACTTCAGTTGATCCACGTATGAGGAACCGGGCCCAGGTGGAACATGTTGAACTAGCGACTCTTCCTGCTGTCCTTGTGCACTTTGCTCTCATTTCTCCATAACTTGAAGGCTGTGTTTGAAGTGCCAAAATATCCCCACATTTAGCCGGGACGTTTTCATACTATGATTTTCTATTTTTAGAGACAAAGTGGTGGTCCCCTGCAGACAGTGTGCCTTGCAGGGTGGTGTTCGATGTTGAGATGGAAGTACCCTAGCAGCGAGCTTACTTTAGCAGTAATTTAAGTGGTCCGTTTGACATTCACCACCCTTCTGTTTGACATGTGGAGAAATTCCTCTGCAGAGTTTTACATTTGTCTCTCCATCTTGAGCTACCATCTAGCTTTCTCCAATGTAACTGACTGCAGCTAGTGGTTAGTTCGTTTCTCCGTTGTTTACTCCCGGTTTTAGACCATGAATCTTGGCCACATTCATCGCATGAATTAACACGTTTATGTTGACAGCCCTAGTTTTTTTTAAACTTGGATTGTAGCCACTCAGATGTCATCCTCATTTTCAACCAATCACATGAGTGCAGCTCCCCCCTCCCCTCCCCACGAGGCTGGCAGCATTACCGTTAAGGTAATTTGGGCAAAAACAAAGCTTGTTATGGATGTGTTCAAGGTGATGACAGTACAAAACAGATGTGGAGTTCTGGCTCGTAAGTAGTTTACTTTCTTAGTGGCCATTCTCTATAACAAAGTCAGAAATTTAGCTTTTTGTGTGAAAATTTCCTCTATTTTTTGCACTTTCTAGAGGCTTTATGTTGACAAAATGCTCCCTTTCCTACAGGAAAGAAGGATTGAATCAAGTTGGCAAACTGTCCCACTATGACGAACATGACTGGAACTCTGTCCAAATCCTCAGTGGAGAGATGATCCATGAAAGGTGAGAGGTCTGTGCCGAGTCACTTCTCTCACAGCTCTTCTCTCTTCAGGAAGCAACCCACGCTATCGTCATACAGGTTTAAATGCTGGTTTACGCATCCTTGCCATCAGAAAGGTGTGTGCTTCGCATGTTAATACTTCTCTGTGCAGCAGAAGTTGTGTGTGATCAGCTGGCTGGTCAGTACAACAAAGCCAGTAGACTAGAGATTAGGGATTTGAGTTACTCACTGGGGTTGGAATCCCACCCCCTCCACTTTTTATAAGAGAAATAACAACGAAATTGAATGACTGATTTATTTCTGCTTAACACTTTGAACTACGACTACTACTACTACTGCCTAATAGCCTTATTAATGTCATTTGATATGAATCGCTCATAAACAAGTATATCTTTATTATTATTTTGAACAAATTCAACAAAATTTCACAAGTTTCTAAAAATGCTCCAGGATTCATGGTGTGATTAGGGGCAAAAATTGCCACTGAATGGTCTAATGAGAATGGTAATTCAGTTTCTGACAAAGAGTATAGTACTTACTAGAGGTGTTTTTAAGGACAGCTGAGGCGGACTGATACATGGTTGGCTCCACCTCTGCCCTTCCCTGCTCTAGTTCCTTTTTCTCTTCTTCAATCTCTGCCACAGTCACTCCTTCATCTACTGCAGTCACATTTTCAACTTCAGAGGTCCCGCCCTCCGGATATGATGGGTCCTCCTCCACTCCTCCCACCTGGCCACCAGAACGGGAAAAGCGGGAAAACAGGATTCCTCCTATTCCCTTTCCAAGACTGGCAGCACCTGAGAGGCAGTAAGACTCATTCATTTCAGTCATCAGTGAAGTACAATCTTCCATAAGTTTGAGCATTCTATGGGAGCCCAGTACTAGTCATGTGATAAATGTATGGTAATGTTGCGACGTTGTAGACGGAAATGTGAAGAACTTACTCGATGTAAAAAGACGACAAAAGCTTTCAGAGGAACTAAAAGCATATGGCACCCCCGTTCTGGAAGAGTGGGTGTAACCACGCATTCTTTGGGGGTGTCGTGTTTATTGAGAAAATACCAATCCACCCCCCAATATACAGAAGAAAATATGTAAAATATTTTTTTCTTTAATGAACCCTGTCAATGGATCTGTCTCTTGGCTCGGAATGCGACTCCGCAGCGTGGTTTTCGCACACCGCTGCCGGGCATCTTTCTTTCCAACGTGCGCTCACTGAGCAACAAATCAACTTCAGCTGCTGGTGAGGAGAGACAGAGACTTTGCTACATCCTCCGTTTTGTGCTTCACGGAGACCTGGCTTTGTGGATTGATAGCGGACCCCCCACGCTCCAGCTGGTGTGCTTCAAACTGCTCAGAGCAGACTGTGACACGGAGCTCTCCGGCAAGACCAAGCGTGGATGAATCTGCTTCTACTCCAACATTAGCTAATTAGGGATTCCAAACTCCTAGTCCGACCAGCACAAGCACGGCATCGTTTTTTTCTAGAAATGAAGCCTGAAAAGTGAATATTGTGGCCGTAAAGAAAAAAGTTCTGAGACGGCTCTCACTCTAAATTTCCGGGACATTCCGGAAAACTCCACTCTAACTTCCAAATGTTGCAGAACTGCATTCCAACAACTATGATGTGATCAAATGTGAGACAGATTCAGTAAGCAGTATTGCTTTGAGTGTTGATTGCAAGTGCCACAAGGAGGATCTGGCTGTTTCTCTAATTAATGTCAAGCTATCTCGATTACTCATACGTTAGAAAGCGGAAGAGTCGATCACCAAAACCAGGATTTTTTAAACAGTACAACGGCAAATAAACTTAGGAATAGCGTCTTTTTCCTCCGCTGACAAGCAGGAGATGATCATAAACGCATATCATATCTGTCGGAGTAATTGAATTTATAGTACATCGTTTACGTTGTATCACATGTGTTGTTATCCTGTACGTCCACTCGCGGAAGAGATTCTCCGCTGTCTCTCTAAAGGTTTCTTCCCTTTATTCTTCCCATCGAATGCTTTTTTCTGTGCCGATGTGAGTTTCTGGACAGAAGCTGTCACATGACTGTAAAGCTCTCTGAGGCACATTTTTGATATTGTAACCTAAGTACTGCAAGCTAGACTATTATGCCAACTGCATAATAGTCTAGACACAACACAAGGGAAGAAAAGGGATTTAAGGAGGCTTTTGCAAAGGAAACAGCAAAGTGGAATGCCGAACTTGTCCGGTATTGTTGAACTTGCAGTGTCATACTCATAAGGATGTTTTTCACGAGCTTTTTCGTCTGTGCAAGATAGCCATAGCCCTCCCCGTGAGCGCAGCTTCTCAGCTCTTAAACTCATCAACAATGACAGATGACAGACTGAGCAACCTGGGTGTTCTCAGCATTGAGGCTAGAAGAGCAAAGTCCCTTGACATGGACAAATTTATTAAACTTTTTGCTACCAATCACCAAAACAGGCAAATTCATCTGATAAGATGGATGAACCCAGAATTTGTCTAATGGTCTTGTTTTTGTGTTGTTAAGGTTTGCTTGGTTTATGTTACAACTGTTTATGTACAATTTTCACAAGTTACATTATGAAGAAGCACCTTAACCCTCTAGTTATATTTGGTCTGGTGGCATTGCATTGGACTTTAAGTCTTGTCTTGTGGTCTTGGCCCTATGTGAAAGCATTTTGGAGCAAAAGCAAGAACTAGCTACCTCTATTGCACTTTGTTACTATTATTAATATTATTAGAATTGTTCATGAGAGTTTAAAGGTTTACATAACATTACTTCATAGTATATACTTTGTTTGGAGTTAAGATTTGATTGGTTTTTGTTACAATAGTTTATGTATATGTAACGGATTGTATATAGGTTCTGTTAAATTGCTGCTTAAATGGGGACAGCGCCATCTACCATGGCCCCCCCACACTAGCTTTGTGTCCCATCTTGGCCACCCCAGTAAAAATGTTCTGGATACGCCACTGGATGTTAGCATTCATTTAATGCATGTGTTTAGAGCAGGCCTGCCCAAACTAACTAACCAAACAGAAACAACAACGCTGCATACCGTAAGCGTAAAACAAATCGGTATGAAAAAAACAAGTCTTTCAGTTGTCAGAAGCGAGGGAATTGTCACAATCATTCCATACATTCTTGGTCATTACATTACTCGGATGACTTGCACTGATTGGAGTCAGCCAGGGCTGCTTTTGAATGAAATTAAATATATCCATTAGTAAGCAAGGATTGCGAATTAGCCCTACCAAGTTTTCTGTTAGCTCCCACAGTTGACCACGCATGCGTGGTGACCCATTTTTTTTCCAATCGGAGCCGCTGCCTTGGTGATTGACAAGTGGATTCCAATCACCCTATTGGGAACCCCTGGTTTAGAGCATGCTTACTGTTAACCACTTCCTCCACATTCTCTCAGCTAAGATCTGTTTAAGCTTTTTAAGTTACTGCGTGCTTACCCATAATACTGGCTTTCCCGAGGCTGGTAATGGACTCTCCATAGTGACGTCTGGCCAGGGTTGGGGAGGTGCAGGGGCTGGGAATACTCTCTGAGTCAGAGACAGATGGGTTGAGCTGCGTCTGTCGGATCTGATCATACCGCGTTGGGCTGGTGGTGTTGTACCTGCACATCACATCCATGTTAGCTTCAGAAACACGAAGTCCTCACTCTGCCTTCAGCTGTACTTATGTTAAATTGGGGCACACTGTAGCTTCAATGACAGTTGGGTTATATAATAACGTCATCTCTTCTACCAGATCTTCAGACATCCAGGAGACTTGAAATCAGATTGAGTATCTTTTCTTTAACCAAGCTAGTCTGCTAAACTTGTTGTTGCTTCTGCTGTTTTTAAGTGAAACTTGACTGCTACTCGCTTAATCTGCTACCGTTTCTTGTTTTAAGCTAACTTGACTGCTAGTTGTTGTTGTTGTTTCTGTCTTAAGATAAACTAGACTACTAGTTTCCGTCTTTAGTGCCAGTTCTCACTGTAGATTCTGCCATTTTAGATTTTTAACTTTATTTTTTATTTTAATTTTAACTGCTAGTGTGTCCTATCTTTGTTTATCAAAAAGCACGTGGTGTATGTTCACCGATTAGGGTGTCAAAGTGCTTATCGTTTTTAAATAAATAAATAATCTGGTTGCACCCAGACAGTCATCTTAATTTGATGAATATGATTACTAAGCACATCAAAAGGCTGAGAGAGAGGGAGAACATCAGGAAAGACAGCAAAAAAACTTGTGCCACAGAAAAAATAATTTGAAAAAACATAAGACTCCAGTGAACTTTTAGGAATGTCCAATTGAAAAAAGGCAGTATAAATCCAAAAAGGCAGGGCTATTCACATCATTTCATCAGAAGTTTTCTTTTTATGCGGAGATCTTGAAGTCCCTGAGTATTATCAAGTTGGTACCATTCAAGCAAAGTGCCCAAATGTTTGATAAACTCATCACAAACCACATCAAGAAGGCTCCGTTCACAGAGCAGCAACTCTCCTGCTTCAGTCTGCTGTGTTATCTCGCAACTAGTGTCCACCAATAGGCCAATGGGCTTCTTAAGGATATGTCAGTGGTTATCTGACTCTGTCGTCTCTCTACTCAAGATTTAATATAATCTGCATCATGTTCAGATTACTCATGATTAAAATCATGCATGCGCATGTCTATTGTGTAACTCTGTTCCGTTTTCAACCAATTTCTTCTAATTGTCTTCTGATATCAATCATATCAGGTAAGTTGGGTTTTATAATCCTATCAGGGGAAGAATCTGTCTATTATATTTTTACAAGTTGTTCTTGTATTCTCAGTAAACATTTTCTTGGCTTCTAATTGCTTCTAATAAGTGACATCATGTATGTTGTATATGACAGAATTATCTGCTGATCTCGTTTGAATCCATTCAGTGTCTAAGGAGTGAAATTATGTTCTCAATATTTGACTTGTCTCTCTTGATTTAAGTAAGCTTTAAAAAAATGAGATAATTTGGCAACTGTGGATAATGCAAAATATTTCATGAGATCAAAGCATCTGCTGTTTTGATGAAATCCCCATGAGAATTCATAAATAACCAGAATTATGTCATATGCTACCCCTTCTCTTACCAGTGGATTTGAACAGGTGCAATGCTATTGTAGTGCTTTAAGATAAGAGGCTCCAATCTGTATGCCTGAAACAAAAAAAGACAGCACAGTTAATGTTTAATATTTTTATGCATTTTATTTGAAATACTGTTTTTTACATTTTTAATGCTGTGATTAAACCTTTTTATCACCATTTATTGCATTGTAATGAGAAAAAAAATGGTGTATTGTGCACATTTAAACTCTTTAAACAAATAAAGTGCTTAATAGCAGTGTTCCCTTCACACAGTGGCAGCTCAAATATTATCTTATTTTTTTGCATATTTTCCCACTATATGGTCCTATGTAAAAAGTAATTTCCCCCACCGGTTGATTAATCCTGAAAGAACTGTGATTAAATTAAATGGTAGCACTTAAATTGTACTTATAATGGCACTTTTCAATGTTTTGAAACTGCTTATTTTGATGAAAAATTGTACTTTCTTGTTACTCGTTCTTCTGAGTTTGTATCTCTATGTGGAAATGCACTTATTGTAAGTCGCTTTGGATAAAAGCGTCAGCTAAATGACATGTAATGTAAATTCAGCCTAGAAAATTACAAGGCCATTTCTACGTCTTTAGGACTCCAGTGAACCAGCGAGCCATTATCCAGTGTGGCGGCTGCAACTAACCACAATTTCAACTGGTGGTGATGACGGTGAAGTATCATTATTTGAATTGGCACTTTGTGTTTGTTTGAGTGCACGTAGACGATTGTTAGGGAAATTAAAACTCTTAATTTAGACTACCTGTGGGTTGCAGCTGACCATCCTCCTTGCAATTGCAAAAGGGGCATTGTCAGAAGGCCTCACGTGAGACCTACAGAGAAGGGCTATCCTGACACCCTGCAATTAGCTATGGACTGGCCACCTTAGTATAACCCTGCGGTTCGTAGATAAAGCAGCCAGTGTTTGTTTTTTTTTGCAGTAGAGCACACATGTTGTTTGTTAGTTCCTCTTAATTTAGGTTGGAAAGTTTGTTGCATTTAGTTTTTCACTCTGAGAACCAGTGCCATATTGGTACCGGTTCCTATACGGTCGGCATTCTACCGCAACGCAGATTTCGGTGCTTGAGTCAAAAAACTTTATTTACACTACGTGGAAAATGAGTCCCTGCAATCACTAACAAGCTCAAATTGCGGAGAGAGACAGTAATTTAAACAGAATCTACACCTTAAACAAATGTCCTCTAGCGCAAAACTATAAGGGTTACCTAAAAAAAAAGACTCTACTGAACTGTGGTTTGTATTTCTGTGCGGTAATTAATACGGCTCTAGTGGCAGTTTACATAACGTGTACCTTCTGTTTTTCTTTATATATATATATTAAATATGTCAGCAGATTTGTATTAGCTACATGAGTCTGATCAGCACTACCATTTTTTTCCAAAAATGAAGCCTCAAGAGTGAATATTGTGGCATTAAGGATGAACTACAAATATTTGTTTAACCAGATCCTGATCTACCCTCTAGATCCCTCCAACATTTCAATCCCTCACTTTAGCTCTCTACATACACATTCATGTAAATCTCAGAAGGGCTGAAAAACTAATGAAACATAATCCATGAGAACAGTACATGGACCCAGGGGGGGTTCAGGTGAGGGGCAGTCTGTGTCAGAGGCTGTATGGGGGGGCAGCATGACGGTGTTAACGTTATAACTAAGAGTAGTTTGTTCTAGTCTTATGTGAAGTGCCTCAACCAGGTTCATAGGAGCCGACGGAATGGGACGGGCAAGTCGCAGCCCAGTCGCAGTGGAAGTGATGTATGCCGTAGACAAATGCGTCCTTAAGGATGCAGCCTAGCGACTTTGAGACACAGCTACTCACGTATTCATGGCCGGGGGGCTACGGGCTTTCAAAATAATAGAAATTACTCTTGCATGCAAATTGTCAGTGTTAACTAATTAATGCGTGAACATAATAATGTAAGTGTTAACTTGCCAAGCACTCTTTTTTTTCATTGTTTAGTTGCGTAAACTAGTAGCAATACCACCAACTTACATGGCCTCCATTAGGTTTAGTTTAAGTTTGTTAGTGACACTCACAATCTAGACACACTCAGTTGAGGGTTAAGTAGCTCACCACAGGGTCAGTGGGATGGAATATGTTGAAGAGGCGTTTGCAGATAGACGTTGGGAGGATGTGGCCCTGTACACCATTGTTTCCTGGCCGGATCCCACGCAACGCCAAGAAAACAGCCAGAGGAGAGCCCATGCAGAAGAAGTTTTCTACCTGTCACACAAAAAAACATGCGGATTCAATATGGGAGAATAAGAGAACTCAGTGGGTCTAAAGGGTTTATAGTTTTAAACAGTGGCTTTGTAGGATAAAAAGAGGTTTTGTGGTTTGAGCTGGAACTCTTATATTTTGAATTGGGGAGAATTTGGACGATGGTTTACATATAATATCTCTCCCCAGAAAGTATTCTTTCTGTACAAATAAATGATACACTGTACATATTAATATAAACTGAATACATCAAGTTAACAAATGCATTTCTAACCCAAAAAAGAATATAGTGTATACATATAGTATATACATATAGTGAGTAACTATTTATTTGTATGATACACCTGCAAATAAGTATTTGAACACCTGTCTATCAGCTAGAATTGTGACCCTCAAAGACCTGTTAGTCTGCCTTTAAAATGTCCACCTCCACTCCATTTATTATCCTAAATTAGATGTACCTGTTTGAGGTCGTTAGCTGCATAAAGACACCTGTCCACCCCATGCAATCAGTAAGAACCCAACTACTAACATGGCCAAGACCAAAGAGCTGTCCAAAGACACATGGTACACCTCCACAAGGCTGGAAAGGGCTACGGGGAAATTGCCAAGCAGCTTGGTGACAAAAGGTCCACTGTTGGACCGTTCATTAGAAAATGGAAGAAGCTAAACATGACTGTCAATCTCCCTCAGACTGGGGCTCCATGCAAGATGTCACCTGGTGGGGTCTCAATGATCCTAAGAAAGGTGAGAAATCAGCCCAGAACTACACGGGAGGAGCTGGTCAATGACCTGAAAAGAGCTGGGACCACCGTTTCCAAGGTTACTGTTGGTAATACACTAAGACGTCATGGTTTGAAATACTGCATGGCACGGAAGGTTCCCCTGCTTAAACCAGCACATGTCAAGGCCTGTCTTAAGTTTGCCAATGACCATTTGGATGATCCAGAGGAGTCATGGGAGAAAGTCATGTGGACAGGTGAGACCAAAATAGAACTTTGGAGGAAGAAGAATGATGAATATCATCCCAAGAACACCATCCCTACTGTGAAGCAAGGGGTTGGTAGCATCATGCTTTGGGAGTGTTTTTCTGCACATGGGACAGGGCGACTGCACTGTAGGATGACCAGGTGAAAAACTACAGGAAATGTAGTACAGGAAATCTGTAATTGTTCAAATACTTCTGTGCATCTGTCAGCTGGGCTCGGGCACGGTCCCAAAGCGGCGTGTCTAAGAAGCAGTTAGCCCTCACTGATAAAGCTAATGAGTGACAATAAAATACATTGAGATTTTGGCTTGCCCTTCGCCACCCGACACGCCGTTTAAATAACATAACAAGAGCGACTACCGGCAGTCTCCATGAACTTTGCCGGAGAAACTAGAGGTAAATCAGCCTGACCTCACAATCAGAAAACGGACCGGCTTGAAAGGGAAGCTGCACATATGACGCTTCTGTAGAGACTTCTACACCTAGGATGTTTGGCTAGCTAGTTAGCTACGTGCTAACACCGCATATTCACCCACCGCGCACATGACGTTGCAGTGTTAAAGTTAACATTGCTACCCAGCTGCGACACACAGGACTGCGGTAAGGACACACAACCAGGACGTGGATAAAAACAGGCACAATTTATCCAAAATTAATTAATTGTGTGAAGTTTTGATGGGCTTTTGAGTTGGTTTTTTCCTCAACACACTGATTGGGTTTCCTCAATTCTCAACCTCAAGGTTCATATGTGCATCTCAATATATACATACATGTTCTAATTTAAAACATGTTCTAAATTAAGACACCCACAATGTGGAGGCCACAATTGCAGCCTTCACATTAATTGTGTCAGCCATAGGTTTTGTTACATTTGGCAATGTGCTGCTGGAACACATGAAAGTCAAAATTTGGAAATTACAATTGGAAAATTGTATAAGGAATTCTGACCTTTTGAGTTGTCTGGAATGTTTGTAGTTGGAAGCAGAGATTTTGAATACAAAGATTTGCCATTTGAGTCAGTCTCTTGGTGTGAACCAACTGTTTTTTTGTTTTGTTGCTTTTAACCAAATCTAGGTTAAAAGGAAATGTCTTGCAGCAGCTGATGACAACTGACAATGTAGACTACAGTCCAGTGTCAACTTTACCTTGAATTTTAAAGCAGGCACTTCACAAATCGAGGTATGCAGACCCTGGAACTGATTCTCCAAATCCCTTAACCTAGGATAATGAATAATATAAAATAGATTAAAAGGACTCAAATGAAGGTTGCATGTTTGTTTAGCTGTCTAGCTAGGTCTATGTTCACAATCCAAGCAAGAACGACCAGCTACATTGTGTCAGTGTTAAAGTGCTCAAGCACACATAATTATATTGTCAAATAACAATAGAAACTCGTTAAAAGTAATGTTTAACAGAAACATATGAGGTTGACACTTCACCTGTCACAACAACACTGATTAAAGTTTTAATAAATCATCCTTTGATTGGTGTATGTAATGCACATCACACAAGAAGTGTTCAACATTTATTTGTAGCTCTATGATGATGACTTCCATTAAAATATAGCATTGGACTGTAAGAGACCTATCTTCCTAAACCCCACTAATGTCTGGAAAAAACATTATTTGACCGACGCAATGATTTATCTGAGTTCATGCATTCTCTTCCCAAATTAAAGTTGTGTTCTGATAATAGTTCAATCTTTACTACATTATGTAACTTTGAAGAGTAATGTTAAAGGTGCTCGAAATACATGAAACCTGTTCAGTGGTTATGTTAAAGTGTCTGCCTCAACCGCAGTCAGCTCTTCAACAGATACTTCTAGAAAAACCAGCTGAATGATTCGGAATCTTTGGGTGGTTACACATAAGGATATATGCATTGAACGTAACGTCTTTTAGGTTGGTGTGGGAGGGCTTAGTGAGAGTAAGCCTGTGACCTCGCCATGCTATGGGGATTCAGAGTGTGAATGATGAAACATATGTGGGTGTTGATGTCAGATCAGGTGAGCAGTTTATGGCACCTATGGGTCAAGATGGAGAGCATGTCTTAGTGGATGTTCTCAGTGAACCAGATAGAGACCAGTATTGGAGAAAATATTGTCCTAAGTCGATTTCAGTTAATGAGATACGTGTGGCTCGTTCTTCCGTGGCTGATCCATCCAAAGTTAACCTAAAGGTGAGTCACCAGAGTTGTGAGCCACACCCTTTCAGGGGGGGACAGCAGAGACAAACTTTCAATTTCTGAGTGGGATGGTTCTGTCAAAGAACAACGTTCAAGTCCGGCTGGATGAACATCACCGTTACAAGCGTCTCCATCAGCGTCGGCTCGCACACCCTCTTAATGCTTTGCATCGCGCCCGGGCAACAGATGCTCCGCAGAGCCACGTTCAAGCGCTCTCCGGCTCCTCGACCAGCCGTAGCTGTTAGTCTCTTGAGCATGTTATCACTTAAAGCAGGACTCCTCTCAGCATTTTAGGCCGCTTAGACTAAGAAGTGGGAGCCGCTCAAGGTTCAGGGGTCCGTGTGTAGTTTGTGTTAGCAACGACCATGGCACTATCTCACTGTTGGGGTGAACGCCTGCTTGCCATGCTGCGGGACATCAGGCGAAGGCTTACCCTGTCAACCCTGGTCCTGACTCACATGCTGTTCAATCTCTCACTCCCACTCCCGCTGGCCCACTCAAGGTGAGGACTAGGGGAGGGCCCGATAAAATGTCCGTAATTGATGATATGGACTCTGAAGTGGCCAAGGACTTTGTCCACCAGATAGACCCCCTCACCATAAATAGCCTTCACACTATGATACGTTGAGGATGACCTTGAATGAAATGGAGGAGCGGGAGTTCACAAGGAAGTCTATGAATGAGTATGCCTCACCTCTTCTTATTTGGAAGAATAACAGATCTGTGGCTACTACCAATGATATGACATGCATAATGATAATAATGATAATAATAATGAAGTTCAAACTCTTCATGTGAAAAAATGGTATGCAATTATGAATAATACTTCTGCTTGTGCAAGACAAAAGTGGACAAGGATTGGCAGCATGACTGAAATGTTTAGTAGCTTAAGGTACATTTAACATCAAGACAGATGTGGAATTGACCTCCTCACCTAAACCAGAAGAATTATTTGTGCAATACCTGAGGCGTGTGACTCTAAGCTGCTCCTGAAGGTGACGCTCTTCATCACTCGGCCACCGAACCTTTGTTTCCTCCAGGTCAAGTTCTGCTTGATGATGAAAGCGCACGGGGTCCCAGCCCGTCATAATATCAAAGGTGATGACGCAGCCCAGAGAGTGTGACACTATGGACACCTTCCCATTTTTCTCAAAGTCCGGGTTTCGCGAGCAGAAGAGTGTGTACAGACGATTCAGCTCCAGAGTCAATCCCCTAGTAATCTACTTTCACCCATAGATGCACAACAACAACAACAACAGACAAATGTGTTAGGTAGTTGCCTGTATTGTGATTTCTTTTATTGTGCCAGACTACATATTTATAAATATGTGGTTGTGTTAGATGATTATAGATCCTTGACTAATCATCCACTCTTTCATATTTAGGAATTAGATCATTACTGCCATGGTTTGCCCACAATTTAGTTTTTGCCTGACTGGACTTGATTTGAGCTTATGGGACTAACAGTATCAAACTATCAGCGCTGTGGCAAAATGCAGCAACACATCTTTGAGAAACCACAGCGAAGCTCAACTTTATCTGTCAAAGCAGTAGTGTACAATAGTCTCACCTCATCTCTGTACAGAGGGCTGGTGTAGTACATGATGTCCATGGCGCTGCCGTTCAGCATTTCTCTGAGACCCCTCACTTTGTCTGGGGTGATGGAGTCGACTGTGTCTGCGGGGAGGTCATACAAATACGTATAAAACAAAGTGGCTTTTTAAATACTTTTTACTGTGAAATCTAATGTGATACTAATATGGCTATGAATATATAAATATTCATTCATTCATGAATATGAATATATTATATATGTATAATAATGTTGGACAATAATGACTTAATAACACCTGGAAAAATCTTTCATACCTGAAGTTACTTGTTCACCTAGATGTATGAAATTTGCTCACCGAATGTAACGTTGAGACATCGTATTTGAGGTGTACTTTAAACAAATTAAGGCCATTTATTCTATAGACGAATAATAAATATGACTTTTTCCTGAAAGCACCTTACTGTATAGTGGTGGCCATTTTACGTGAGAGCAAAAAAAAGATTTCTTTTATGGCACCAATATACATCCTCCTTACAGCAGCTTTTATTTAGTCTTTATTGTTATGAGCGGGGGTGCAGCAAACCTCCATCCAGACACAGTTTTGACCTCCACTCCACAGGAAAGAACTCTACATGCTCTGTTGTGTGATTAGAGAAGTGCTTCTCCTCCATCTTTCTGGCAGCGTCTCTCATCCTAAAAGAGAAAACAATTACTTCGGGGATTTAAAAAAAGAAAGAATAATTAGCTCTGCAACCCCCTATTGATATCTTACATGCTGGTGTTCCTGATGATGCGGCCTTGGTCCATCTTCTGGCCGATACCATGAACCACAAAAACAATGTGCGTGGTTTCAGGTGGGGTGTCTTCAGGTGCCGCCTCTTCTACATAACCCCGATGGAGACGTGTCCCGCTGCTGGAGGCTGAGGACATTGAAGGGTCAGCCAGTGTTTAGTCACTGGCCAACTAACTTACAACCAGTGTTCATTTTGGCAGCTATTTTTGATTTAGTCTTTTAAACGAAAATGCATGTTAGTTTTATTTACGGATTTCTCCCGACAAAAACCGACTTTGACATGTGGGACGTTATTGTAGTGCAAAGAGGACAGAACCACCCCTTCAGTACCTTTACGAGCTTACTGTGAATGTTCCCTATGGATTTGAAGAATATACTCCTCCTCTTTTCTTTTTATATTTATAAACAAGGTAATCTACTGACCTGTGGAATGAATGTGTGAAAGATGTCAAACACATTCTTGTACATGCCTTTTAAATCAACTCATTATTTTAACTCATGTAAAATGTGTAAAATTGAATAGGCTGCTAGAACATGTATCAAATTCTATGCTACTGTTCTCCTGACCTTACTATCATCCGCGTCTGAATCATGGTTTAAGTACCTTGGCAACCTTTGCCATTTTGTTTCATTCAAGTTGTTATAGATAATAAAACTTTATATAAGAGAATGGCTCAACAAAATATTTCATCAGATCTCTTGTTTATGTCTTGTAACATTTTCCATATACCTTTAGAGAATCCCAATTTCTGAGTGACGGTACGTGCAATCTTGGAGGTGGTGGCATCGCTGTACAGGTACACCTCGTCTACACTGTGCCAGTCCACATGACTCCTGCTCAGTTTCAGACTGTCGATAGCTTGGAGACATGGAAATAAATGATTAACAGCAAGTGACACAATTAATCAAGTTACTTAATTCCCCATTTCCCATCATGGTGTGTGGATTTCATGAAACAAAGTGTACACATACACAATGCCTTCCCGCCTTCCGAAAGGTGTTTTGAGGCCCTGCTCTGAATGGCAGAGTTACACGTATACACACACACAAACGCACGCCGTTACCCCTTTAAAGCTGCAGTCTATACACACGTACAGTATATTTGTTTGTCACACACATGTCTTTCTGGGGCTTGTTTTCTTACCATCCTTGCTGTCCACTGTGGTGGTTACCACCTCCATCTCATAGGTGTCCCTCATTTGTTGCCCCCGGAAATGAGCGAGATGTTTCATCTCGATATGGTCACTCTCGTCCTCCTCGAGTGGAAGCCATGTTCCATCAATGAACCACTGACCCCTCATCACAGGAATACGGTCTTGTTCTGAGGGACATCCGTCAATGCAGTATTTGAATGGTTGTGTAGCCAGTGCTTCCTTTTTATAAAAGAAAAGTATTTAGTGAGAAGATCATTAAGTGAATTTAAGTTAGTTTGGCTCTTTTTAAAAAAAAATCGGACTTCAAGGTGGTGTTTTGTGTGTGTACTTGAGGGACGTATCACAAATAAAAATAAAAGTTTTTGGCAGCATTATCAGTATTTCTAGTTGAGGACAGAACCGCTAGTTGATTTGAATAAATAACATGTGGTGGTTAATGTATTATTTTCTTAGAAACATTTCATCACAACATTGACAACATTCAGACAAAAAAAACTAGAGTAATTTATCAAGCAAAAATATAAAACTGAATCTGCACACAGAGATGTTTTATATCTTTGTAAACTGATTGTTGAACACTTTTCCAAAGTGCTAAGATAAGCTCTTCTTGTCAGTTTGTATTAAGAGTTTGCAGAACCCAAATTCGTCTTTTATAAATGTGTGGGAGAGGGAGAGCAAAGTCACTGATGAATTGCACCAAAGTAAAGAAACAGTGGAGTTTCTTGTCATGCTAGTAGTATGGTGGTGGTTGCAATAGTTGGCTTTAAAGCAACACTAGGGATGTGACGGGTGCAGCTCTAGTACAGTAACGTTAAGGTTACTTTTAAGATTACTTTACAGTAGCAGTGGTAACACAAGGCTGCTGATGCTAGTAAGGTTAGTACTAATATAACGTTACTTCATTGTCTCACTAAAAAAAACAACGTATAGAATCTACTCAATAAATGTGAACTAACAATTCGCACTGTTTGTTTGGGTAGATGTCACCACGTCACTACGTTTTACAACAAAGATACATAAATTAGGTCAAGTCTACAATAAATATAATACAAATTGATTAACCATTACTTAATCAGGGAAGGTAAGCTTTACTTAAAAATATATATTTTGTTAGGCTGTAGTTGTTACTGTCGAAAAAAAGATTTATACGCCAGTAAAATGCGATTTGCATGGGTTATAATGACTACCCTCCCTCTTCTACAGTGTGCACATGGTGTACTGCAGACTAATCACCTTTGGGTAGATTTTATTATATTTTTTTAGGCTGCGGTTGTCACTCTTGAAAAATAGGTAGTTTTAGGTGGAAGTTACCCATAATGATATATGTGTTTGCTGACTAATACACTTAAAAGTCAAATTGAAACGATGTACACGGGTAATCATTACTACACTCCAAAATTCGCTTTTAGTGTTTATAAATCATTGAATTGCGGTGGCTTACGGTTCCAGTACACGGGGTAGCATTCCTTCTCTCTTATATCCACCTCATAGATCCCCCCTCGGACACACACGGCCTCCACGCTCGTGCCCAGGTGCTCCGACTCCCTCGCCTCCTCTGACCCGGAGAAACTGGCGCTGTCCCCATCTCCGCTTCGAGCTTCTCCCTCTGCGCTCTTCGGCTGGATTTCGTCGGCCTCGGCCTCCTTCTCCTTGGCCTCAGGGGGGCGTTGGTCGGGATGCTGTCCAATGAGTCTCCTATACATTACTTCGATTTTTAAAGAGTCGTGTCCGACAAATGGCTTCCATGTCCGCTTGTCTTCTTTGTAAAACCAGCGGACCTCCTCCGGTCCCAGCTCGGTAACAATCTCCCCGCGGTGCCTGGAGCTATTTGACCGTATGCGTTTTTTGGTTGTGGCGTTCGCATCACTTTCGATATAGTTGGGATCAATTTCCAGATACGATGAACCCAAGTATTCCTCTCGAGCCAGGCCCAGTACCATGGCATCCTGGGACAATATGGGCAGGTGTCTGACCAAGTCCCTGTGCCCAGCGACATCACTGTCTCCCAGCGGATCGTCGTCGTATCCGGACACAAACACATCGTTCGCCATGTCCCATTCACTGCTGCTGAGGGAGTTATTTTCCGAGCTGTGTTGGCGGATAGTTGGTCTGTCGTTTATACTGCTCATGATTATTAAACTCCAAAAACACGAAGATAGCGTAATAACAAAATGTACAATGATGTCCCTACCGTTAGCTTTGTCTTTCTACACAGATGTTACCATCTGTATGCCGAAGCGTTTGGATCCCGACAATATCACTTATAATTGTGGCTACAGGGTAAATAATATTAACCCGGGCTGTTTAAACAACACATATACTCATTACTTTCATGCCTGTACGTTCACGTTTAATACAATTGATGGAATAATCAATGATCGCTAAAATGGCAATCTCAGTTGCTCCATAACATCAAGTCAATGTTATCAAACTAATAATTTCCTGTTGAAACATTCAAAATAAACTAGATGAACGAGGGAGCATAAGCTACTTTTATAATCCTAAAAATAAAGGCTAATACCTGAAGCGTATACAGCTATAGACCTGCGCACATATTTTATTTGTTTTATACTGTCCAAAATCACATATTAATTTGAAAAGTACACCATGTATTTTCATCGCATCGTAATGTCAAAGCTTTAAGTTGCGCTTTGCGTCATGATATATTTTAAATTTACGCTTTTAATTTGAAGAATAAATTCACCATTACATCACATTTGCTCTAGATATCGCTGTCTTGATGTATTTAGTTGAAGCAAGATGATCTACAAATACATCTAAACCTAGACAATACAAAGTTCAAAATTGAAACGCACTTCTTCAGTGAATAGTAATTAGCATTGCAGTTAAATGCATTATATAAAATATTATTGAAAATAGTCTAAGTCTACTCCATACAGCCGTAGCTTGTGGGCCACCGTAGTTTGGTACGAGGAGTTCCGGTTCTGGACGCCATGGGAGATGTTTACCTCGGGATTTAGATGATTATTTGCCTTAGAAGTCGCAGGATATGGCAGCGGTTATTCTCGTGACTTTGTTTGAGTACTCCCCATTGTTTTACATCAGTGTGGTTTCTCTGTGTTTCGTTGTGACAGCGGCGATGGTACTCGGCTGGTAAGTGATATTAATCCAAAGGAACGTTAGCTTAGCTTCTGACTTGGCAGCGACAGTTAAATATTTTACCTTTTGGTCATAACGTTATGTATCTTCACTAAGTGGACGGATGTCCGCTGGTACGTGTTGCTCATATACGGACATATGCGCACATGCGCCCCGCTGTTGTAATGGAAGGGGAAACACTGCACCAGCACAGAGTGTACAATGAACCTTGATATTTCCATCTTTAGCTGACAAATATTCAAAATAGTGATTGTATTTCCAACTCAAAAATGCGCATCTCTCTCTCTCCTCCATTGTTGTTGTGTCCCAGCGTGGTAGGTCTGTGTATGTACACGTGACGGGACCCTCATGCTGAAAACGTGACTTTATTGTCGCATAGGCTCCGTGGCTTCACTCCCAGAGACGCAAGAAATTAAATATATTTTATACTATTAATGACAAAATAGTAACGCGCAGTGATTTGGACAAGTAATTTTAATCTGATTACTGGTTCGGACATACTAACGCGTTAGATTACTTGAGATTCGAGTCAGATTAGAGTTACTAAATCATGCGTTCCTGGCATCACTGGTTGGGACATTCAATTTCACAGTGGAAACAATAAAGGACCATGACGTTTCCGTTGACCATGTCAAAAGTATCAAGAGTGAACAGACAAGGACAACAAAGTGTTGCGTTTAGGTTCCTCGTTCGGCGGAGCTTTATTGCATGCATTTTCTAAGTCTAAAAGACTAAGACCAATTCGAAATTAGCTGTCAAAATGAACACTGCTGTTCAATATGGGAGACAATCAAAGGCAGAGGTCAAAGGTTGTATATGAATTTCCCTGGATTGTCATCCGCAAGTCGCTATTGCAATAGTGGCCTTTGCCTATACGGGAGGCCCCGACCCTCATTAATGTCTGACCCTAATTAGGGCCTGAGCCGAAGCCCTATTGTGTTTCTAAGAATTATTATTATTATTTCATCACTTCAATCGGACTTTTGGGGCCCTTATCATATTCAAAAACTCTTGACCAACTTACCCATGTTCAACTGCCGTTCACTTGCCGAACACTTCCCCCACTTTCCTACTTGTCGCAGTGTGGCTCTTGCGGCTCCTGTTTTTCGCAAAGGCCCAGTATGGGCCTGGCGCTCCAGCCCTATCGATTTCCATGTCTAGTGCATTCGGCAGATCAGTTGTTAATCACTCGGATGGCCACTGTCCAGCTGTCTATAATGACCGACAATCGCAGCGCAAATTCTGCTTATCAAAAGTCACCCAGTACACTGCTCCACGCCAGTGAGCCAGTGTACTGGGTTTGAGATTGTTTCGGCCCCAAGACCTCTAATCATTGCTTTCAACTCAATTCATTTTATTTTGTATAGGCCAAAATTACAAATTTGCTTCAGAGGGCTTTACAGTCTGTACACACGCGACATCCTCTGTCCCGAAACCCTCCCATCGGCACATGAAAAACTCCCAAAAAGTGAAAAACCCTTCAGGGGGGAAAAAGGGAAAGAAATCGTAGGGAGATCGTCGCGCAATGAGGACTGTCTGCCCGAGGAGGAAAAAGGGCCCGACAGGGAAATTATGAATGTTGTCATTTTTTCTGACTTCTCTTGAATGTTCTCAAACTGTACATTAATACATCGTGAGAATTAAGAAGGCCATCCAGAACATAACGAATGGGTCCACTTTTGCCGTTGTCTTGCAGGTTTGGCTTTGATGTCCCAGTGATCCTTCGCAGTTCTGATGAGAGAGCATCTCTCCTGCCAACCCCTGAGAAGCAAATGGTTCGGATGACCAACCCCTTCAGCCTCAAGATGGGCTCAGGACCGGCGTCTGTCACTGGTGAGAACAGTCATCTGCAGTATAGAAAACTAGAAGGCGAGTAAAAGGAGGAGAGGGCCTCAAGAGAAATTTTAGTATGAGAGATGTTATTCCTCCGAATAACAACACATGCAACACTACCGATACCACTGATGTCCATATGTTCTGTTCATTTCTCTATATAGCTCATACTAATTTTATCCTCAGATTCCTCTTTATTGTGAGGTCTCTGCTGACATTTCTTCCTTAAGGCTCTGTACTTATAACCAGCTGATCCTAGCCCAGAGTTGAGCATATTCACATAACTATTTATTTTTTTCAAGGTACTTTTTCAAGTAGGCAACTGACTGGTCGAAATGTGCAATGCATTGAGTGGGCCGGTCTGAAAGTAGCCCCCGGCCCCCTTTTTCCCCCTCTCCGTCCATAGATGGTAGATATACTAGACAGGCACATTAACGTGAAGAAGCACTATCAAAGTCGAGTTTTCCTAATAAGTCCCCCTTAAGGAAAAAAAGCCATCCAAACCTACCCGGCACACTGCCTTGCATAAGTGTTCACCCCCCTTAGACGTTTTCCCTGTTTGTACTGCTACAAACTGAAATTTAAATTTGATCAACACAACATGTATTGTACTTGCTTGAAGGGCCTTTATTGTGACACAAAGTAATGAGAACAAAACAGTGGACATCTGTTTGGATGAGTATTCACCCCTGTGACTGGGCCTTTTTAAAACATTTACATGCTTTGATCAAAAACCTCTGCATTGTAGCTCAGGCTGTATGTTTAGGGTCATTGTCCTGTTGTTTCCCTGTACCTGCTGAAGGGAAGCATACCCACAGCATGATGCTACCACAACCATATTTCACTTTTGGGATGGTGTGCTCAGGCTTGGTTTGGGTGGACGGCCTTCTCCTGGTAGGTTTGTGTTTGTTTATATTCTTCTTTTTTTTTTTTGAGGATGGATTTCATGTTGCTCTGTGATATGTGGAAATCTTGAGATATATTTTGTATAACCTAAGCCTGCTTTTTTTCCACCCGACTTCATTATTTTGCTTAGGGTCCATTACATAAAATGTAATAAATTTCAATCTGTCTGGACATCATGTCGCAATCTAATGAAATCCAAGAATAAATTGGAAACAAGTAATTTCCATTCATCAGTCTGCAGAGCATTACAAAGCCATTTCTATGTTTTTGGGACTCCAGAGAGCCATGAGACTTGAAACAGTGGTGAACCGAGGGGCCGGCCTATCAAAGTTACCCAAAAAGTGCATCAACGACTAATAAAAAAAACATGTGAAGAACTGCAGGCCTCAGCTTGGGTCCGTGACAAAACTCCATTTTGTATTTACTCTAGTTCATTTTGTCTAATACATCAATTTGTTGATTCCAAGTGTGACAAATTTGCAAAACAAATAAGAAACCAGGAAGGAGGGCTGTAATAATATTTGACCTTAGTACAACAGAAAGTCTGCTCTTCTGCAAAGAGGTACTTTGTGATCTGGGCCGTTAATAAAGATGTTTGTGCGTCGATGTTTACAATCTCGCTGTGCCAGAGGTGATCGCCTACCACCCTTTGGTTTCTGTCCCGACCCCCGTTTTAGATCTTCCAACTATACATTCCTGCTCCCAACATGAACACCTTTGAATAGGCTTGGAGCAATGCTTGTATGTGTGTCAACTCTGTCTCCTGTTTGCATTTACATTAAATATTCTGTTTTGATGATTTTACACCGGTGTCAAGTGCGAATTTCTTTAACCGGAGCAAATACCTTTTTCACTTTCCCAGCATGAGCTTGGAGTGTTAGCCTTGTTGGTTTTGGCCCAGGCGATCGTAACCCTAAGGGGACACTTTTTGCAGACGGTGTGTCCTTGACGCCCTGCTGTCTGGTGCCCTGTGTCCTAAGCTGTTTCTGGGGCTGTGAGGTCAGGGCCTTGCAGTCCGCGTTGCAGGCTCACCAGCGCCGCCCGCAGCTCGTTACCCCCAGAAGTTTGCAGGAGGCCTTGCAGCTCCGCTACTACCACTGCCACAGCTTCTAGTATCCTTTACTCAATTTATTGAATTCACTCTGATGCATTATTTTGTTTAACTCGGTGTTTCTCAAACGTTGGGGTCTCAGTGGTATTACAGGTGGGTCGCATGGTGAAATTCTGCATAGATGGAGGAGTCACTAAATGTATAAAAATACAAATTCAATATGTCAAATTTTATGGACTATGGGCAGGAACATTTTTCTTCCTGTAAACATATCTCAGTGTGTCTCTAAAGGACACTTTGATCGTTGCTCCCATCCCCTCACTGTAGCTTTAAAATGGTCTGTGATAAAAACGTATGTTTATATGTGGCTCGTGTGGGGATGAAGAACTGAATTCACACTAACAAAATTGATTTAAGTCATTTCTGTTGGTCACTAATGACAGAAATGCTTTTGGGTGGACATTCCCTTCATATCGTTGACACAGTACTACAGAGCTCAATGAAGTACTCTGCTTGTGTCATGACGGCAGAGATTTGTCTTTGACTTTACCCACGGTGTTCGGCTCTTTGACTGCGTCCCCCCCCCCCCCCCCCCACCACCAGCATCGATAGTGAGGACAGAGAGGAAAGGCGCACACGGATTCCTGCTGACATGGGGATTGCGGACTTTGGGCCGTTGCCAAGGGAACGCTACCCTCTTGTGGCTGTGCTGACGCTGGCGGAGCCGGAAGCTGGAGACATCGTAAGTCAATTGCACTTTAACGCGTTTTGGTAAAGTGTGCTGTCTGGTTCATTCCTCGCAGCAGTGGCGTGCCATGAGGTTTGGGGCTGGGGAGGCACTGACTCTTTCACAGTCAGATTCACAAATAAATGGATTCCACAGAGTCAACTGGCTGCTTGCACAATGACTAATGGAAATATCCTGTATCAGCAGTCTTTTTACACACAAATAGATAATGGCCATGTTTGGGCAAAGAAAAACGGTAAATTTATAGCAGCGTAGACGGGACATTTGCTCCGTTCCATAAAAACAAATGTAGTAGTAGTTAATATAGATTTTAATCTACATTTACTATCTTATCTTGTTTTATATAATTGTTTTGTTATTAAATAGTTCTTTCCTTTTTGTCAGGGACCGTAAAGCAGGGTGTGAATTGTTTTACCTTTATTTGTAAATGAAGTCCATTCGCCTGGACAAACTGATCTATGACTTGTTGTAAAAGTCCTCTTTATCTCCTTTGAGTTTCAAAAGCCTCTCCGTCTCTTGCGTAGCTTTTGACGCTAGTCTTGAACATTTGGGCATCGTATGCAAGAAGGGGTGAAAAGTCACACAAGCATAAACTAGGCTTAGAAGTAGAGGATTCCCATCACATGCAGGATCAGACCTACTCTGACCAATCCTAGACTGAAGTGATTCTATGATCTAAATGTAGGGACACTCATGACCCTGTTTTTCCTTCTTCAGGTGGCCAGTTTGACAGTTATTCATGTTCCTGATGACAAATACAGCCTTTCTGTACGCGTTCTCTTCCAGTACCTTCTCACCTCACATGGAAACATGTTTGAATTAAAGGTAAGTCACATTTTGGATCAAGCTATTTATTAGAGACTGAGATACTCCACTCTATTTATCAAAGTAACCCCACTTTGACTTCCAAAAATTGTGTTCACTGATCAAACAATGGAACAGAGACCATATTCTATAAAAGTAGTCCTGTGTTAAAAAATGAAGAAACTCCTGATGAACAAAGGACATCTTGGATCAAAAATGTAGAGTAAAAAGTAAACGGCATTGTGGTGTGAAGCAAACATCTCAGCCTTAACCAACAAGCCCCAAATCACAAGACGTACTCGTGTATACAGTATATGCAAATAGAAAAGGTGTGTATTCATCCCATTTGCCCGATCTCATCTTCTGGATGATAGGATTAGAGTTGGTGTGGGGGGCAGTGTCCACGCCCTTGGGAACATGACGTCTGCTGATACGTTCACAGTAACCTGCTATTAGGACTGTCTTTCACACTGAATGGTGTGGACAATGTAAGTCGTCATTTTGAATGTCTCGCCGCCAATGGATGTGGTGGTGACATAAAGGATTACACTGCACGCATTTCTTTATTAATTAAGCAAAATCATTGCTTTAACCTGATATCACATAACCTGAATGCATTTTTTTTAATAGTATGATTTGCCAGATAATATTAATTATAATCCCCCCCGATTAGGACCGAGCGGATGCTGAGTTTAATATGACTCGAGAAAACACCGCAAACCCCTCAGGGTACCGCACAGTGAGGCTATGTCTGGGCTGGAGTTAGATAAGCTTGGGTTTTTGTGTTGATTTTTAATCTATGGTTCAACAAGCCGTTGTGTATGTTCATGAACCGCCAAGCTCCACTACATGCTGCATGTGTGATTCTGTGGTTTAACATGTTATTAGGCATGTGTCTAGGTGCCAGAGCCTGGTAAACGCTGCTGAATAAGCATGGCTGCTGTTTTTGGAACTCGTGCAGGAATTCAGTTTCTAAGTTGCGTCCCAGTGTGATGATGTTAACCGCCATCGTGTCTCACTGTGGCAGATAAGACCTCTTCAATTTGAGTCTTTTCTTCTTTCTTTTGTTTTATCATTTCCTTACCAATAGAAATATCCCGCACATATCAATTTACCTACAGACAAGTTTAATTATGCGAGAAATACGTGGTGAACAAACACGGCCTCTCGGACAGCTCGTACCCACACATGGCTTCCAGCTAGCCCCCTTCCTCGCTCATATATTCTCCTTTTCTCACACACACACACACCACACACATGAATGAATGTTTTTATTTATTGTTTAGATATTGTATAATAGCTTCTGTTGATTTCCCATGGTATTAGGGTTCAGAAAAATAAGTGACTTTGGGGGGTGACGTGGTAGTTAGTCCCAGCACAACTCCGAGACAGAGGACGAATACACGTCTTGTTCGATTAGTTTAGTCTAGTTCCCAGCCTGCATCCACTTTCACTTCAGAGCTGGACGCGTATCTCGACCTGCCTCCGCCATTCTTTCAAATCGACACTCCGCCCAAGAGACCCGCCCTCATCTGACTCTGGTTTGTTTCGGGTTCACGTCTAATCAAACCAACGATGGCAGCGAGCATCACCCAATCGGGCTGAATAGGACAAGTCTTCACAGACAAACCTCGTCCCGTATTCATTTAAAACAGGACGTGCTATTTTATTCTCAAATACGGGACGTTGGGAATGACATGATGATGATGATCATGAGTGTAGCAACCCTGGGCAGCTGTCAGTCCACAATCAACCTCTCTTCCTCTCTTCCCTGGAAGGCATTGAATAATGAAGTTGAGGTGCGGTCCTGGAATTGGTAGAGCAGAGGGCGAGTGGAGGGTTAACCTGTTCTGTGACAGTAGTTGTGATGTAGTTTGTAATGGAAACGTTATTAGGAGTCCCTGTCAACAGTTAGTACTAACTTTTATGTATCGTGTCTTTTCAGCCTCTCTTCATGTCAGCTGACAGTGCGGGCGTGTCCGAGAGTCCTGACTCGGAGCAGAGTACCCAACGGAGTAGAGTGCAGTCGGGTCCAGCAGCAGAGGAAGGGAGATGGGCTGGGCTGGGCCGGGACTGCGTGGTCTGTCAGAATGCAGCAGTGAACAAAGTGTTGCTGCCCTGCAGACACGCCTGTGTGTGTGACAGCTGTGTGACACACTTCCAACACTGCCCCATGTGCAGGGCCTTCATCCAGGAGTCCTTTGCACTTATAGAGGAACCAGCTGCACAACAAGATTGAGCTCTCTTTTATTTAAAAGACATCTGCATCAGGATGGGCATAATGGCAACTGTCACCCCAAACTAGTAACAGTTGTGGTCTGGCTAAGTATTGGCCAGGTTCCAATTGGTCTCAGCCAACGATATCAGCCACAATGGGGTTGTGGACGTCGTACATCTTAAAACATTTCATTTGGATTCGCTTTAAGTGAGGCATGCACATTTTGTTTATGCAAAAATGCTGTGACTATAATTAATTCCATGTATCTTGGAAAGGTTCAGTCAATATTTCAGTTGTATTTGTTAATCTGCACATGAACTATTCAGTTATTAGAGTGTGGATTTAGGATATAGAGTATTGTATGGATGTATTGATTTTTCCCCCCCCCATATCTCTGCTGTTGACCGGTTAGTGGTTTTATTTTAAACATAATGGTTGTTGGGGCGGGTTTTGTTCATTTTGAGGGAAACACCGGGTAAATTGGGACGTGCAGTTTTTGCATTTGACCAGAGTGGCACATTGTGATGGAAATGCATTTAAGTGGGTGCCTGCTAATGAGCACAAGTGTGGGTGGGAAGCACAGTTTTTGACCGTGGTCAGTCAACAGCTGTGTCTCAAAGTCGCCAGGCTGCATTCTTGTAGCCTGCTGCCTTCACGGTTGACCTGGGCTGGGACCTCCAACCACAGAGGCTGAACCAACAGGTCTCTGACATTGGACTATCTGGCCTACGGGGGGACTTCCTGCTTGCCTCATCAGCATTACCTTCACTGCTGCCGTTGCCTAGCAACCTGCTGAGCTTAATAAAAACTCAAACAACTTTCAAAGCACAGATAAGGAAGATAAACTTATTCTCACTTAATTTAATTTCGGAAGATACGCTTCTCCTGAGCATGATAGATTCCAGGCTGAGATTTCCAGTTATTTTAAATTCAAATAAAATAAGTTAAGTTAAGAAGTACGCTAATTTATAATTATAGCTAAAAGTAATATTGCAATCTTAAGGCAGAGGAGACTCCATCGATGTCAATAAAAACAACAGCATACACATTTATTAATGCGGGCAGGTGAGCTGCCATTAACAGCGCAATGGCTCCTAAGAACAGTGGACTCGAGGGGCTTTCAGGTGAGGGGGGGTTCTGGGTCAGGGGCAGCATGACGGAGTTACGGGATTTTGTCTCTAGAATAGTGAAATGAGATACACGTTTGGTGGCTACAACTATTTTGTGCTAAAAGGCAGCTATTTACTTACCATTTATAATTTAGCTGGTAACCATGTTATAAAAGCAGTGTTACTTGAGGCAGTAAAAGAAACAAATGGCCAATTGTTTTAGCCTCGATGGTACCCATTCATCACAGGCCAAATTAACATTTTTTTTAAATGAATGCCACATTTGATCTTAATATTTCCTTATGGTCGCGGTTCAGATGTAATTTGCCTCTTGCATATTATATTGAATAAATGTCCTCTTTAAATTATGTCTAATAGAAAAACCTTGTAATATACAATTGATTTCGTCCATTTGCTATTTTGTCATTCCACATGAGGTTAGAATGTCCATGATAATAATGCACCTATAAAAACAATGGGGGAACAAGTCAGACCTGGCTTGTATCCCTCAAGTGAATGTGTGACCGTAAATATCAAAGTGAAAATCATGTATCATGTATATTGTCACAATGAGCACATTAGTTAATGCGCTATTAGCGTCTCCATAAAGTCCAGAGCCCTCATTACACATGCCGATCTTCCCTTTGTAGCTTCAGTACTGGGTCTTCACTTTGACCCTGAATAAGAATCTTCAAAAACCACGAAATGGTCTGTTTAGCTGCTATAGAATTCAAATGCATGCATGCAGTCCTATTACCTTGGTGAGGAGGCTGCTCTATGGCCCATCTCAAAACTAGATCCAAATCAATTTGCCTGCAACACACCTTTTCAGTGTAATCAAAATAAATGTTCAAAATCAGCCATATTTATACTAACCACTTTTCCTGGACTTTTTTGGAAAACGTGATGGGCCTCAGAGAATGATGGTTAGAATTTGTGAGGATTTAGGGGAAAAAAGTCCAAACTAACGAGAGACGCAGGTTATTGGTCATTCTGCAGCGGCAAAACTAAGCGCATCTTCGATCACTTGGTCCGTAAGTTGTTACAGAACCGAGTCATGCAGAGGCCATAACAACCAGGTTCAAAGTATTACTTTATACTTTATTACTCTACATAGTTGCAAAATAAATGAGTTCTGCCAACGGTTACATGATCTGCGTTTCTCAGTCCTGATCGTTATTTCCTTTTGTAAGGGATGGTCCAGTGGTTCCTATGCTAAAGGAGGTAAGTAGGGAAGCATTGAAGCTTCAGCCTTAGCATTGAGATTTATCAGGTGCTGAATATCCATCACACTCACTTCATGGTAACGGGATCAAAGAAGAAAGGACTTTTCATATAACTGTTATTTTATCAGATGTTCTGTGAGATGGCAGAATGATCAGCCTTTATGATGAGTATTAAAGGCAAAACAGGGATTTCTTAGTAGAAATCACAAAACTGGTAACCTGGAGAATGAGGAACACAGCAAATCAATGGAAATATGGAAAAAAGCCGCTGACTAGATTTATACAGGCTTGTAGTCCAGCTTGGATTCAAGCTTCTTTGAATCCGCCACCTTCCGCACGGCTTTCATGAAGTCCTCTTGAGTGACGTACTCTCGGTCAGCGCGGATAGCAAACAAACCTGCAACAAACCAACATGTGAGCAACACACATGAGGTAATACAACTAATGACATGACTGAATGAGTGATGTCCAACCTGCTTCTGTGCACACATTCCTCAGATCAGCTCCGTTAAAACCGTCTGACAGCTTCACAATAGCTTCATAATCTGAAACAAACCAACGACCATCACAATGAATACAACGTTTCTACTAACAGGGAGATGATTCATGCATCAGGTTGAACAGCCATGCCCATACGTTTTGAGTGACAGAAGTCAGTGTTTCCCCTACCATTAGAACAGGAGGGCACCCCCCCTGAAATGACTTAATATCAAATCCACTTCATCCAATGACCCTCTAGCTTTTAGAACCAGTCTTTTCATTGATCTGACCAAAATACTAAACTGATCTAATTAAGATCACTGATTGCGCCAAAACACGCGCAGTAATAATAGTAATCAAGTGTCCGCAGTTACTTCAATTTGGAGTGATAGAATGAAAAGTTGGAGGGGAAACAAGACACTGTAGAGATATCAACGCTGATTGGCAAAGACTCATCGCGTCACATCAAATGTTTTATTGCAAAGACGACAACATCAGCTATTCTCCTTGTCTCACTCCAATCTGAGATGTACCAATGTGATAAATATGGTTACGTTTGTTGTGGAGGTGCAAGGTTACAGTTCATAGGAACATTACTGTCATCAAGGAGAACAGAATTGCTTCACTCTCACTATGCTCCGATTGAGTCAAGTGCAATACAGTACAACTCCACTGTCAAGTCCTAGAGGAAGCATTACAACTTCTAAACTCTACAAACATGTGATGTCCTAATGTCCACGAGGTAGAACACAAAGGCGAACGAAAGTGTGATGACCTTCTTCTCACTCACCTATTTCTCCGTGTTTGGTGATAGGACTGGAGTGGATTTTGAGGATGTCCAGACGAGCCTGTTCATTTGGCAGTTCGATGTCTGTAGAAGAGGGCGTTAATTTGGCTTTCTGTACAGTCAGACCGCTGACACAGTATTGAGCAACTGAACAAAGATCTTACGGATTTTGCGATCCAGTCTGCCCGGGCGCAGCAGGGCCGGGTCCAGGGTGTCAGGTCTGTTGGTGGCCATGATCATCTTGACTCTGTGAAGGGTGTCAAAGCCGTCCATCTGGTTCAGCAGCTGACAGGAAAATACAGACACACAGGGAATGAAAACCAGGGATGTGTCTATTAACCGTGCTGACTATGATAATTAAACACATTCAGCTTTTGTAATGCTTCGCTAATAGCATGAGTTACTTGCTAATAGCATGAGTTACTTGCTAATAGCATGAGTTACTTGCTAATAGCATGAGTTACTTGCTAATAGCATGAGTTACTTGCTAATAGCATGAGTTACTTGCTAATAGCATGAGTTACTTGCTAATAGCATGAGTTACTTGCTAATAGCATGAGTTACTTGCCACGATCTGCATTTTATTATTGGAATGCATTGAGTTCTTAATGGAATGTTTGATGAGGCCCATCAATTAATAACTTCTTAGTTTTCTTAGCTTAGGGCGACTGTGGGTGAGTGGGGAGCGCGGCCGTCCTCCAATCAGAGGGTTGTTGGTCTGATCCCAGGCCCGGCTAACCTGCATGTCAATGTGTCCTTGGGCAAGACATTTAACCCCAGTGTTGCTCCTCTAGCTGTGACTACACTGTGTGAATGTTAGTTACTGATGGGCAGGTGCCAATGTGTATGGTAGGTCCTGTCATTACTGTATGAAGTTTTAATCTTCAAACATTCTGTCTCCCAACCCCCCCCCCCCCTTCAACCAATTCCATTATTTCAGAATAAAAGCAGAGAATGAAGCGGTTTTGTTAAAATACAAACTGCTCTTTTAAAAACTGTTTACAGTTAAACATTAGTGTTTGATGTAATTTTTACCGACAGATGAATCTGTAAACATGCCACAAATATTTGTATGTCAAAAATATGTGACTTTTATAGGTGACACCACTTCACACATGGAATTGACTGACACGCACGCACACACGCACACGCACGCACGCACACGGTCTCCTGTGTGTGGGTGTGTCTGTACAAAAAGTTTGGACACATTTTATTCACCGTTTTCTAAAATGTATACATAGAAGACATTAAAACTACAAACAAACAGCTCAGTTGGTCAGTTACCTCCATTAACGTCCTCTGGATCTCTCTATCTGCAGAAGTTCCCTCGGAGAAACGACGGCCGCCTGCAGGAAACATCCAAATATCACCAGCATGCAGTGAGCATTCCTAAAGGCTGGCACGTGCTTCTGCCTCTGCGTCTTGTGTCGACGAACTCGTTTCAATTTATGGTTCAAAAAGGCTTGCACGTGAAGCAATTCACTGCCAGAATAATAGGTGGAGTAACGTTTTTTGTTGACGACGGCCTAGGTAGTGACATCTTTGTGTGTGAAAGTCACTGGTTTGTTTATTTATTAATCAGAGACTTTTTTGCCCCGTCCATCGCCACTGCTGCTTTTCATCGCTTTTTTTTGCGGACGTATTTGTCCCATATTTTCCTCCACAACTTTGTGCACCACTCAACCAGCAAACAGATGTTTGCGGAAATCTCCCTTCATCAATTGGAGGCCATTCGCGCGTCATTATAGTCTGCCAATGATGGGTTGTCTAAGTGGTCATATATAAAAACACAGAAGCATTAACTAGGCTTAAGACACAATGCCGGGATGTCTTAACTCAACCACTGTACGCCAATTTATTACAAATTGCACTGCAATATTCTACTTTCAGTGTCTATGCATTCTTTATTTAATTAATATTTGTGATGTTATTTCATTTATTTGAGTAATGGGGGGGTCTAAGTAAACCCTATGCTTTACTATAAAAGAACATACAGTTGCTCCTTTCGTATGAAAACATCATTGCACATTACTGGTGTAGCGTTTACTCACAATCACTTTGACATGGCCAACAGTCCTTTATGGATTTCACGTTGAAATTGCTTGTCCCAACTACAAAAGATACCCTTAAACGTTCACTCCCGTACGTCCTACAACCAGTGCAATACATTATTTCCTTGGCTGGATGATGAACCAGCCATTCTTAACTGGACCTGCACTTTTCATTTTCGGTTATATCTCAAGGTTTTCTCTTATGTGTCTGTTGTTGTGCTCCCACCAAAGCATAAAACCAAGGCTGACTTTTGAAGCGGCTTTCTGCTGCAGGACATGAAACCCCCACAAGGAGTGTGTCTTCACACTTCTCTCTTGGTGAAACAGCCCAGAGATCTGATTGGCCAAGCCTACTATGGTCTGTGAGTTACCTCTCTCAAACTTTCTTTCTGGAATGGCCTCAGGTGTGAGGTTAAATACAGCCACTCCTGAATCTTCTTCACGGTAAAAGTTGTACCAAAACATCAGTTACACTCACCAATGGCATCAATCTCGTCCATAAAGATGATGCAGGGCTGGTGGTCTCGGGCATAGTTGAACATCTCTCTGATCAGCCTGGCGCTCTCACCGATGTACTTGTCCACAATGGAGCTTGACACCACCTATGAAACACACACACACACACACACACTTAGCTGAATGTCTGTGCAGCAGTCTGATTTGATGTGGCACTGACACTCACCTTGAGGAAGTTACAATCCAGCTGACTGGCCACTGCCCTAGCCAGAAGAGTTTTTCCTGTTCCTGTTACAGACAAAATCATTCATCTACATCAAAAGCATTATCTAAAACAAAATGTATATGGTTCATTTTTATTTTATGACAAATAGGTTCATAAAGGGCTTAGACTGAGGGGGACTCAGTTTGGGGCACACACACGCGCGCGCACACCAGAGTCAGTTAGAATACTTGAGTCAAAGACGTTATCTGCAATGAGGTTACCAGAAAGGAGAATGAAGCTGAAGCACCAGATCTAATAATAGTCCCAGCAACAGAACAATTGTTTGGCTATTTTCAATTTACAGCCGAATGAACAATCTAGTCAAATACATTTTGCTAAACTGTAGCCTACTTTATTTTAAGATTAAACAAAATGAAGTTTTCTGTTAGGTCAATTTATGCAAGTTTGATATGAGAAAACATGCTTTTATTAGTAACAATTATCTTACACCTCATTGAATACCCCTGATTTAGTGTCTTAAAAACAGGCTTAAAATGATTCAAGTTTGACATGCATGGATGGGTGTCACCTAAATCCTTTTTCGCCTCACGGACCAGTTTCATGTTTTGCGGAGCGGTCTTGAAGGTGTGGCAGATAAACACAACAAACAGTTGGCCGAGAGGGGTTGGGTACCATTTCTGAAATAACGCCCACCCCCCACGCTTGGTTTTTGATGTGCTAGATGGGAATATTGCTGGGGGTACAACGTGGCCTGCGGCCTGGTATTGGTCCGTGGCCCAGTGGTTGGGGACCACTGACCTCTGGGTGGTATACCAGTTGAGCCAGAAGCCATACTATTCGGAAGCAACCCTCGCTGACTCAAATAATCTTATCATTATTATTTTTAGTTTGTTGGTGGCTGCTTTTATGGATGCTCTGAATGTGAGGTAAGTGGCGTCAGAACGGAGGTGAAATGTCTTGGGGGTTCCCTGGATTCCCTGTAGCACTGTCCGCCGTGCCGAATTCCTTTGGTCACATGAAAAGAAATTTGCCATCAAAAAAAAGTGTGAGCTGTCCTGCTCTGGCATTTTGGAGAATATCAAGCTTAACCTAACTTGAAATAAGACTGGTAGCCTTGGAATGTGACCAAGGGCCCCAAATTGCTTTATTTGGAAAACGCATAGACATACCTCATAGAATTGCAGATATTCATTTTTTTGTGGTACGTTTGGAATAGGTATGACTTTATGCAGTGTTCCCCTTGGGAAAGTAAGTATAAGTTTAAATCCCAGCTATTTGCTTCAGGCAGAAATAAGAGCCTTCTTAATCAAGTGTTCAAACTTCTATTAAGGTAAATTCCGGACATGGGATCACACGCTGGTTATACCACATCAGCCCAATACAGGCTCAAAAAAAACAGTTGGGGGAAGGGTATTCATTTGGACACTCCCAATGTCTAAACCATGGTTACGCCCTTGGGTGAACACAAACACAGAGCAGACGGCCAAGATGTTTCCCCCGTGCAGATCCGAATGAAAGCCAAAACAATCGCATTTACTTTGGGTTTTAGACACATTTTATAGGAGTGGGAAAAGTTTGGACTAGTGTTCTTTCACTGACCTGGAGGTCCGTAGAGCAGACACCCTTTAGGGGGGATGATGCCCACTCTCTGGAAGAGCTCAGGGTTGGTCAGGGGCAGCTCAATCACCTGCCGCAAGATAACAGCAAAATTGTTTGGGACTAAATTGACAGAAATCAAAACTAAATAAATAATCTGGTCTTCATGCCTTTCCCATTCACAACAGAATCCATTCAAAGTCTAACTATAACAATACAATAAAAAGATGAAATGCTGGCTTTGTTGTACCTCTCTCAGCTCACGGATCTGTTCGGACAAGCCTCCAATCTCAGAGTAGGAGACGCTGCCCGGGTCCTCGTGGGACATGTTGTAGACCAGAGGGTCCACCTCTCTGGGCAAGTACCTTGGAAAGAACAGGAAACAGATTATGAGCCCGCAGAAAGGTTGTCAAAATAAAAGCAGTATTGAAAAGTATCGCAACAATCTCTATGTTTACATTATTTTATGAAATAGATTTATTTACATTAGCGCTGGGCAACAACCCATCATCCATCCATTTCCCTCTGCTTATCCCGGGCCAGGGGCACGGTAGCAGCAGGCGAACCTAGACTTCCCTTTCACCCGCAACATTTGCCAGCTCATTCTGGGGGATGCTGAAGCGTTGCCAGGCCAGCCTGGAGATATAATCTCTCCAGCGTATCCTGGTCTTTACCGGGGTCTTCTACCAGTTGGGTGTACCCAAAAAAACCTGAAGTGGGGCGTTCTAGTTAAGATGCCCAAACCACCTCAGCTGCCTCCTTGTTCGACACAAAACGCTGGGTAACGATTCATTTATGCAATTAGTCTGATTTTCTGCAATAACCACACGTTCTGCACAAATTTCTATTTACCAGCGCATTAAGATTTTTAAAAACGTTTAGAGATTAGAAAAACGTTTAAGTTACCCTCCACAATCATAAGTAACTGTACGTTACAAATGACTTTGGTTTTATCAAGTCTGCAGTCTAGAAGAGGAGTGGGCAAACTTTCTCCTCCAGTTAATTTCCAATTTTCCAAATAGTTGCTACTTTATTACTTTTAAAACTTTATTTGCACTCTCTCTACTTTTAAACACATATTTGCAATCATATGTTGTATTACTATTGAATTTATTTATTATGATGCTTACATTTGTATTAACTTGTTACTCAAATACATTTGAAGTCCAAATTCCAACACTTCGAGTCATCATTTTAATCAGCTATTGTAGAGGACTAAAAGGACTGAATTCACTGGACCCTTTAAGAGAAAGAGGCGTAACTCTGGTAACATGGGGAGTAAAAAAGGAGGCAGGAAGTGAGTGCGCCAGAGATATTAGAAATAAATGGCCACACGTTGTAGCCAAAAGGAATACTGTTTGCTTCCATGCTCGTACACTATGGTAAATAATCGTTAGATTAGTCGACTAATCAAAAAAAAAAAAAAAAACTATATAGTTTAGTCGATTAGGAAAATAACTGAGTTGCAGCACAAACACACGCAGTTGAGCACACCCCCAGCAGCCAACAGAGAGCGTGTCGGAAAATGTGTTGCGTCTGTCTGTCCAGGTCACATCTGTTCAGTCTTCATTATAGCTTGAACAATAGATCCTAAGTGGATCCAACTCTGAAGAATAAACCGAGCCTACCTCATTATAGTGAGTGTGGTCATGTCCAAAGCCACTCTGGTGCCTGGCTTCAGCTGGGACTTGTCCAACTGCGGAAAAAAACAGCATAGATTAGTGTTCACATTCTGAAGACTGAGGTACTGAACACTCACCCACGAGTGTAAATTTGATTGTCAAACATTGATTTGTAATAAACAGTTTGTATGTAAATGTAATGCATATGTGGAAGATACATCATTTAGCCAAAAACAGACATAATACTAAAAGGTTATTTGATTTCAATATAGTCTTGATCGTGTTCAAGAGAGGACTCTTACAAGAGCCATGAAAGCAGACAGCAGAGACATTGTGTCTCTGACATAGACTCACTATGGCTTTCTTTTATTACACCGTGGAATCTAAATTGATACTTATTAAGTTTATGTCATGGACCTTTACTAAATAGTCAAAAATGGGCAAAGTGGAACAATTGAAGAAAAAAAAATCAACCCGGTTTCCAAGTCACTAGTGTGGCAACTTTTCAAGTCATGTAACCAACAAAAAGCATAGGCTGTAGATAGTAACTGAAGGTTCTCGAGGTATTAATAAATTATCTGCTGATGTTACCAAATCAAGTCTCCATTGGCCAACAATAGTATAAGGTTCAGAGTGGAAATAAAGTTTGAATCAAAGATTTAATCAAAACGTAGAATTAGAGAATGGAGACCCCTGATCAAAATTGCACACAATTGGACTTCATTTAATCATCTCGTAAAAACAGACAACTTCAGTCATTTGACATATAAAGCGGTCATTTTTCACAAATAAATGACAAAGACGTCTCTTCTAACAAATCTTGTTATACGCAAAAAAACATTTGGTTAAGCTATACATACATCTCAATCAAAGGCCTTAACACATATCAGCCCTGGTTTCATACAATCTTTTTCACATATGCATTACTTCTGAACACCTGAAGCAGGAATTTTAAATCTCTCCATTTGAATTATAGCCTTTTGCACTTTTGCCATATGTCATGCGAAGTACATTAAAGAAATCCTATGTTTAACAATTCCATTCATGTACAATCTTAGAAACTGTCCATTTCAGGTTATCCTAATTTCTGCATTACTTATGATTGTTCTTTTAACCTCTAAGTCCAGAAACAAATATTTTCAGGCAGCTTTTAATTATTTGTGTTTGCATACGCATCTTCAAATGACAATATGTAACCATAAAAAGATATTGCCTACCAATTACCTACCAATAAGAAAAGCTAATGTGTGTGTTCTTCACTTACCTGTCTGCGGCATCCAACCACATATCTGGGGCCGTTGGTGGCCTTGACAATGACTGTATTAAAAACAAAAATAAATTAGCTTTACAGGTCTGACATGTGTCACAGTTAAAGGGTTGTCAGTCATTTAATTGTTTCAAGAGGGTGGATCTTGCTTAAACGAGCCTACCAGAGCAGTTAAAGGAGAGACTATAGAACGGAGGAAAAATAGCAGACAGCACAAATATGGAAACACGAGGGACGCAAGTGGTGCCAGAGCATCCTCAATCGATGAGCTGTAAGGATCCCTACTCACATTTCAACATGCATGTGAACTGTAGATTACGTACATATTAAGGTTAACCCATAACTGAGAAAATACGTTTTACTGACAACATTTGCCTGTATTCAATTGAATACGCCATTGGAAAAACAACATTTAGGGTTTTGAGGCTCGGATCTCTAACAATGTTACGTTGATAACATAATTGACAAGGAGGTGGCTCACAACTAAGGAACAAGTTTTCTGTTCAGTTATGATGCCTTCAGGGTGTGTTCAGTGCAAGTGAATTATTAGGCAATGGTAAACAAGGTATAATGATGTGTGGACAATGGACAGCCGTAACAGCTGTTTTGGCTCTTCGGCAGGCAGCAGAATATATTGTTCGCCACTAACAGCTATCTTACGTGTATTGAGGAGTCACGGTTATAACATTGTTGAGGAATTAATAATGCACAACTAACTCTCTTTAACAGGTTAAAACACCACGACACAACAGTTTGTGACACAAACAATTTCTAACACTAATAGTTGTACATTTTAAAAATTACACAACGATGCTGGGTACAGGTCACTCACTATCCCTACAACCAGTGTTAATTTTGGCAGCTATTTTTGATTTAGTCAGTCTTTTAGACAAAAATGAATGTTAGTTTTAGTCATTTTAGTCCTTTTCGTCCAATCTTCGTAGACAAAAATGTAATCAAATTAATAGCCATATTAAACTCCTTTTCTTCCCTTCTCAGAACCAGGGACCCGCTGTGTTGCGTCTACAACTGCATAATAGTCTAGGTTACAGTACTTAGGTTGTCCATTAGATAGCCCTCCTAGGATCGGTCTACAGCAGGGGTGGGCAAACTTTTTCACTTGCGGTCCACAATTTAACAAATTTGCAAAGATGTAAAGCTCTGCCAACTTCATGAGAACCAGGAACCTAAACGCAACACTTTGTTGTCTTTGTTTACTCACAATACTTTTGACATTGCCAACATGGTCCTTTATTATTTCCACTGTGAAATTGCTTGTCCCAACTAAAGTGACCCCTTAACCGTCCTACAATCGGTGCAATACATTATTTTTTGGGCTGGATCATGAACCAGCCATTCTAAACTGGACCCCCCTTTTTTATTGTCTTTTCTTTCTCTCTTTATTTTTTGGTTTCATGACCAGTTTTTTTTCCTGTGTCTGTCCTCTGGATTTTCCTCAACCTGCTCTGTGCCGCCACCGCCTAATCTAAACAAAGATCTCTATCTGCAAACATGGTTCGTTACGATCAGCGGCAAAATTATGAAATACAAACAGAACTTTATTGCTTCCCATTGCACCACTATGCAGATGAATGCAGATAAATATTGGGTTGAAATTATGCTACCCGTACTGTGACACAAATGTGAGATATGTACCCATCCACTTACATTTCTCCTCCGTCAGCTGTTTGAGCACTTCTCCAACAATCTGAAAGAAAAGTAGCAGAGGTGTTGTTAGTAGAGGGTGATTTTGTTCTCTCCCTCCTAACTTGTCCCTTCTATTGTCTGGATATGATCTTTTCTCTTAACTCCAAAGATACTGACCAAAAGTGTGTGGTTCTCATTAGAAACACAACTCTATGTTTGGCTGGATGAAAGACCGATGGGTAGTAAAAGTTCAGATAAAATATGCATTGCATACCACATGTGTTCAATAATATTGTTTCCAGAGTATTTTCTCACTATTGTTAAAAGCATTACAAAACTAACTTTTTTGGTCTTTCCTCTAGACCGGGGGTGTCAAACTCATTTTTAGTGCCACATACAGCCCATATTCATCTTAAGTGGTCCAGACCTGTAAAAAAACATAGGCGATGGTCTGACCAACGGAGGCTGAAACTGGCAAGAGATTTAGTGACATCAGTGTGCAGCAGCGAAACTACCATTTCTCCAAAGATGGAGTCAAAAGTGTTGTTACAATGCTAAAGAAGAAGTATTTATTTATTAACAAGGCTGCAACACGAATTAGTTACGCCAACTGTTACTAACACAAACAGACTTAACGTTGTTGCTCGGCAATCATGTTTTTCCTCAGCAAAATGACACATCCAGCGTTTCCCTAACCCCGCTGAAATTATCCCTTGCTCCCCTGAAAAAGTGTGGAATAAAAAGATTTTTTTTCCCACGCACGCCGATTCCGCTACAACACGTGTGCGCATATGTCCGTGGACAGACCCACATTTATAATGATAATACATTTTATTTGTAGTGCCCTTTACATTGGCAGATCTCAAAGGGCTACAGTTTAAAAGAAAATAAAAACAAGTAGGCAGTTCTGTATAAAGATAAAAATAATTTGTCAGATATCCAAGAGGGGGGACCATACGATTTGCTAAAATATAAATGTTGGTAGGCCCGTTTTAAAATAGTCAATGGGTTGTGGTGCCCTCAGGGTGTCAGGGAGGGCATTCCACAGGCCCGGAATGCCCTGTCTCCGTTGGTCCCGGGTTTGGTTCTGGGTGTGTGGAGGAGGTTTAAGAGAGCGGATCGGGAGAAACGGGTTGTTTTTTGTAGATGGTGATCTTTGAGGTGGGGGGGGGCATGTTCATAGAGGCATATTTATTTAAGTCTTTAAATGGTTGCGGTCTGTATCGCTAGCGGCGAAGTAGGGTAAAAGGGTAGATGTATTTTTTAACGACACACCGATACTAAATATAAAGTAATATTAAGGACGTTTGCTGGGACAATGAGAATTCAACAACTTGAATCAATAGGATTGGATATTATAAGTTTCAGACAATATTCTCACCTGACCAACACTTTGCAGAGCCTTCAGGTCATTTTCTGATTTTTCGTACTGTTTAGTTTGTTCTCTCAGTTGTTCTCTCACTAGAAAACAAAGAGGGATCGTCAGAATATGTCGTTTCTATGTGTGCGTTTAAAACACAAAAATACAGGAATGGAACTGTTCGATGCAGCAAAAAAGCTTGAACGCTTTCTCTACCGTTAGCATTAAGGAAATGTGGTCTTCAAGGTAACAGAACGGAACGTCCATCAAAATAATGGCCTCGAAATGCATTCACGGAATTTTAGATGCAACTGATCAAAGTTACTGTTTGGCATAGAATTAATCTTACAAATTTCTGTCTAACTTACCGTTTATGTTAACGTTACTTCTAAGCTACAATAGCACAACTAACGTGAACCAATTTAGCATTACTTCAATTCATTTCTATGAGGATGCTAACTGCATGACAAAGCACTAGCTAGCTAGCTGGTAAGCTAGTTGATAAATACTACCCAATATTTGTCTGATAAAAATATATCATGTATATTTCTCACACCACAAACGTCAAAATAAAAAAGTATCTTACATTCTTTTAATCTTCCGTCAATTTCTTTGTGTTCGAGTAATTTTTTTCTGTAATCTTGCAAAGCCTTTTCCCTTGTATCCGCCATGATGCCCCGCTGTATGCTGGGAAACTGTCGCGTCACAAGAGTGTTGTTTGCAGCAACGTCCGCCTCCCCCGCTTTCAACTTTGGTATCTGGAGTTTGCAGATCTGTAGCTGTTACATTAAATAACTAGAATAATAATTGTGGCTGCCGCTGCCCGGAGACGCCACACTATGTAGTGTAATAGTAGTATTGGTGGTGTCAGGGCTGGATGGATAAGTAGTAGCAGTAGTAATATTATTTGTAGCACTGGTAGTAGTAGTGTCTGTAGTAGTAGTTGAAGTACTAAGTTACTTCTCCTAGAAATACTAGATCATTATGTATTTTTAAAGCCTAATGTTAATAGCTACAAATCCAGGCCAATCTTTTTGATAATTTGAAGAAAAACAAACAAACCTGAAAGTTTCACTTTTGGTGTAATACACTTGCTTTAAAAATAAAAATAAGTTGACAAAAAGTTGTTTGGGGTTCAATCTTTTGACTGGTTTTAATTGTTTTTCACATTCTGTTGACAGTTTATTTCACATTCAGACTTTTGGAGAGACAGCGAGATCGTTCTTCTGGCAGTGGAAAGCAACGGCAAGTCTGTGGCAACTCCGTCGTGGCCTTTTCTCAATACCCTGGCCCTTTCTACCATACGGCGAGAACGGACTCAGGCCCTTTCTCAATACCTGAGACGGCGAGAATGGACTTGCGTTCCCGCGAGAATAGACTCGGGAGACGGACTCGGGAGAATTCACCTGCTTTCCCACGAGCGTTGGATCTTTATGCGCACTTGAAAGGGGCGTGGCTTATCTCTGTTGGACAAGTTATGCTAATTTCCGCTATCCACCATGGAAATGAATAACCACTATTTCTGCTTTTTATTTGTTGTACAAATTACACAAACGTCGGAACCGCAAACGGTGTTGTGTTTGGGTCCGGGGCATCAACCGTCGCCGCACACAGCTTGAATTTCACCGACTCCTCCAGGAAGTGCGTCTGATGACGCCGCTTCCAGAGCTGCTTCAGGCGGACCAGCAACCGGTTTGATGACCTGTTGTGTTGGATCGGTTGTTAGACACCAACTCATTTACAGGCGTTCAGTCTCAGCTTCATAAAGTGTATTCACGCTCTACGGGAGCTTCTGTCTCGCTCCTCTATTTGACCAATCCTGCTCAAGAATGAGGTTTGGCCTGTCTGAGCTCATTTACATACGGACACAGAAATTCAGGCATAAATAAATGAAGAAATGTAGAAATAAATAAATGTAGAAATACGGAAATGTAGAAATAAATAAATGTAGAAATAAAATGTAAAAATACAGAAATGTAGAAATCGATTTATTTAATTATGTTCTGTTTAGGTGTAAAATTGATGTATACGTGTATTTACACATTTATTCATACATTTATTAATTTTATACTTGTCATTTTTTGTCCTCCATACTGTTGAAGGGTGTTCCAGATATTTGTGCTGCAGCGAACTGGTTCACAGGTTCGACGTCTCAGGGCCTCCTTAGCACACGCTGTGCCACAGTCATGCACTTCATGCAATACGGGAGCGGTCTATATCTCCCATAGTGAAACACCGAACAAAGTTAGAAAAATAACTGTGGGTTTCTTAACGTAACTTCGGTTCTTTGATAACAAAGTAAGGTGTTGCGCCAACACACCCCTCCTTGCATTGAGACAGAAAGAAATTGGTCTAGAATGATTTGCGAGGGGCGGTCGACCGTGGTAACATGAGGGGGCGGGGCCCCAGCACATTTCGACCTGTCCGTCACTGACAGACGTGACGTCATTGGAGCTTTCTTAGTTGGTCACGCCGAAGCGATTCCGCATAGTGAAACACCTCACTCTGTTATCAAAGAACCGAGGTTACGTTAAGTAACCCAAAGTTTTGATGTATTATGACGAGCGAGGCAAACATTTTAAGAAGAGTAACAAGAATCCTGCAAGATTATAATTCAGTGTGGTGTGCACAAAGCGGTTTTATATATTTTTTTAAATGTACTTACTTATTTTCTCCATAGCACTTTCATTCACCCATTTATACTCGGATCCTAATATCTGGATCACACAAATGCTCAAACTCTTCATCGATGTGGAAATTGCATCTTTTATATGTATTTCCAAGAGGAGGTAAAATGAAAAGAAAAAAAAATACTATCAAAAGTAGTTTCTTTGGCAGTCCAGGCTAAATCAAGTCCTGCCTTCTCTAATCAACAAAACTTTGATTCTTCTTTCTCTTTCCTTAATTCCTACTGCCCTGTAGCTTATAAAGGCCGCTTCAGCATTTTCTTTACTGATAATAATTTCATTAGCTACTCCACAGCTGAACAGTAATAGTAGTTTGGGAGGAGTTTAGTCCCCGTCAGGCCTGCCTAAAGGATCTGTAATGAATGGAATATTTGATAGATTACCCAAGTAAATACAAAATGCCATTTTTAAATGTTTTTTATTCATTAAGAGAGAAAAAATATACCCCAAACTATTTGGCTCGGTGGGAAAAAGTAATTGCACTCTAATCCTGGTTGTTCCTCCCTTGGCAGCAACATCATCCCATCAAGTGTTTGCAATATCCAGCCACAAGTCTTTCACATCATTGTGGGCGATGTTTGGACACTTCCATAGCAGGACTTATTTAAGATTTAAGTCTGGATTTTGGCTGCACTCCAAAACTTTATTTAGCTGATTCTTCGTCTTGAGCCATTCAGAGAAGAACCTGCTGGGATCATTGTCATGCTGCAGAACCAAAGTGCCCTTCAGCTTGCGGTCACAAACTTACGGCTGGACATTCTCCTTCAGCACTTCCTGGTAGAGAGCAGAACTTATGGTTCCATCAACTATGGCAAGTAATGCAGGTTGTGAAGCTGCCCCAGTCGATCACACCACCATCACCGTGTTATACAGTTAGTATGATGACCTTTTATCCAACGCTTTTACACTAGATTGAAAGGGACGCATAGGGGAGGGCAATTATCTAAACTTACTGGCCCTAATAAATTGTCATTTAAAAAAATGCATTTTGTAGTTCCTTGGTTTATCTTTGTCTCATGTTAAAAGTTGTTTGATGACCTGAAACAGTTAATAACAAATATGCAACCAAATAAGAAACCAAGAAGGTGGCAAATACTTTTTCAGAGCACTGTATGCGAAGACTTGGGAGCCACAAAGCAGTTTCAAAAGTTTGATCAGGTGTATTGGTGACAGGCAAAATATCAAGCATTTCTCCGCTTTTTCTGCATATATGTTCGCAAATCTTCGCTCTCTCTCATAGTGAGAGAGACAGCATGCAGAAAAGGCCCTTGGGACGGAATCGAACCCAAGTTCAACCAGGTGAGCACCAAGGCTTGGTTTCTCAGTCTCATGAACGTGTCATGTGATGGAGGACATAAAGTCTTCTCATATTGTTGTTAAGACATTCTTGGGTTTATTTTCCTTGTCATACAATTCTTTGATTCAGTTCATAAAGAGGGGTTGTGCCCACGATCCTCTCATTAAATCTCCCAATACCAACAATGATGCTGAGCCTCTAAGAGGAGCAGTCCGTCTCAGGGGGCTTTGAAGGAGTTTCCTCTGCAGTCGCCTCACTGGAGATCCCAGTGTCTCTGTTCTCTGCACCATTACTCAAGGACATCTTTTCCAGCGCTACAGGGAAACACAGATGTATAAAAAATATGTAATTATCGATTGGCTCTGTCATAGTCAAAGCAAAGTGACAAACTTAGTCACATTGGTTTTTCCTCTGTTATAAATCCACACCAAACAGACACTTTATATAAGTGACAGGATGATTAAAAAAATGACTAGCTAAACTAATAAATCCTTATTATTAAACAAAACAAATGTGTTGATTCATACAAACATACCATGCAGTGATGCTGAGCCGCCGCTGGGTGGCGCTGTGCTGCAGTCATCCACCTCATCCAGGTAGAGTTTGTAACGATGGCCACTGTCGTCTTCATACTCCACATTCTCATCATCACTGTCTACCTCTGGCGCCACGTACACCACTTCAAACTCGATCTGTCCTTGCTGACAAAAAGACCGTGAATGACTTTGCTGTGTCAGGGTGTGTTGGTAGTGTTTGTGTGCAGTACCTGCTGAGACAGAATGGTGACAGCCTCCTTGTGTTTGGAATCTCGCAAATTAATGCTGTTGACAGCAAGGATTGCATCTCCCACGTGCAGACCTCCACATCTGTCTGCAGGCTGACTTGGATGAATCTCTGAGATTAGAATAGGAACACCATGTTCCTTTCCACCCTGTTCACAGAACACATGCAATTATTATCAGCCAGATGTATAGTACTATAGTTATATAGAAATATATAGTTTTATTGTACTCTTGACAGAGGATGTTGTACGTGTACACTTTGTAAAGTCCTGTGAGTCAAAAGTGCATGTTTACACAGCAACATTCACAACTTAGGGCAGTGGTTCCCAAAATGAGAGGCGCGCCCAACCACACCCCCGAGCTGCTTAAGTTTTTTGAGAGAGAGTGAGAGGGAGTTTGGGAACCACTGATCTACAGAGAGACTTCAGACTATTTAAACACTACCAAAATGAATTTCATCATTCCAAATATTGTCAGTGAGGATCAATTGGTACAGTACCCTGCCGGGTTCTGTATGTAACAGGCATTAAAGTAGTAGCAACACACCTTCCCTGTGATCGATTTGCATTAGTGTTGTACTGTGATAATTATTCCCTGGTGCTTGATACTTTCCAATTTATTCAAATGCTGGTTGGGTGAATTTCTACAGGCGTTAGACACTTTTAAGGAAGAAACCTCCTTCTTACCGTGATGGAGATTCCAAGCCCCTCGTGATCATCTTTGACTAGCACAACCTTTCTGATAGGGCCAACTCCTTGGCTCTTCTTCAACATGTCTGGGTCCTATAGTTAGACATATACCGATCACATTAAACTTCAGAAAAGGTATCAACAGTTTCATCTGCTTTCTAGTGTTACACTGACATGTCCAACTGGAGAGAGAAGAGGTTTCTTCGGATCATTGCGCCCCCTACATGCTCGGATGACAGTCTTGTGGCGGTGGAGGTGAATCTCAGCCTCCAGCTGGTTCCACAGCTTGTCATGTGCAGGCCCTTTCATGTCCCGCCCCAATAACTGAATCTGCTGAACCCTGGAGGACAAATAACATTAAAGGCTGTAAAATTTTTGCTGAGAGAGGTAAGTAAAGTAAGTAAAAAAGTATATTTAATTCAGTTATATCTTGATGTATCCTGCCTTTTAATTCTCTACTTTTTTTAAATTATCTGCATTGGTTAAGAGAAGTTAGGCATTTCCATCAATACACCTGAATAATATATTATCTATGGTGTTACACTTGGGTTCATTTGTAAATGTCTTTCAAGTCTTCTGACTAGCAAAGCTCTTTTACACTCCATGTCATCATTCACCCACTAATAACAGGAGCTACGATACATAGAGAAACTTATGGAGTCACAGGATTAAGTGTCTTGCCCAAGGACACATCAGCCTGCAGACGAAGATGCATTATGCTATCCAAGATGCAGCCCAAAACTGAAGCCTGCTATTACTGAGCATCGTTGATTAAAACATGCATTTGGGCAGATCCTACCCATGGTCATTTTAGTGCTGTAATTTTTGATCATCCCATTCTAGTTGCCAGAAACCTCTAAACTTTGGCCTCTTGGTGTTCTGATCTCCAACGCCTTACCTGCCAGCAAGCTCCTTGTCCAAGTATTTGGCAGCAAGCCTGGCCCCGTACACTTCAGCCTGCAGTACTGCCATGTGTCTGCGAAGAGCCTCGTTTTCTTTCTTGAATAGTCTCACTTCTGCCTCCAGTCTAGCCTCTTCAAATTTCTCTTTCTTGCTGACCTTGAGCTCTTGCTCCTGGAACAAGCAGATCACACGTAAACACCACACACCTACAACACAACAAGACAAACTCAGAAGAAGAGCTATTTAGTCCAAGTCCCACAAACTGAGGAACAGGTGTATGGCAGGGGTGCCCAATAGGCATAGCTAGCGCTTCAATTAGGCTGTGAGGTCCATATAATTATGAGGATAATATGCCACAGGTGTTGGTGTTTGGGGAGCAAACAGTTTGACTTTGGAGGGGGTGGAAGAACATTTGAGGGTAGTTTGATGGTGTATGGCAGGGGTGTCCAATAGGCATTGCCAGTAGATTGCCTGCCATTGATAAAATCACATCACGCATTTGACCACTAGAGTTGGGTACTGAGAACCGGTACCAATATAACACCGGTTCCTA